>NC_041411.2:42547633-42880133 GCF_900747795.2 Erpetoichthys calabaricus | reverse complement strand
CGGACATAAGCTGTTGAACAAAGATAAGAAGTCTATTTTTCAAATGTATAAATGTATATGCAGTATTCGTTTTAGATGGTATTACACTTTCCTTTGCTTTTCACTGCTAGCATCAAGATTATTCTTTGTAAAATGTTTGCTAGTAACGGTAGCTTCTAATAATAACTTGTAATGTCATATACTCCCTTTTAGTGTTTCAGATTTGCTCTTATGATTATTATGTCAATCATGGTACTGTATGTATTACTTGGTAAATGGAATATACAACAACATACTGTTTACTTTTCTCTGGATCCAAAAATAAAGTGAAAATTGTGGGACATGAAAATATTCTAAATTTGTAACTTGCTGTTTTGATTTTTGTACAGTATTGTTTTGTGCCTTATGTTGCAATTGGAGTAATAGTATTTTTTGCAGCAGATTATAAATGTTTGAGAAAATTTAGGGTGTCACATGTTTCTTAATTTCATTTTATATGTTGCTAAGCTTTTAATCACCTGTTACCATTTGTAAATCTGATATTTCGTTTGTTTCTTGATGCTAAGGAAAACAATAATGTGTTCTCAAGTCTAAGCAGCCTTACCTTTAAAATTACATGTTAGTGATTGTTTGCTAGCTTTTAGAAATATGTGTTGTTAGAATAATTTTTTGGTCTTCATATATTCAAACAAATGTACATTGGATTAAGCTTATTTGGGGGGTAAAAAGGTCTAGCATTAGTAAATATCCTTTATCTGTATAATAAAATTTAATCTCTTTCAGTCCAACAACTGTAGCTTAACTGTAGAAATTAGTAAGAATTTTTGTTTTATATTTGTGAAAACTCACCAAAGAACTCCCTGCTGCATACATTGCTTTTGTGATGCAGCTTATGACTTTTCAAAACCACAAGATAGAGTAACACTGTTAATTTACTCAGAAAGCCACACATTTTTGTTTAAACAATTGGGGATTTCCTGCAAGATGATAAAAGAAAAAAAAAAACTTTTTATACCTATTTTTTTTTTTTTTTTTATTAAAAAAAATGATTAGAACTCATTTACTGTAATTCAGGTGAAACAGCTATAAGCCAGAATGTTGAGGGGAGAGGAGTGATTATAGAAAAACTCCCTCATATTGATACCCATACATAAAGATGATGGCACACCCTTCCCACTCAAACAGAAAATCCAGAGTTGGGCCTCTCCCTACCTGTATGGGACCAACTGAAACTTTTACTCACAGCAACCCCTCCTTGATCATCGCCTTGCAGTTTCTTCCTGTTCCATACTGGTGATAAGAAGAATCCTATGACCTAGTTAGTGATTTTTTTACTTAAGCTTTTCCCTTAGTGTACTCATAATTACATCTCTGATTAAATGTAATACTTTTCATAGATAAATGTTATCACTTTTCTTTATAAACAGAATTAAATTGCCAAAAAGTAAATGTACTGCAGAATCTTGTATTCAGTTAGCCATATCACCAATGTGCATCTGTATTTCGTATATGAAGTAATAGAACTATCCCTACTACTACTGCTACTACTACTACTACTACTACTACTACTACAGCAGTATTTAAAAATAAATTTTATCTGATATTGTGCTGAATGTACGTAAAACAAAAGTTAGTTTGATCACAAAGCTTGATGAATCGTCCCACTTTAACCAAGAGAGGGGTCCTGAGTACCAAACCCTATCTCTGCAGACCAAGTACAATCTTGGAAGTGCACTAATGCAAAGCACACTTACACGCTGATTCCCACTTGGTTACAACACAACAATTTTAGATTTTTTTTTTTTTTTTTTTTTTGTTGGACTCACCCTGATGTAATGTTTGACTTAACATGTGGAATCCCTTCCAAATAAAGGATTGTGTAAACTTTGCACGTAATTATACTTTTGTCCAAGCAGTTTCATGAGTCAAAGCCGTCCATGTCTCCAGTATGTCATTCATTTAAACCACAGTAATGTGAGAGAGCTCTTGTGCTTCCAGAGTTGGGTTACAATAAAAATAACAGTTGATGAAATAAAATTTATTCTGTTCCTCTTCCTCTGCTCTTATGTAGTTTACTTTAATACAAAGTTGTGCATTCTCAGAATGAAATTTCAAAGCCATGATTCTTAAGCAAGGTGATGTTTATTAGATTGCAAGTGACTCCAAAGATGTAAAAACTTTTTTTTTCTTTCTGTTTTAGTCTACTTGTATCTCCCGCAATAATATCATTTAAGGAAATAAAGATAACCTAATGAATAATAATAGTTCCCTGGAATTTTTGAACCAGGGTGAAATTTTGTTAAAGGCTAAGTATGTTTTTTTTTAAGTATTTACGTTTAAGTGAGGCTGTGTGTGTGTCTGATCTGCACTTATTTTTTTTTTTTTAATTGGCCAGCTCTGTCCTTCATGTCTATAGTGTTGTTTTTATACACATGTGGCTTTTCGTTGTTTGTATACAGGGTTGGCTTTTCATCTGAATAATCATTTCATCTAACTTTTTAATTGCATGTCTTGAATTTTTAGAAAATGGTAAATAAAATCTATTGTGCTATTTTTGTTTAATTTGTATTTGCTAACCTGTAGTATATCTTTTTTGCATAGATTATGGGGTTGAGCATAGTTTATAAAGCTGCTTATGACAAAATGAAGGAGACTATATCCTCCTATCCCCTTAGTTAGCCTGTTAAAATTTATAGGTGTATAAGTCATGGTGTTCTGGGAAGTGTCCGTTACTTAAGTTAAAAAGACTAATTACTAGAATGATAGTAATGTTGTAAATGGAAAGAGAATATAAGAAAGAATATTTTGTAGTATCTCCCACTAACGATGGCTCTTCACATTTGGGAAGTGGATGAAGGAGTCAATTAAAAATTAAACAAGTTAACAAGAATACACTTATGTGCATGTTTGTTTGAGCTACAAGGTTAATTAGTTTAGATAATGAAATATACAGTGCTTAAATAATTGTTAAAGATAAAGAAAAAGCCAGGACAAACTCTAAAAGAACTTATTTAATATTATGGTAGTAAAGATACTTGGTTTGATCTATCTTGTATAGATTTGTATAAACCAGTATACTTAAGTTTACAAGGTCCCCAGACACTGTGAAAGGTTAGAACTCATCAATTTAAAGAATCCTATAATACTATACCAGCACTTCCTCAAATGCATTTATCTACAGATGGAGAAATTAAGGCTACAGTAATGTGGCTGACTATCGAACTTATCATTCTGAGTTACCAAAACACTCCTGCAGGATGTCGAAAAGGACTCCCAGGATCACATTCAGTATTCAGAATTCTCTTCTTCCAGCTGATATCTAGTTTTCAGCAATACAATGTAGAAAGATTAGTGGAGACATTTATGATAGTTTTTCTAGGAAGAAATCTTTGCTCTGAAAATAACATGTTTTACCCATTAAGTTTGTAAACAACCATCAGTAGAATTCTTTAGATTTGTGGAAAATGTTCTCTTGGTGAAGTAATCTATTTTTTTTTTTTTTTTTTTTCTTTTTCTTAAAATCAGCCAAACATCGTTATAGGAGTACCTACATCTGAAGATGATTTCTGGTTGTTGCATGTAAAGTAGTTTATTGATTAAATTGTTTTGAACATTCTCTTAGGACAATTAGATGTGTTTACTGGGCCACTTATTTTTGTATGTAATCTGTGTTATAATAACCTTCATACAGTTATGCCACTGAGAAGCAAAAGAGTGAATTCCCTTCTTTTTCCAGTCTAAATCCTGTACTCGCACACTTCTGCACATCCTCTGTATCTTTGTCATCACTCTTGTACCTTTTTCCATGAACAGCATATTTGAAGGCTCAGAAAAGGTGGAAATTTCAGAGAGGAAGATGATGGCTTTAGAGTATGAAGAAGAACGGTACATTCAAATTTTGAATTTGCTTCCGATGGTTTGCTTCTGTGTCTGTAGATGTCGGGCCGAATGATTTTAAAAATACTTTTGTGAGGTGGACCCCTCTTTGAATGTTTTGGCAATTTTTTAAGACTGCAAGCACGGCTATGTGTTAACGTTTGACCATGTCACATAATGTATACCAGATTGCCCCTTTGGTATCTTAAAAAAGCAGGCATGATTTTTGCTAATGATGTGGAAACCTTAAGCTTTCTTTTGGTGTCTAGTTCAAAACGATTATGTCCCAGTGATTAGGCCCTAGCTTAATATTTCTCAATAGTTTACCTCTTTTGTAAGTTGTTTTGGGTAAAAGCATCTGCTAAGCAAATAAACGTAAATGATGAGGTTCAGAAAATAGCTTTCACCTTCATACCCCAACAAAGGAAACAATCTGAATATTCTGCTTTCTTTTGTGACTGTTAGGGCTTCATGGATCCCAACACGCATTTACTTTTGAATATCCTAAGCATCAATAATATTATTCACTCTGCTCTTTGATATTGACAACTTATTTACAAGTTTTCAACATCTGTCCGTCTTTTTGGGTGAGCTCTTCAGTTTGTAGAAAAGTACCAAAGTGACTCCTGTTGTTCGCCAGGTAGAACAAGGTGTGCCAATGAGCTCTGCTTGTTCTTTGTGAGAACCTGCAGTATGTGAATTCCAGTTGAAAGCATATACATTTTAATTGCTTGTAAATATTTCATGTTAACTACAGAATAAGCATGCATTTCGTGTTCATTTTGACTGAGGTATAGAAAGTATTAGGATTAATTTTAGAAAGCCCTAATGCAATACACCAGAGGGGAATGTCAGGCTTTCTGCAAATTAAAGTTAGTCCAAAAAATGGTCTTCCAGCATAGTGATTCTAAACATTACACAAAATTAAGTAGAAAAAATGTTATAAAATGTATTATTATTTATTATTTCTGGAATCTAAAATAGATCTCATTTGGGGAAATAAAAATTATCATGTTATCAAAAGTGAGGTGTTAATGTGCCATTTAACACAATTAAAAAAAAAAAAAAAAAGTCCTAAATCAGCACAGTTATTGGAAATGTTTGTTTGCTTATTGAATCAAACGTTAAGGTCTATTTGCTCAAAAAAAAAATTTTAATACCAGAGCATATTATTTTTTTTAATAAAGAAATTATTTATTTTTGTATGTGTGCCTGCTATTTCTGTTGTCATTATTAGATACCAAAGGCTTTAAAAATCCTTGTAAAATTACTTATCTATGATATGAAAAACGAGTGGCTCATATATTTTAAAGAAGCCATGTAAATCTTGAGACAACTTGGTGTAAGACTTTTTACTTTCTAAGACTTAATAAGGTTTATTCTAACAGCTATATCTACATGTTTGCACATAGGAGAAAACAGATGTAAATGCCACGTTTGCCCATAGCATATTGGGACTTAGTGTGTTTTTATTTCAAAGAAATAAATTATAAGTATCCCGTCAGAAACTGGAATGCTGTCTAGCAAAGAAAAATATTTTGAAGAAATGCCAAAGGAGCAAGTGCATTGGTGTACACTTTTCTTCAAAAGCTGTTTTCTTTCTGCACGTTGATACAATCGCTATTGCAGTGGTTTTTGTGGTTCCATTTTGTTTCAAAAGTCAAACCTTTTTGCACGTGTGAGTCATGTGACAACTTTCACTTTATATTATTTAGGCTCTGTTGAGGCCCATATTCTGCTTATCACATTTACATGAATAGATTTGATTTGCAATAAATAACCCCCAAATAATTCTCTACTATTTGTAGTATCGTGTGTGTCAGTTGGATGTTCTCCAGAAAGGCAGAAGGAACAACTACAATATTTTTAATCTTACCCCAAAAGGGCAAGTGAATGTTACTCAAAATAACACCTTTATCCCACTCTCATAAGATGTGTGACCCATTATATTTTGGCCATCATTGAAATTCCCAACCCTTCTGAAAAATTCCCTGAATCATTTAATGTAGTGTTGTGTTTTTTTGACTCCTCAGATTCCTCAATTTTATGTGTTTAGTGTTTGTTCTCTTTCTTTGGTCCAGTTTGATTCTTAAGGCAAAGTGTTGTTAGTGTGTACATGCTGTATTTGGATATGTACCTGAAACTGAATCCTAAACTAATTATCTTTACCTCACCAATCAAGATATATAATTGTGAATGTACACAATATGCCTCAAACTGCAATTGTTAAAGTTCCTGATGATGCTTCTGTGTTTAGTATAGAATCAGCTGTCACTCTCCGCCTTCTCTAGCAGGCCAGACAGCTGGAATACTATACACAAAACTTCAACATTTTCTAAAATGTTGTACTGCACCTTCATGCTCTGTTAATTTCATTCAGTGCCTTATTTTGACTTTAATAAACACTTCTAGCATAAAATACCTTAGCCATTAGAAAAACAAAGTAATTGAGTCATATTTTTCATACCTTGGCAGCAACATTCATGTCTCTGGTGACTTTTCCTATGAAGTCAGTAGATAGATTGGGATAGCATTGGGGGGGTTATCAGGTCACTGGAAAGGGGTGTGTGGTGCTCCGATATTTGTACAAAGGGACGAAGGTCTAAGTCTTTTAGAGTCCTAGTGCATCCTGTCTTGCTATACAGTGGGGCAAAAAAGTATTTAGTCAGCCACCAATTGTGCAAGTTCTCCCACTTAAAAAGATGAGAGAGGCCTGTAATTTTCATCATAGGTATACCTCAACTATGAGAGACAAAATGAGAAAAAAAAAATTCAGAAAATCACATTGTCTGTCTGATTTTTAAAGAATTTCTTTGCAAATTATGGTGGAAAATAAGTATTTGGTCACCTACAAACAAGCAAGATTTCTGGCTCTCACAGACCTGTAACTTCTTCTGTAAGAGGCTCCTCTGTCCTCCACTCGTTACCTGTATTAATGGCACCTGTTTGAACTTGTTATCAATATAAAAGACACCTGTCCACAACCTCAAACAGTCACACTCCAAACTCCACTATGGCCAAGACCAAAGAGCTGTCAAAGGACACCAGAAACAAAATTGTAGACCTGCACCAGGCTGGGAAGACTGAATCTGCAATAGGTAAGCAGCTTGGTGTGAAGAAATCAACTGTGGGAGTAATTATTAGAAAATGGAAGACATACAAGACCCACTGATAATCTCCCTCGATCTGGGCTCCACGCAAGATCTCACCCCGTGGGGTCAAAGTGATCACAAGAACGGTTAGCAAAAATCCCAGAACCACACGGGGGGACCTAGTGAATGACCTGCAGAGAGCTGGAACCAAAGTAACAAAGGCTACCATCTGTAACACACTACGCCGCCAGGGACTCGAATCCTGCCGTGCCAGACTTGTCCCCCTGCTTAAGCCAGTACATGTGCAGGCCCGTCTGAAGTTTGCTAGAGAGCATTTGGATGATCCAGAAGAGGATTGGGAGAATGTCATATTGTCAGATGAAAAAACTCTACTCGTCGTGTTTGGAGGAGAAAGAATGCTGAGCTGCATCCAAAGAACACCATGCCTACTGTAAAGCATGGGGGTGGAAACATCATGCATTGGGGCTGTTTTTCTGCAAAGGGACCAGGACGACTGATCCGTGTAAAGGAAAGAATGAATGGGGCCATGTATCGTCAGATTTTTGAGTGAAAACCTCCTTCCATCAGCAAGGGCATTGAAGATGAACGTGGCTGGGTCTTTCAGCATGACAATGATCCCAAACACACCGCCCCGGGTAACGAAGGAGTGGCTTCGTAAGAAGCATTTCAAGGTCCTGGAGTGACCTAGCCAGTCTCCAGATCTCAACCCCATAGAAAATCTTTGGAGGGAGTTGAAAGTCCGTGTTGCCCAGCGACAGCCCAAAAACATCACTGCTCTAGAGGAGATCTGCATGGAGGAATGGGCCAAAATACCAGCAACAGTTTGTGAAAACCTTGTGAAGACTTACAGAAAATGTTTGACCTCTGTCATTGCCAACAAAGGTATATAACAAAGTATTGAGATAAACTTTTGTTATTGACCAAATACTTTTTTTCCACCATAATTTGCAAATAAATTCTTCAAAAATCAGACAATGTGATTTTCTGGATTTTTTTTTTTCTCATTTTGTGTCTCATAGTTGAGGTATACCTATGATGAAAATTACAGGCATCTCTCATCTTTTTAAGTGGGAGAACTTGCACAATTGGTGGCTGACTAAATACTTTTTTTGCCCCACTGTATGTATGCGAGACATGGACACTATCCAGTGACCTGAAATAAAGACTGGACTCCTTCAGTACTGTATCTCTTTGGAGAATCCTTTGGTACCTCTGGTTGGACTTTATGTCAAACAAGGAGGCTCCGCCCCCTGCTCGCTTCGCTCGCCTACCCCCGGCGTTTTGAACCCGTGCCTGCTGGGTAGCCACGTGTGAGGATGACGCACGTTTAATACGGAGGGCTCGCCTGTGTCACTCTGGGGCTCTCCACTGTTAACACGGAGCCCCGTACGTACCTGATTATTTTTTCCCTTTTTCGAGTAATAATTTATAATGTTTATCGTAATGTTAATAATGCATAACTGTAATGTGATTCACCTATGCCGTATAGATTGGATGTGTGAGGATGACGTATGTTTAATACGGAGCATTCGCCCGTGTCACTGTGGGTCTCTCCACTGTTAATACGAAGCTCTTTCCGAACTATTATGCGGTGCATTGTGGAGCACGGCGTACTCTGTAGTGTGTCCCGTTTCACTTCGTATATCGTTTAGTCGAGCTGTTTCTTTTTGGAGGAGTCTCTGCCTGGTTTGCGTCATTTCAGACGCACGTTGTAGGCACTTGCGTTCATTAATTATACCCAGGCAGGCGCGTGTTTGTATCTCGGTAACTCGAGCTGTGTTGTGTTGAACCCGTGCCTGCTTTGCCTATGCAGTTTGAGACGCGCGTTGTAGGAGTCCACGTTCATTAGATCTACGCATTAGTGCCACTCACAATATGGCGGCCACGCCTGCGCATTCCGTGTTATGTCGGTTCTTACCATGCTGTGTAGGTGCATTTGCCTTTTGTACTTTACTGGGCTTTGTGACGCCCGATGTAGGCGCCTGAACCTTCAGGGTCCGTATCCACTGTGTGGTGTGGACGTTTAACTGTCGTTGGTTCTGCCTTTATATTCTGTATCTCGGTGTGTATGTGTTTAGTGCCTAGGTTTTTTTGTAGCTGTTGCATTCCAGGTTTCATCATCTGTAACCCGCTCTCCATGTGTTCGTCCCCGTTCTTTAATCCCTTTATGAAGTTTTACTTTGTTTCCTACTCTGTGTTTTATTTCTGACCTCACTTTATCCTGCTTGCGGCATGTCAGAACGTTCGTAGTCTCTCTCGTTTTACTGTGGGGAGGGGGGCTTTGTTTTGTAACCTGTTCTCTATGTGTTTGTCTGTTCTTTAACCTCTTTATGACGTTTTACTTTGTTTCCTACTCTGACGGTTCATAGTCTGTCCCGTTTTGCTCGGGCACGACCCTGCGTCCATATCCGGTTTACCATTCTCGTTTAGTAATATGGATATGGATGAGTGGTTGCTCATGAAGTCCTTAATGAGACACATTTACCTGCATTGTGAGGGAGCGTCAATTACTGCACTATGGCCATGTGGCGCAATTTCCCTGAGAGTGATCTGGCTCGCAGGATCCACATTGAGGACCTAAGAGGCTGGACCAGGCCAAGGAGACGCCCATGTAACACCTGGCTGCGGCAGATAAATGGTCATTTCTGGAGGGTGGGACTGGGTAATGTGTCTACCTGTGGGGTTGCCAACCAGGATTCCAAGCTGTTTCATTGTGTGATGGGGGCAGCAACATGCTGTACCAGTGCATACTCCCCAGCCTGACTTGTGCTGGCCTTCATATATAATTCCTGGTAAAATATATAAAAAGGCAGATTTTAACTTAACATTATCACTGAGGATAAGTTCCACATGTTTATGTAATTACATGTATAGGATTTTTGTTTAAATGTTTTAACATTGTTATTTAGTTAGGTCCAATAATGTATTTCAGAGAATACCTATAGCCAGAATAGTATTGTAAATGTATATTGGACAAAAGATCTGCAGACTGTACCACTCTGGCGTGACTTCATTGCTACAGTATAAAACTTTGTTTGCCCTGCAGGCATTTTTTACACTATAATCTGGTCTCCGTTAGGTTAATTCACATTTTGAATCATCACTTTTAATCAATTTAGCACTGCATTGAGATCATAAAGAAGATGGATGTTGTCTACTATTCAGTTTGTAACATGACACTTGTTCTTTTTAGTCTTGATAGGGGTAATTTCATTGCTTTGTAACAGCAATATGATCTGATTCTGGCATTTGCAATAACGGATCCTTTATAAGCCAACTTTATTCAGTTTGTTTGACAGTTTTTGCTGTATCACAGGAACTGTTTTTTGTGATAGACATATAAATTAAAATGTGAAAGAATGTTGACATGAGGTTGTGCATCTTGAGAAAACTTGAGTAATTTACTTGTACAAAATATTTTCATAATGAATTTTTATACTTAATCTTATAGAATGCTTAATAAAAGTACCCACACTTTTTATAAACTTTCAAATCCTTTTTATTATATGTGCTTCTATTACAAACTCCCTTTCTCAAGAATAAAAAAGGCAACATATTTGAGAAATTCTCTTAAAGTCCAAGTAATGAAATATGGTGTTTGCTTAAGTATTTATTTCATTATAATAGCTTGAAATCCTTTTGGATAACTATATATAACATTGCACGCTCTGGCTTTTGCCAATGGACTGACATTTACAAATCATATAAACTTTTCCTGATAGATGTGATGTCTAGATTTCTTATGGCCTCTGAAGAATAATCAGTTTTTACTCTTGGGCCACTCCATTGTTGCTTTTGGAAGTATTGTTCAGTTGAAACCTGAATTGTTCTTTTAGTGGACTAAAAATACTTCTTTGTAATATGTCCTGGAGTGTAAAATCTTCATTTTTTGAAACTGCAGACTACTTTATATTGATTTTTAATTTTTGTTCAGACAAATCACAATGAACTGAATTTACTGGAAATTAACATTGCAAGCATCCTTTCTTGTACATTCTTCCCATTGTGACAGATAGGGGCACTCTCGCTCCCTTGAACCCTCAGATCAGACACCAGATAAAAGTCCAAATATAATATTTATTATAATAGTAAATGTGCACAAAGCACCTTCCACTCCACAATACTCAATAAACAATCAATAATCCAACAATAACAAATCCTCCACTCTCCCAGACACGTTGCCACCCTTCCACCCAGCTTATTTGTCTGGGATTTCCCAGAGTCCTTTATAGTCCGTGACCCGGAAGTGCTTCTGAACCCTCAGTCCATGTGACTTCTTAGCACTTCCGGGTCAGATCAAAAACTCTTCTTTTTCATCCCAGAAGCACGTCATTCCTTCTGTCCATGTGACTGGGACGTACTTCCGGGGTGTCCATAATTCCCTGCTGGCATTCAGGGCACCTCCATGCTGCAAGGAGGGCTCCATCTAGCGGCCTGGGGGTATTGGCCGGGATGAATGACCGGCCATATCTCACACCGTATTGCACAGGTAATTTATAACTTTAAAACATCTGTTTCAGTTGGTTTTGTAACTTAATGGTAGAGGGAATGAAAAATAAGAAACAGGACCAGAAGTTGTTTCATTTAGTTTATAGCCTGGGAAAAGAAACCAGAACACATAGGCATTCATCATAAGGACGGCCAGTCAATCAGATGTGTGCAATGTCACATATCCTGTAGACCCATGTGAAATTTTAACATAAATATTGACTCACTTGAGTGATCAGAGGAGGGGACAAAAGATCACAGTATCACTGGAAAAGTCAAGATCAGTGAATCTTTCTTTACCAACAGATGCCCCACAACTGCTGGACCCCCTGACCCTACCCAACACCCAGTCCATGCAAGCACTAAAGAGAGTAGGAGCAAGAACACACCCATGTTCCGTACAAGTTATTTAAAAACTTAAGTGGATGTGTGTGTGTATGTATGTATTTGAGTCTATGTATAATTCTACCTTGTGTGTATTTTAGAAAATTCTTGTTTTTTTAGAGTCATTAACAATGTATGTTGTATAATCATTTCACCCCAGAAAAGGAACCGTTCAAAGAAACTGTTGAAACACCACAATTACCATGACAATCATGTCCATGATGAGTGTATGTAAACTTCTGACCAAAACTGTAGTTAATTTAGTCACCTTTGCTCCACTCAGAACCAGTGAACTTTATATATCTTTCAAGATATCAGGATGGTTGTTGACTTTTCTGTTGTGAATATTTCATGTTCATCGTTCCTAGGAAGCCAGCAGCAATTTTTTTTGTCTTATCTTTTTTTCCTAATTTGTGCATTTTTATTGCCTTTCTCATTGACCACCTTAAAATCTTTGAAAGTCTTAGTTTAGGAGTTCTACTGTAAATCACATGGTGAATCTGAAGCAAAAGTGCAAACATTGAGAAATTATCCACAAACTATGTGGAACAAACTGTAATAACTCACAGGCAGGGGTTAAGGGCAAATATGTACTGTTTTAGGGAGTCTTGAACTTCCAGTATACAGGAGCCTGAATAGTTGTTCAAATAGCCGATTTTAATTTTTTCCTTAAGATTATTTTTTTTCCCATAATGCTTCGTAATATGAAAACTTTATTTTCAGATTTGACTAAAGTCTAGTATCTAGTCAAATTTGAAATAAACATTTTCATGTGCTGTGTTGCACATTTTGTGTAATAGATCAGTCATGTTTTTAGGTTAATGTCTACATAACATGCAATTTATTTTTAATCTTGGGTCATCAGTCTTTATAAAAAGTATGTCACAAAGTGATTTAATCCATTTTTTTTATTTTCATATACAGTCTCTTCATTCCAGCTTATTTATCATTATTTAAATCCTATCATTACGTTGTAAATTAAAGAGCAATTTGAATACCTATGTATGTGATTGTGTTTCAGTCTATAGAAGGAGGGATCTGATCAAACTTTAATCCATGGTTATCTTCTACATTTGTGATGTAAATTAAATGTAAATTTAAATAAATTAAAATGCATCTACAGTATTTATTTTTCAAGGCTATTAAAGTTGATACTTAGTAAAACTGAGAATATCTCTCAAGTGTCTTGGCATTGTGTAGGTAAAATGATCAACATTTTAGGTAAAATGATCAACATTTTTCCTTTAAATATTATATTGAAAAACGGTGTTTTGCTTAAGAACTACTTTAACGTTTGATAATTATATTGTATTGAAAATATGGTGTTTGCTTAAGAACTACTTTTAATGTTTGATAATTAGTTTAAGTAGAACATGTAACTACCTTTGCATTGTTGTGAGTCTACAGTAAGTACAAAAGCTGTTTCTGTGTTGTGTAAGCATTCTGTGCTGTTGGCTCCCATTTATGATGTCCGAAGCATGACTTAAAGCAGCTGATTTTAAAAAATGATTTTAGTGTTATGAACTATGGGTGAAATTTATGAAATTTTGTAACATTATTCATATTCAGTATCTGGTTTTGATTATGCTTGTTTTTATCGGACAAAAACAAAACCAGTAGACCATGTAATGTAGTAAGCTTCACAAGCATTAAACTCCTATCAAAATCCGTTAAGTGTACAGTTCTGTCTGTGACACAAAACTAAACTCCATAGTAGCTCTTTAACCATACCATAATTACTAAAAGTAAAACTGAAATATATATCCTCCTCAATAAAATCCCTGTGTGCGTCCAGGTGTCCGTGTGTGTGTGTCTTCTGGTGAAGTGCGCATGCGCGGGGCACGGTGCGATGTGCGATATTACTGTCGGAGACGCATATTACAGCCACATACAAGCCAGTATTACTGTCAGAGGAGATTAAAGGCATATTACCGATGCGCACGCCTGTATTACCGCCATAGAAAATTAAAGGTATATTACGGACGTACAAGACAGTAATACTGTCACAGAAAATTAAAGACACACAATACACGGCGGCAGCCCACGAAGAACGGTCAGCTCAGCAAGTAAACATCAACAAAAGAAAGGCTGAAAGAAAGAAAAATACGACCAACAAAAAGAATGATGTCAAAGTCCCTTGCCATTTAATATAGACTGTTCCTACTAATGTTTATGCACTACTGTTCTAGCGCCCGTTATTGTAACGGGCTAAATGACTAGTGTATATATGTATATGTATATGTATGTATATAATATATATATATAATAAAATAGAAATCTATACTAATAAAAGGCAAAGCCCTCACTGACTCACTCACTGACTGACTCACTCACTCAGTACTAATTCTCCAACTTCCCGTGTAGGTGGAAGGCTGAAATTTGGCAGGCTCATTCCTTACAGCTTACTTACAAAAGTTAGGCAGGTTTCATTTCAAAATTCTACACGTAATGGTCATAACTGGAACCTGTTTTTTGTCCATATACTGTAATAGAGTGCACCTCCATGGCCGTGGGAGGCGGAGTTGCGTATTACGTCATCACGCCACCCACGTAATCACGTGAACTGACTGTGAACGCAGTACGTACAAAACAAGGAAGAGCCCCAAAGAGCGCTGAAGAAAACATTCATTACACAATTGAGAAGGCAGCGAAACAATAAGAAGCGACCGAGTGACGCATACAAGCATATTCATAAGTGCAGCTACTGCGGAAAGAAAGCGCGGTGTAAACCGTAAGTTTAATTAAGTTTGGCAAGTTTATAGAAACGTTCAACATCACACGAGAGAAGCTCACGTGAACATATGAAGCGACTGACGCATACAGACATATTCATGACTGCAGGTACTTCGGAAACAAAGCACTGTGTAAACCTAAAGTTTAAATTAAGTTCATAGACCTACAAAAGGTTGCCATTGATTTGAGGCAAGATTGCTTTTCTCCTGTACAATTATACGTTGCATTCTCAACTTGCACAGCTTGGTCATATTACAACCGGAGTGCTGAACTGACAACGTAGTATACAAAGAGAACTATAACAATCGTAATAAACGAACAAAAAAACAGCGGAGAACCCGTGGATTAAATAAAAAGGCTGCTTCCTTGGCGAAGCAAGGAAAAAGGAAGACCTTATATGGCGTTCGTTTATTAAACCGCGGAAAAGCGGTGTAAAGGCTGCTTCACAAAAAAACAACAGAGCGCCTTATATGAGCAGGCAGTCGGCTAAAGAAGGGAATCAATAAATAACTATAATCGTAATAAACGAACAAAAAATAGCAGAGAATCCGCGGACTACATAAAGGAAATGGGTACCTGAACAGAAAAGTGAGTCTCAAGTAGCTACACAATAACTATAACAATCGTTATAAATGAACAATAAAAGAATACAGAACAGCTAAGCAAGGAGAAAGGACGGCCTTATATGGCGTTCGTTTATAAAGCAGCGGACAGGCTGTGTAAAGGCAGCTTCACAAAAAAACAAATCCTTAACAAATTGTTATTGGTATATTTTCCCTCAATTTAAAAAAGGTTTTCTTTTCTTCTTAATAAAAATTTAAAAGCAGTACTTCGCCGCTGTGAAGCGCAGGGATTTGGCTCTATATATATTGTGGGGAACAGCCCAGACACAGACTGGCAGACATGATGGTTTTACCACACACGTGTTTATTTATACAATATATAGTGCACATACCCAGTGCCTCAGCACCAATCACCCCTTAAGTCCTGGCCACACGCACAATCCCTTTCTCAGTCTTTGGTCCGCCTCCACTCCTCTCCACCAAGCTTCGTCCTCTTCCACCTGACTCTCGCTGTTGACTGGAGGGAGGCGGCCCCTTTTATTCCCCCCGGAAGGACTCCAGGTGGATCCTGAGGGCTCATAGCCACACCCCTGTGTGGCGGAAGCTCCCATGGTGAAGCCGGAAGTCCACTGGGTGTCTTCAAGTCTTTTCCCCCCAGTACTTCCCGGTGTGGCAGAAGTACTGAGGGCCAACACTCCCAAGGCATTGGGGCGCCCCCTGGCAGTGACCACGGGCCCCTACAGGGTTGAGCTTCCAAGCTCCGTACCCGTGGTCCCCAAAGCCACCAAGGAGGACGCCCTCTCGTGTCCTGGAGGAGGCACAAGCCCTCCTCCACTCCTCCTGGGCGTCCCGGCCGGGCATGGACACCCGCCGGGCACCACAGTGCCCCATCGCCAGCGAAGACCCGTTGGTCCGAGCGACACACCTCATTAGGGCGGCTCAACCCCGAAGTGGGTCCTACTTTCCGTCCAGGGTCCAATCTGGCACCCTGGAACTCTCTTCTTCGGCACCCCCTCCGAGATCTGTTCGCCCCGCTGTTCAGTGCCGCTCGTGCCTTCGCAGCCTCCGCCGGTTGAGAGGCTGCCCCATCGCCAGCGAAGTATCGTCCAGCCAGACGGTCCATCTGATGAGGGACGGCTTCCCACGAAGTAGGTCCTACTGCTCGTCCTGGGCCCCATCCTGCAACAGACAGAAACACAGGGGCAGAGACGCTGCCTGGACACCCTTCTCAGGCGTCCCTCTGTGCCATGCACTGGCAGTGCTCCCCCCCTTTACCAGGACCCCGCAACTTGCCTGTTCGGAACCCTCTCCACGGGTTGCGTGTCCCTCTAGCTGACGGGACCGCCTGCTTTTCTCTCCATTCCACTGGCTCTGGGGAGTGGCCCTTCACTGGACGTGCGCATCCAGCGGCATGTCCTTTCCTGTTGGAGGAATCGGCACTCAGCCCTCGATCCCTCCTTTCCCTCTTGGACGCCCTGACGGTTTGAGTCTGCGCATGACAAACGCGCAGCCCCGTTCCCGTCTGCGTCCATGCAGATTGACGGGAGACTGCCGCGGGCTCGGGGCGTTGGGCGCTAGGACCCAGGGCACTCATCAGCCCCTGTCCACCCTGCCCTCTCGCTGTTACTCCCCTCACCATGGGAGCAGCCTGCACCGCGGCATCCGCTATCGGAGACCTACCGACATGGTCCCGATCACTGAAATCACGGTCCCCATCGGTGGGATCTCCCTTTCTCTGTACGGGGGCGCTCTCACTTACCGTCCGCGCCGCGTCCCTCCGGCTGAAGCCTCCAGCGCCGCGCCGATCCGCCCACTGTCGCAGCGTCATCACGGACGTGGCCACCTTCACCTCCAGCTCCTTCAGTCCTCTATGGAGGACGCGTATCACCTGTAGAAGCGACTTTGCGGGCTGCAGGCATTCCTCCAGCACCTGCAAAGCCGCTGGCAAGCACAGAGAGTCAGTCGGCAGTTGCCCTACCTTTCTGTCAGGCATATCCGCCGGCTGCTCTCTGAGGGGCCTTCCCACAGGCCCCGTCGGGTCCTTCTTCAGCCCAGGATTGACACTCCTTGGGCCCGCCTCCATCCAATCATCGGTGGGCTTACCGGACACACCGGCCAATCCCATGCCTGTCACACATACCGCTTAGAATTAAGGCCAAAAAGTTCTATCTTGGTCTCATCAGACCAGAGAATCTTATTTCTCACCATCTCAGAGTCCTTCAGGTGTCTTTTAGCAAACTCCATGCGGGCTGTCATGTGTCTTGCACTGAGGTATGTGTGGAGACAACCAGGCACTGCTCATCACTTGTCCAATACAGTCCCCACAGTGAAGCATGGCGATGGCAGCATCATGCTGTGGGGGTGTTTTTCAGCTGCAGGGACAGGACGACTGGTTGCAATCGAGGGAAAGATGAATGCGGCCAAGTACAGGGATATCCTGGACAAAAACCTTCTCCAGAGTGCTAAGCACCTCAGACTGGGCCGAAGGTTTACCTTCCAACAAGACAATGACCCTAAGCACACAGCTAAAATAACGAAGGAGTGGCTTCACAACAACTCTGTGACTGTTCTTGAATGGCCCAGCCAGAGCCCTGACCCAATTGAGCATCTCTGGAGAGACCTAAAAATGGCTGTCCACCAAAGTTTACCATCCAACCTGACAGAACTGGAGAGGATCTGCAAGGAGGAATGGCAGAGGATCCCCAAATCCAGGTGTGAAAATCTTGTTGCATCTTTCCCAAAAAGACTCATGGCTGTATTAGCTCAAAAGGGTGCTTCTACTAAATACTGAGCAAAGGATCTGAATACTTAGGACCATGTGATATTTCAGTTTTTCTTTTTTAATAAATCTGCAACAATTTCAAAAATTCTTTTTTTTGTCTGTCAGTATTGGGTGCTGTGTGTACATTAATGAGGGAAAAAATTTATTTAAATGATTTTAGCAATTGGCTGCAATATGACAAAGAGTGAAAAATTGAAGGAGGTCTGAATACTTTCTGTACCCACTGTATGTATATATATATATATATATATATATATATATATATATATATATATGTATGTATATATATATATATATATATATATATATATATATATATATATATGTATGTATATGTATATGTATATATGTATATGTATATATATATATATATGTATATATATGTTGTGAAGGATTGCCGGCTTTCTACTCCGGCCCTCACCCCCAGGCCGCCAGGAGGAGCTCTCCCAGCAGCGTGGACGTGCCCCGAATTCCAGCAGGGCATCATGGACTCTGTAGTTTATATGCACAGCCCTGCTGGATACCATGGGGGCCACCAGGAGTCGCTGTAGGGAGGCTGTCGGACTCTTACGTGCCCTATTACCCGGAGGTGCGTCATGATCACATGACAGGAAACGACGTGCCTCTGGGGTGAAGAAGAGTTTTTATATGACCCGGAAGTGTTTCTAGTCACGTGGACAGAGAGGGCGAAACACTTCCGGATCAAGGACTATAAAAGGACTATGGGAAATCCCAGACGTCGAGCTGAGCTGGGTGGTAGGGTGGCAACGCGTCTGGGAGTGTGGAGGATTATTGTTTGGTGAAGTATTGATTATTATTGAGTATTGTGGAGAGGAGGGTGCTTTGTGCACTATTATTATTATTATTATTAATAATAATAAAACTATTATTTGGACTTTTATCTGGTGTCTGACGTCTAGTCTGAGGGTTCAAGGGGTCACGGAGACCTCTGTCTATCACAATGTATATGTATATGTATGTAATATGTATATATGTATGTATATGTATATGCATGTATATGTATATATGTATGTATATGTGTATATATATGTATATATATATATATATATATATATATATATATATATATATGTATGTATATAATACAGTAATCCCTCCTCCATCGCAGGGGTTGCGTTCCAGAGCCACCCGCAAAATAAGAAAATCCGCGAAGTAGAAACCATATGTTTATATGGTTATTTTTATATTGTCATGCTTGGGTCACAGATTTGCGCAGAAACACAGGTGGTTGTAGAGAGACAGGAATGTTATTCAAACATTTGTCTCTTTTTCAAAAGTTTAAACTGTGCTCCATGACAAGACAGAAATGACAGTTCTGTCTCACATTTAAAAGAATGCAAACATATCTTCCTCTTCAAAGGAGTGCGCATCAGGAGCACTGAATGTCAGAAAGTGAGAGAAAACCAAACAAATCAATAGGGCTGTTTGACTTTTTAAGTATGCGAAGCACCGCCGGTACAAAGCTGTTGAAGGCGGCAGCTCACACCCCCTCCGTCAGGAGCAGGGAGAGAGAGAGAGAGAGACAGAGGAAAACAAACAGTCAAAAATCAATACGTGCCCTTTGAGCTTTTAAGTATGCGAAGCACCGTGCAGCATGTCGCTTCAGGAAGCAGCTGCACACAGAAGGTAGCAACGTGAAGATAATCTTTCAGCATTTTTAGACGAGCGTCCGTAGCGTCTAGGTGTGCGAACAGCCCCCCTGCTCACACCCCCTACGTCAGGATCAGAGAAAGTCAGCGCAAGAGAGAGAGAGAGAAACAAAAGTAAGTTGGGTAGCTTCTCAGCCATCTGCCAATAGTGTCCCTTGTATGAAATCAACTGGGCAAACCAACTGAGGAAGCATGTACCAGAAATTAAAAGACCCATTGTCCTCAGAAATCCGCGAACCACCAAAAAATCTGCGATATATATTTAAATATGCTTACATATAAAATCCGCGATAGAGTGAAGCCGCGAAAGGCGAAGCGCGATATAGCGAGGGATCACTGTATATATAATATGTGTCTGTATGTATGTATGTGTATATATATGTTGATATGTGTATATGTAGATATGTATATATATATGTGTTTGTGTGTATGTATATATATGTTTACATAACCTCTTTAACACACTACTTCTTCGCTGTGAAGCACAGGTATTTTGCTGGTATATATAATAAAATAGAAATGTCTTTGTGAAATAAAAACTAAATTAAAACTAAAAATGCATAGTGAAGGAAAACTAAAACTAAACTGAATTTCCAAGTAAGGTCAGAAAAAAAATGAAAATTAAAAACTAATATAAAAAGGGAAAACTTTAATAACCTTGGTCAGAATAATCTGGAGCTAAACGCTCTCAAAACTGTGACAGTGACGGTGCATTTTAGGAGATGTCCCACAATATTATCCTCTCACTCCATATATAATACTGCTGTGACATTTGTGGAAACCTTCACATTTCTGAGATCTGTAATCTTCAAGGACTTGAAATGGGAAACCAATGTAGGGTCCATAATATAAAAGAAGCAAAAGCAAATGTACTTCCTTTGAAGGCTGAGATAGTTCAACCTTCCACAGGAGCTGCTGATTCAGTACTACATAGTAGCCATGGAGATTGTTATAAAGCAAAAATCAGTAACCACTATAGCCTTGTAGTACTGGAGTTTCATGTTTTTTTATCACTTTATCATTGACGTTCACTATTCTTAATTTTTCAACTTTTCATTGAGATTCAGTGAGTGACCTATAAATCCTAAACAAAGTAATCCACAAAATATCATGGGTAGGGCTTTTTTTAGCAACTTTTTAATTATTTTGTATACTTGTATACCCTGTTATCGACAGACCACGTAGACATCAGCTGATGGCTTTTAATGTAATTTTGTGTTTACAATATTTTTTCTTGACTTAAGTATTCATTTGACCATATCTGTAATAAATTGCGTTTGAACTTTGGGGATGTGTTGTTGATGTGATTTGTTGAGTTCAACTACGCTTTTAATGAATATTCACATTTCTTTATTGGAAATATCTTTTCAGAATACATTTTGAAATATAAGTGAATCCAGGTAAGTCCATTTTTCAAAACACATATTAGACTGGCACTTAGCCCTGCTCAGTTTGACATGAAATTGCATTACAAAAAAATTACAAATCTGTCAAGATTATCTAGGAAAAACTTGAGGAAAACCTTTGCACAAGTAAAGTTGCTAAGTCTTGCTGTTTTCTTAAAAGAATAGTCTACCCCAAAAGGATGTTTTTTCAGATCTATTACTTACCCCGTGTTGTTTTTAGTGATGGCTAAAAAATTTTAACCTCTTGCTTTTATTCAGAACGTAGATAACAAATTGCTGACATAATTGGCTTCAGTGGGAACCAGCTCTAAACAAACGGCAAACATCAAAATGTCTATTACAAAAAATCTCCATTTATCTAAATTGCATAATCTCCATTTCAGAAATCGAGCTGAATGCTCACAACATCTCAAATTCATGTATTTTTGCCAGAATATAATTTTCTGTAAGTCATTTACTTAACAGCTGGGAAACTTGTTCAGATGAGACTCATCTGAAATGAAACACCTGTGTCACCCTACATTCATCTCTCTCTCTCTCTCTCTTTATTATCTGACCCGGAAGTGTTCCAGGTCACATGGACAGAGAGGGTGAAACGCTTCCGGGTCAAGGACTATAAAAAGGACAGTGAAACACCAGAGCGTTGAGCTGAGCTGGGTGGAAGGGTGGCAACGCGTCTGGGAGTGGAGGATTAATTGATTATTGATTTATTATTGTGTATTATATGAGTATAGTGGAGTGTAGAGTGCTTGGTGTACATTATTATAAAATAAAGTCATATTGGACTTTTATCTGGTGTCTGACGTCTGGTCTGAGGGTTCAAGGGGTCGACAGTGCCTCTATCTTTCACAGTGGCGTAGCCGGCAGGATTCTCTATCTTTCACAATATACTATAGTGACAGATTTAGGGTCCCCGTGACCCCTTGAACCCTCAGACCACACGTTAGACACCAGGTAAAAGTCCAAATATTATATTTATTAGGACAAAACGTGCACAAAGCACCCTCTTCTCCACAATCTTCAAATAAACACAATAAATCAATAATCCTCCTCACTCCCAGACGCGTTGCCACCCTTCCACCCAGCTCAGCTTGATGTCTGGGATTTTCCATAGTCCTTGACCTGGAAGTGTTTCGCCCTCTCTGTCCACGTGACTAGGAACACTTCCAGGTCATATAAAAACTCCAGTTCTTCACCCCGGAAGCACGTCGTTCCTTCCGGTCATGTGTTCATGACGCACTTCCGGGTTATAGGGCACATAGCACTCTGTGAGCCTCCCTCCAGCGGCTCCTAGTGGTCCCCATGGTATCCAGCAAGACTGTTTATAAAAACTATAGTGTCCATGTGGCCCTGCTGGAATTTGGGGCACTTCCATGGTGTTGGGAGAGCTCCATCTAGCAGCTTGGAGGTGTGGACCGGAATATTTGGCCGGCCATCCCTCACAATATATGTGAGGGATGGCCGGCCAAATATATATAATACAATATCGGTGCATTTGCATTACCTCCGCTTAGCTAGTGAATGAAAAACTACTTAACGGGTTTTTTTTCTATAATTTGCTTGAACATTTCAGTTGATTTTGTGACTTCTTTCATTGCTCTAAGAATCATAGTTCACTTGCTGGAACGATATATTCGCGTTAATCCAAGACTGAGGCTGCGGGCTGAGGGGAGGGGAAAGCATGACGTCAGAAGTGGGGAGCTGGGCAGGGCCCTCCTCACTGTCCTTTTTCACTAATATGCAGGTGGAGCCGCAGGGCACAGCTAGTTGCTGATAAGTACTGCTCAATAATAGCTAATTTATTGTATACCATGGCTAGCTTCATATGACACCAACAAGACAGTGTGGTCTAAGAAGGAAGTACAATTAGAGATTAAAAGTTAAAGAAAAATAAGAGACCATTATCAGATGTAAAATATTTGCATATTTAAGGTGCTTTAATAAGCAGAAGGTCCATTCAATGGGGCAGTTTCACTAAATCTTCTTCTTTCGGCTGCTTCCGTTAGGGGTTGCCACAGCGGATCATCTTCTTCCATATCTTTCTGTCCTCTGCATCTTGTTCTGTTACACCCATCACCTGCATGTCCTCTCTCACCACATCCATAAACCTTCGCTTAGGCCTTCCTCTTTTCCTCTTCCCTGGCAGCTCTATCCTTAGCATCCTCCCAATATACCCAGCATCTCTCCTCTGCACATGTCCAAATCAATGCAATCTCGCCTCTCTGACTTTGTCTCCCAACCGTCCTACTTGAGCTGACCCTCTAATGTACTCATTTCTAATTCTATTCATCCTTGTCACACCCAGTGCAAATCTTAGCATCTTTAACTCTGCTACCTCCAGCTCTGTCTCCTGCTTTCTGGTCAGTGCCTCCGTCTCCAACCCATATAACATAGCTGGTCTCACTACCGTCCTGTAGACCTTCCCTTTCACTCTTGCTGATACCCGTCTGTCACAAATTACTCCTGACACTCTTCTCCACCCATTCCACCCCACCTGCACTCTCTTTTTCACTTCTCTTCCACAATCCCCATTACTCTGTACTGTTGATCCCAAGTATTTAAACTCATCCATTTTCGCCAACTCTACTCCCTGTACTCTCACCATTCCACTGACGACCTCCTCATTTACACACACGTATTCTGTCTTGTTCCTACTGACCTTCATTCCTCTCCTCTCTAGAGCATATTTCCACCTCTCCAGGGTCTCCTCAACCTGCTCCCTACTATCGGTACAGATCACAATGTCATCAGCAAACATCATAGTCCACAGGGACTCCTGTCTAATCTCGTCTGTCGACCTGTCCATCATCATTGCAAATAAGAATGGGCTCAGAGCCGATCCCTGATGTAATCCCACCTCCATCTTGAATGCATCCGTCACTCCTACCGCAGAACTCACCACTGTCACACTTCCCTCATACATATCCTGTACAACTCTTATGTACTTCTCTGCCACTCCCGACTTCCTCATACAATACCACAGCTCCTCTTGAGGCACCCTGTCATATGCTTTCTCCAGGTCCACAAAGACGCAATGCAACTCCTTCTGGTCTTCTATAAACTTCTCCATCAACATTGCATCTGTGGTGCTCACTAATCATCACCTCACTTCAATTTTATCCCTCTGTAGTTACTGCAGTCCTGCACATCCCCCTTATTCTTAAATATCGGCACCAGTACACTTCTTCTCCACTCCTCAGGCATCCTCTCACTTTCCAAGATTCCATTAAGCAATCTGGTTAAAAAACTCCACTGCCATCTCTCCTAAATATCGCCATGCTTCCATAGGTATGTCTTCTGGGCCAACGGCCTTTCCATTTTTCATCCTTTTTCATAGCTGTCCTTACTTCCTCCTTGCTAATCCGTTGCACTTCCTGATTCACTATCTCCACATCATCCAACCTCTTCTCTCTCTCATTCTCTTCCTTCATCAGCCTCTCAAAGTACTCTTTCCATGTGCTCAACACACTCTCCTCACTCCATCTTTATCCTTTATTACCCTAATCTGCTGCACATCTTTCCCAGCTGAGTCCCTCTGTCTAGCCAATCGGTACAGGTCCTTTTCTCCCTCCTTAGTCTCCAACCTCTCATACAACTCATCATACACCTTTTCTTTAGCCTTCACCACCTCTCTCTCTTCACCTTGCACCTTATCTTCTTGAACTCTTGTCTACTTTCTGCATCTCTCTGACTATCCCATTTCTTCTTTGCCATCCTCTTCCTCTGTATACACTCCTGTATTTCCTCATTCCACCACCAGGTTTCCTTTTCCTCCTTCCTCTTTCCAGGTGTCACGCCAAGCACTCTTCTTGCTGTCACCCTTACTACATCTGCTGTAGTTTCCCATTTGTCTGGTAACTCTTCACTGCCACCTAGTGCCTGTCTCACCCCCTCCCTAAACTAAACCTTGCATTCTTCCTTTTTCAACTTTCACCATTTGATCCTTGGCTCTGCCCTCAATCTCTTCCTCTTCTTGATCTGCAACGTCATCGTACAGACCGCCATCCTATGCTGCTTAAGTACACTTTCCCCTGCCACCACTTTGCAATCTTCAATCTCCTTCAGATTGACTCTTCTGCATAGGATGTAATCTGCCTGTGTGCATCTTCCTCCACTCTTGTACATAACCCTATGTTCCTCCCTCTTCTTAAAATACGTACGTATTCACCACAGCCATGTCCATCCTTTTGGCAAAATCCACTATCCTCTGACCTTCTTCATTCCTCTCCTTGACACCATACCTACCCATCACCTCCTCGTCTTCTCTGTTCCCTTCACCAGCATGCCCATTGAAATCCGCTCCAATCACCACTTTCTGTCCCTTGGGTACAGTGTTCATCACTTCATCCAACTCACTCCAAAAATCTTCTTTCTCACACATTGCACACCCAACTTCTGGTGCATATGCTCTAACAACATTCATCGTTACACCTCCAATTTCCAGCTTTATAATCATCATTCTGCCTGACACTCTTTTCACCTCCAAAACATTCTTGACATACTGTTCCTTCAGAATAACTCCTACCCCATTTCTCCTCCCATCCACACCATGATAGAACAATTTGAATCCACCTCCAATCCACCTGGCCTTACTCCCCTTCCATTTAGTCTCTTGCACGCACAATATATCAACCTTCCTTCTCTCCATCATATCTGCTAATTCTCTCCCCTTACCAGTCATACTGCCAACATTCAAAGATCCTACCCTCAGTTCCACTCTTTACTTTCCTCCTCTCCTCCTGCCTCTGGACACGTCTCCCCCCTCTTCTTCTCCTTCTTTTTCTTTGGCCAACAGTAGCCCAGTTTCCGCCAGTACCCTGTTGGCTAACAGTACTGGTGGCGGTCATTGTTAACTTGGGGCTCGACCGATCCGGTATGGAAATTTGTATTGTTGTCCACATATTGATTTGGCAAAATTTTACACCGGATGCCCTTCCTAACGTAACCCTCCCCATTTATCCGGGCTTGGGACCGGCACGAAGAAACACACTGGTTTGTGCATCCCCTGTGGCTGGGTTGGCAGTTTCACTAAATGCAATTGGAAAAACAGAGAAATATGGTGTTTTGGCTTAACCACCAAGAAACGAAGGGAAAGGCTTGTGATGTCTGTCTGATTTAAATGTATTGCTGGTTCAGTCTTATAAATGCAATTTTTTAATAATCATATAATAAGGAATTACTATCAAGCTCTAATTTTTCATCATTCTTACTTTTCATACAATGACTGGTCTTGTCTATAAAAATGATTTTATTAAACCTGATATCTAACTAGGATTGATGTAGGCAAGACAAGCAACAGCAGGACTTGTATAGTCTCTGTGTTTTTCTAAGCTCAGTGTCCTTACATGGAATTTAAGAAAAGGTGGGAAAAGAGACTGACAAAG
The DNA here is from genome assembly GCF_900747795.2 of Erpetoichthys calabaricus. NCBI lineage: Eukaryota > Metazoa > Chordata > Cladistia > Polypteriformes > Polypteridae > Erpetoichthys > Erpetoichthys calabaricus. Next base: position 42,853,755 of record NC_041411.2, on the reverse strand, counting down.
CTCAGTGTGTCTGATGTGGGGACCGTGGGTGTAGGTACTGTAGATATGACACCTGTGTTCACTTGTTACTACAAGACCGTTGAATTCTGTTGCAGATGTTTTTCATTTTATGTCTTTATTTTAATATGATGTGTATCAATTCTGAAAAGTGCTTTTCTGAGTCATTGTATCAGTTTTATTCAGACCTTCACAACACCAGCATCTCGATTCATATCCAGTAAATGCTGAGCAGCGGTTCTTTCAGGTTTGTTTTTCCAACAGTATTGTGAGAAAAGAGATTTATTTGTATTGTGAATGTAAAACACTGAAGATTTTAAAAGGATATGGCATTTACATTTTATATTTAATACTTTTTGAAGTAACGTATTCCATGAGAGGTCTCAGTCAGGTCAACTTTACCCTTTGACGTTGAATTTAGTGCAGTCCATACACATTGCACTGAGGGAACTGCTCCCATTTCAATTATAGGTTTCTTCTAGGTTATTAAATTAATAAGAGAGACTTTATATTTTAATCATTGTACCGTAAACCTGTGTTTTTGTGGTGCAGTAATCCAGTATCTGAGATTTTTGTCAATTCAGAATATAAGATGTCAGAGAAGTGTTGATGAGAGCCCGCTCACTTTTCAGCCCAACAAAACACCTAATGTTACAAAAACAATTTTCAGTCAGGATTCAAGGTCTTAAATATTCAAGAAGAAAAAAAGTTGTACACCCTTATTAAAGCAATGTAAAATTACCAGTGCACAAGGGTTGAATATTTACATAGTCACTTGTTTTTCAGTATTTTAATTAAAAATAAGTGCTTACTAATACCTGTGTTTACCTTTAAAATTGTTGTTCTTTCTCTTGTGAGTTTGTTTAAAAATATACAGATTTGAACAAGATGTTTCATTGTAATTTTGTAAATGTAAATTTTAATCCAATAGTATTGGAGCTCTTTTAAAGAATCAGAATACTTTTGATGTGAACACTAATTATTTGCAACATGTGAATGAAATTTACTTTTTTGCTATACAGTATTCATTGCATACTGTCACATCTTCACTGATACTAAAGGTTCATATACCATCCACTTATTTTTTTTTATAACATGAAAGGGTTCAGTCTTTTCTCTTGTTAACCTCCCTTTTTCCCCCGTATGTATCTCGTAAGTCTTGTCTAGAGATTTCCAAAGGCTGGTATGTCCCTCTTGGGTAGAAGTACTACCACTGTTCCAGATTTGGCTTCTCGAGTGTGTGTTATAGCCTGTACATAATCTGTCTATATTTGTACTTCTCACTTTTATGTATTGTATGTAACTGAAGGAGCAGGGTTCAGATCCTAGCCTCTACTCTCTGATGATTGCACATTTTAAGTGTTTTCTCCAGCTACTCCAGGTTGTTCCTTCATTGTGAATACCGGCATAGTAGACTTACTGATTGCCCTGTCTGCATGTAAGTGTCCTGCTCCATCCTGTGCCAAGCTATTTCCTGTGTGGTGCTTGGTCATGTTGTAATATACTCTTGCTCTTTATTGCAGCCCTTTGTTACTCTTTTTATCTATCTGTTTTCTGAACCTATTTTTACCTGTTCCTGGTAAGTACTAACTGTAGATGAGATGACAGTCTTTCACAGGATACACTAGTGCACCATGTTTAATGTATTTTTTGTGTGTTAAGTGATCATTGACAAAAACTGAGTCATTCAGAATTTGTTTTTCTGTAACTTAATGCAGGTAAGAATTTTTGGACCGTAATCTGAGATACAATATATTGTAGGGCAAAGTGGCATTGCACAGTTTGACATTGTAACATCTGCACCTCGAAATCTTAGCTTCAGCCAGCTTTACTGGCTCTTAACAGAAAACTTCCACTTTAGCCATAGTATTCATTCTGTGGGCAACTGATACAGCAACCTCTCTTTGATATGCAGCATCTGGATGTCTGTCTCATAAAGCCATGTCAATCTCAGTGAAATTACTCTTTAGCAAGTGCATTAAGCCTCAGTGTCTTAGTCCTGGCTTTTTCATCAACTTCGTCAGTAACAAAAATTACCATAAATACACTTTTGCAGTCTTCATGGATACAACCTTGCAATAGCCATCCATCCATCCAGTTTCCAACCCGCTGAATCCGAACACAGGGTCACGGGGGGTCTGCTGGAGCCAATCCCAGCCAACACAGGGCACAAGGCAGGAACCAATCCCGGGCAGGGTGCCAACCCACCGCAGACCTTGCAATAGCTTTAAGCCAAAAGGTTTGGGTTATTTGCTTCCAAGAAAACTGTGACAAATGTCCACACCTTTTTTTGTGCAAACACTGGATTATAATCCCACTCTCTAGCAAAGAGCAAAGCCTTTTCTGTCCACTCTGGCCATCGGACCTTACTCCTTCTTATGTTAACTAAGGTTGTCTTATTTTAATTTCTTATTTGTCTTTTATTCTTCTTTTCTTCATTATGTAAAGCACTTTGAGCTACTTTTTGTATGAAAATGTGCTATATAAATAAATGTTGTTGTTGTTGTTGTTGCGTGTAATCCACAAGGAAACCTATTAGTGGAAGGGAATTATTAGGCCTGTAACTCTTTTGTTAGTATGTCCCCAGCACAGTAAACGGTGCCTATCCCATGCATGAATAACATTGGCAGAATGACAGTTACTTTGGTCTGCTTTTACACCTAATTCAAGTATGAATGGCAGTACCTGATTCCACAGACCTCAAAAAATATTTGTCAAGCACACTACTGTTAACCAGCAGATAGTAAGTTTTCCAAAACACCACACTAACTGTATTGTCTCTCTTCAATCGCCAAACCCGTTTTCTCTTGAAGTACTTCAGAGCATTTCATTTGATATTGTGGCACTTGTTTTTATCACACTTACACTGTGTGAGTAAAGGAAATGTTCTGTTTCACAAGTGGTTTTCAAAAAAAGTCACCTTCCACTCAGTCTGAAGCCTTGAGCGGAGGTGTTTTTGATGGCCATAAAATAAGATTATGTGGCTTATTGACCCGTTTTAGTGCCAGTCAGAGTTTACCACCTATTTAGGGGGCAGACTACAAAGACGCCCACTGAGAATAGTTCACACACAGGCAGGAAGTATGAAGTTGGTAATTCTAAATTCAGTTATGCTGAAGAGGTTAAAAAAGACAAGCTATGGGCAGATTGACCAAAGAGAATTGTTTAACCAGTGTTGGTCTAGCAGCCTAAAATGTTCAAACTTTCATTGGAACATTGATCTCTCCGAGACATTTGAGTAAAGCAGCTGGTAGTAACCTAGAGGGTGGAAATCCTCCTGCTCAGCCATTGTCAAAAAATAAAAGATATTAATATAAGCTCGCAACTGAAAGATGGCACCATGGCAGATCTTTGCCGAATGGCAGACCAACCACAAGCGTTACCTGGTAGGTAACCACCCACACAATTCAGGTCGTCGAAAATCAGACTATGAATGTATATAATGTGTGTGTATGTGTATATGTATATATATATATATATATATATCTATCTATATCTATCTATATCTCTCTATCTCTATCTCTATCTCTCTATATCTATCTCTATCTCTCTATATCTATCTATATATATCCCAAATTCCAGCAGGGCCATATGGACATTGTAGTTTTTATAAACAGCCTTGCTGGATACCATGGGGACCACTAGGAGCCGCTGGAGGGAGGCTCACAGAGTGCTATGTGCCCTATAACCCGGAAGTGCGTCATGAACACATGACCGGAAGGAACAACGTACTTCCGGGGTGAAGAACTGGAGTTTTTATATGACCTGGAAGTGTTCCTAGTCACGTGGACAGAGAGGGCGAAACACTTCCAGGTCAAGGACTATAAAAGGACTATGGGAAATCCCAGACGTCGAGCTGAGCTGGGTGGAAGGGTGGCAATGCGTCTGGGAGTGAGGAGGATTATTGATTTATTGTTTATTGTGTTTATTTGAAGATTGTGGAGAAGAGGGTGCTTTGTGCACATTTTGTCCTAATAAATATAATATTTGGACTTTTACCTGGTGTCTAACGTGTGGTCTGAGGGTTCAAGGGGTCACGGGGACCCTAAATCTGTCACAATATATATATTGTATATTGTGAAAGATAGAGAATCCTGCCAGCTACGCCACTGTGAAAGATAGAGGCACTGTCGACCCCTTGAACCCTCAGACCAGACGTCAGACACCAGATAAAAGTCCAATATGACTTAATTTTATAATAATGTGCACCAAGCACTCTACACTCCACTATACTCATATAATACACAATAATAAATCAATAATCAATTAATCCTCCACTCCCAGATGCGTTGCCACCCTTCCACCCAGCTCAGGTCAACGCTCTGGTGTTTCACTGTCCATTTTATAGTCCTTGACCCGGAAGCGTTTCACCCTCTCTGTCCATGTGACCTGGAACACTTCCGGGTCAGATAATAAATCCTTCTTTTCTTCGCCCAGGAAGCACATCGTTCCCTTTGTCCACATGACTCTGACGTACTTCCTGGGCATAAGGCAAATAGTCTCTGTACCTCCCTGCAGCGTCCCCTAGCGGGCCCCAAGGTATCCAACAGGGCTGAGAATAAAAACTACATTGTCCAGTATTCCCTGCTGGCATTCGGGACACCTCCATGCTGCAGGAAGGGCTCCAACTGGCGGCCTGGGGGTGTTGGCCAGGATGACATGCCGGCCATATCCCACAATATATATAATATACATACAGTGGAACGTCGGTTTGCGAGCATAATTCGTTCCAGAAACGTGCTCGTAGTCCAAAGCACTCGTATATCAAAGTGAATTTCCCCATAAGAAATAATGGAAACTCAGATGATTTGTTCCACAACCCAAAACTATTCATATAAAAATGATTAATACAAAATATAAAGTAAAGATACATAAAACAAATTAACCTGTACTTTACCTTTGAAAAGAATCATGGCTGGTGTGAGTGAGTGTCTAAAACTGTTGTGGGATTGCATCCAACGGGACGACACACGGAAGAGCGTCCCAAAGCAATCGCAGTCTCCCAGCGCTGTAGCAGTTCGCTGTAAAAGCGAATCCGAAAAGATCGCGGACATGCTATAAGCGCCTGCCGTCGATGGGTGATACAAGGAACAAGGAACATTATAAATGCGCAGGGCCCTGCCTGACTGCTGTGTCTGTGTATAGGAGAGCGGCAGATCCCGCTACAATAAATAACCGCGCTGTTGCTGTTTCAAGCTGAATAAAGCTGGTGTTGCTAAAGTACCGAGACTCAGCTTCATGTTTTAGGGTGCAAGACAGGGACTCGCACGTCACAGCACACACACACGCTCACACACAGTCACAATGCTAATACTGCAGTAAACAGTATACGCTCGTATGGATGTTGACTATATGAGTGAGGCACGCCGACTCAGATGGAGAATAGGAGACGATTGCCCACAATCCCGCAGCGAGAGAGAGAGAAGAACCATCAGCTCAGTTGTGATCACATGACGCTCAGCAGACAAAGCATATACATACTACTCGTATTGCAAGACCTCGCTCGTTTATCAAGTCAAAATGTATTCAAAAAATTTGCTCGTCTTGCAAAACAACCGTAAACCAAGTTACTCGCAAACTAAAAAATATCAAAAACTCCCGTCCAGCGAGACAAGACTTTGTGCCAAGAGATTTAACCACGCCCAGGGCCAGAAATAAAAGACAAAGAGTAGGACAGCTACTGTACAGGCTTTTAAATATTCTAAGTGCCTCACGAGATGCAGATCACACAGCACGGCAACAACAACAATCCAGCAGCTGATCGAGCAAAGAGGAGGTAAAAAAAACACTGTATTTGTTTCCCATTGTGTCACTGTTTAAGAGGGAGTTTCGGAGGAGTGACTGAGTCTCTTTGGGGTGCGTTCAGCCCCCCACTTCACAAACTTCACAATGCGAGTGGCAGAAACACGAGTTGGCTGATGAGTGTGGGGGGGGGGGGGGGTGGGGGGTGGATGGGGGTGTGGGTTGGCTAGCAAAGCGAGCAGGGGGCAAAACCCCTAGTAAGATTATAATATCTCACGGTTTGGTCTACAAGAGTAAAGTCACTTTTCTGTATAATCTTCTCAAAACTAATTAACCCAATTAAGGATCATAGCTTGCAGTTTATGAAAAGGCCCCGGTACCTCACCTGGACAATGCACAGTTTCACACTTATACAGTGTCAATTTAGATTTGCCAAGTAACCTAGCATGCATTACTTTGGGGTTAGGAAGAAAACTGGAGTATCTGGGGAAAACTTGTGCAGACTTTGAGAAAACACAAAATGCAATACTGACTATGACCAGGCACAGGATTCAAAGGATAAAACACACTACTTTGGTAAATTTCTTAAAATGTAAAGTAAAGAAATGGGCATTTCTGAGTCGGAGTAGAGGTGGTGTAGCCACTCCCTTGTAGTTCTGGAGCCTTGAGTTCAAATTCTGGCCTAGGCAAAGTCTGTGGATTTTGTACATTCACCTCCTGTTCTTATTGATTTTAAACTTCTTCATTGATGTTTAAGTGAGATTAACTAGCAACTTTAAACTGGCCTGGTGTGAGAGATTCTGGGAGAACTAGCCAATTTTCATTGTGAGAGACAGCCACTCAATATTAAAGAAATACACAGGAAAAATTGGTCAGCTCTTAAGGATTTATAAGCAAGGTAATTGTTGCCCTCTAGTTAGGAAATCGGTTGCAGTGGTCAGGGATTGGCAAAAACCATTTTCAACTAGAATTGACTTCAGAACAGTGCCCAGCATGATTAGGGTAGTGATGTGACTGTACTTTTGTTGACCACAACCACATAAACATCTGAAATGATAAAGTCTGTTAGGCAACAGACTGATTTACCCTTGAAACCCAAGTAATAAACTGTCAGTATGGTGTTATTGGTGTATATGACTGTCTGTTCTTATTAACCCTTTGCCATCTTCAGTGTTGTCACCCTTTCGGCATCAGTTCAGTCATTGAGCATACACAGCCTTATAACATATAAAAATAGTACTGTTTAATTTATGTCAAAAATACATTAAAAAATACATTTAATAATAATAAATATTTAAAATAAATAAATAAATAGTTAAGACTGACAAAAATAAATTTTGGAACATCATAAAAGTTAATATAATTTCAGTGTATTTTAGTAATGCCATTAACATCTCCAGGAATAGTGATTCTGCAGAACCAACCGACTTTTCCTGTCTGTGTTTGTTATTGAAGAAAAGACCAGAATTCTGTCTTCCATTCAAAAAATGTCAGGACCAAGATAAGCAAGGAGAGTCCTACAAGTTGAACTGATTGTAACATTTGGCCTAAATCACTAAGAAAATGGATGAGCATACAGGGAGGGTATTGCATTTTCCTTTATCTTCAGCATCTCTCTAATTTTAACTTTAAAAATACCCTTATACCTCTGATTTCTGTTGCCTTTGGCATCATTATACACAGAACATCATTCAAAGTATTTAAGGATGAGTCATCTATTTAAAGAAGAGTCGTCTTTTTTCAGTTTTAGAGATTATCTTATTAGAACGATCACAATCAAAACTGGGATACTAATAAAAAAAAAAGTCTAACTCTTAATACAGATGCTATCACATTGACATTTTGATTACTTTGTTAACAGTCTGAATTAAATTAGATTTGTAAGCAGTTACACAGTGAGGCAGTTTGTGTGGCAGATATTCTCTGTGTAACCTGTGCTTCCAAATGTTGTGTTAGGTGCTGCTGTCACCTGTGATCTGTTATATTGTTCTGTATTTGTGTAAATGTTCGTTTAGTGCTAAGGTGACTTACTAGTGGCTTCATTGACCTCTGTTGTGTTGTCTGGCAATAAAAGCATGGAGTAACCGTTATACCAGTATGCTTATAGAATGACTTAATCTGTAGGATTACGATTTTTGAAGTGTAAGCCTGTAACAGTGCAATGTTAGCATCTTCATTCTGATAATGACAGAGCTGACTAAGCAGGATGAAGAAAATTACCTTTTGGTTAGGTAATTTGTCTGTGGTCCCCTATTGATGTATTGAGAGTAGGTTAAGGGTAAACGTGCTCCCTGTACCCACATTTCAAGAACTTCTGTAGTTCTTCTTTTCCCTCATCTATGTGGGGGCAGTGTTTTAGCACACAGCAGGCTCCTATCAATTATGGAAAATCCATTGTATCCACTAAACAGTGTCATCTCCAGACAGAAGAGCAGCTTCAGCGACAGACTGCTGTCACTGTCCTGCTCCACTGATAGACTGAGAAGATCGTTCCTCCCCCAAACTATGCGACTCTTCAATTCCACCCGGGGGAGTAAACATGAACATTATACAAAGATATTGTCTGTTTTTTTTACCAGCATTATTATCAATCTTTAATACTGTTTTTTGTATCAGTAAGGTGCTGCTGGAGTATGTGAATTTCCCCTTGGGATTAAAAATGTCTGTCTGTCTGTCTGTCTGACTATCTATTATAAAGTACCTTTCACATCTATCTATCTATCTATCTATCTATCTATCTATCTATCTATCGGCTTTGTTGTGATTTTTATGTCAAGATGCCTTTTATGATGTCCATTCATCACTTGTATAATAAGGGAGTGTAGTTTTTCAACACTTTTTGAAAATTATTTTTAGCAGAGATCATATATGTCGTAGGTATCTGGAAGAAGGACAGCTGTATCCTAGATACCATACACCATGTCTATGGTTTAGTAAGCAAGTTCAGTTATTTTACTCGGAGCTAGGCTGAAGCACTAAGTTGTAATTTGAGTTGAGAAGGACACCAATGTATAGCAACAAAGAGAGAAATATGGTAATATATATGAGAGCTTTCATATAAGGGTATTATATTCTGACATTACATGGTTTTGGGGTTTCATGTCGCCTGGTGTCACAGTGTGGAAAGTTAATGTCAAGAGGAAACAGGTCTGACAAATGGCAGAAGAGTTGTAGGAATATGCTATTTCATTAATTTATATTCCGCAAATGTTTTTTTGTTTTGATATACTGTATTAATCTCAAAGGTGAAATTGTCTATTTACGTGACCTTTTGGGGGGGTCAGAGCGCACAGTCAGCCATTGTACAGCACCTCTGGAGCAATTTTTAGGTTAAGGGCCTTGTTCAAGGGCCATGTGGAGTCATGTCTGATTCTTAAAACCATACACTTAGTTACACATGCCTGGAAGTGTGTTTTTTTTTTATTGGCATACTGCAAAGCAGTAGTGCCAAAAAGGGAATTGTTAACTGTATATAATTTCATTATTTTTGTAATAATTTTATATTGCTACATGCTGCTATATTTGTGGTCATTTAAAAATACACCGATTTATTCTTTTTGTGTTTGATTCTGCCTTACTTTTGGCTGGAATCATTCTCTGGTGAATGTTAAACATGATGAGATGGCACCCAGTTGTTTGGAACAACAGTAGTTTGCATTTTATCTGTGATTCTGTTGAATGGTCAGTATATTTAAACTTAATTTAAAACTTGCCTTGTAATGTGATCACAGTCAGCTTTGGTGTTAAAAAGAAATGTGACACGCAAATATGGAAATATAGCTTAGCTGTTCAGTTTGGGGAATTGGAGTAACTTTACGTTGTTTAGCTTTTTTTTTTTTTAAAGTTTCTAGCCATCTATTTTGCAGTGATCTAAATATGTTCATTGATAAAGAACGAAGACATATTCCATTACTCCAATGTGCGCAAACTGAGGCGTCTTTTTTTTTTTTTTCCTCCTACCCAAACCACCCTCCCCCCGGTTCTGTGTTGTCTAAAATGCTCTTGCCCTGCTGATATAAATTTTGCAATATCAGTCACAGATATTTAGAAACTGAACTGGGCATACCACTGTTGAGCAGTTGCCTCCTGCAAGATGTACCTTTAAATGACTGGAACGTGCATCATCCTATGGTGAAAAGCTGTTCACTTACATCCTTTTTGTGCTTCTGCTGTAAAAATATAGTCTGTCATTGTGCGGCATTTTTAAAATACAACTTCATCAGAGCTCATTTCCCTACTCAATTCCATTTTGCACTCCAGTACCAAAATTTGTGTATGGATCCATCCATGTGAAGACAACAGTTTGTAAAACAAAGTCAAGTGAAGCTTAAGATCAAAGAGATTTTTCAAGCCAGGAGATTTGGAGAGAAAAATCCTATGGACCTTTTAAGCACTGAGCAACTCCATCTCTTCTGATCAAAAATCCCAGGAGGGCGACGCAATTCTGGCATATCAATCGCTATCAATATCTGGTAGCGTTTACACATGAGGCAAGCAGTGCTGGCAATCAGGCTCACCATACGCTTGGCTGTGCTTCTCAGCTCCTTGTGCAGACTTGTTACATTTGGGTTTAGATTTTCCTGCTCTTCAGCAATCGCCAATAGGCTGGCATTGATGAAGCCTAGCACATTTTGAATTTGGTTCAACCATCCAATGTCTCTGTCCACAGGAAGGGTAAACCGTTCTTCCAGCATGTTGCACCACTGGTCTCCATTGTTGTCACTGAATGGTGAGCTCTGCAAAGATAGCTGTAAGAGACATATGAGAGTGGGTCAGTATTTTGCTGCTTTTCCTTTTCTTGAAACCTTGTTTACTATCTTGCCCTTGGAATTCTGCAGTCTTTGTCGTATTATTTACATAAACTTGAATATCTGTTTATGGTAGTTTTCACTGTTAAATTTTCTGTATCCCAATAAAGTTTTTATAGTCTTCTAACTATGCATGCATTTACCACTTACTGTGGCCGCATAATATATATTATTTTGTGGCCTTTTAATGCCCTTTGAATTTGAAACAGAGTTTTCCAGTTTTTTTAAAAGCTTCTGTTCCATCAGGGAAGTGATTCTCATGTGACTCCAGCACCAGAGTTCACAGACCCTGTGTTGTTCCCAGACGTTTGCCGCTTGTGATTAATCTCCACCTGGTCAATATTTTAGAAGCATGGGCACATGACATTGTGACATTATGACTGCACAGAATTCCCCTCCTGATATATCCCAGGCTTGCCAAACAGAGTATCTACCAACAAAATCTTAGAATGGATGCTTAATCACATGAGAGCTAAGGAGACGCTGGATTTTATTTACATCTTTGAAAGCTGAACGTCCCAAGCAGCCATGAAAAAATTACATGTATACAAGGTTATAGGGGGTGTGAGTATCCACGTCATGGAGCATATAGCTTATTCTAGATAAGAATCACCCTGTCTCCATATATAGCATATTAAGCTGAATTAGGAAAGATGATGTAATCAGCATTTGTCTTGGAAAGATGAGAGAGCATGGTGTGGTGACATGGAGGCAAGATGATTTTGGTATACAGACATTTTGAGACAAGTTTCAAGTCAACCCCTAGGCCACTTAGTTTAGGAACAGATAGACATTTAGACGGAATGTCACATTTTCTGAACCTACTTTTTCCATTATATGGTCACACGGTGAGTCACAGCTTAGCCTAGCAGTAACACACTCATGGCTAATACCAGTCCACCACAGGTTGTCAGTCAACCTATATTATACATTTTAAGGGTATAGCAGGAAACCAGAGTATGCAGAGGAAAACACACAAGAAGATCATTGAGATACCACACTGAAAGTGACAGGGACAAATAAACAGTTTGTGTCCCTAGATCTGTGAGGCTGGAGAACAGACTATATTTCTCTATATTGGCATATTGGACTTTCATGTACTTGCGTTACTTAGCTTTGTATACCAATACTCAGTGCATGTTTTATATGTAGTAAATTAATTAGTATACTTGTAAATCCTTGTTTATTTTAATTAATTGACTTTTGCACAGTGTCTTAAGATTTATAGGGGTAAGCAATGTTCAAAATAGTAACTAGTTTATAGTAACAAATGTGTTTGCCTTATTGACTGATTTTATGTTTTTTATTTTTTTTTTTTTTATAATTCAATGATTTTACACCATTTTATCCTCATCATAGTCTTGGGGGAGATTTGAGCCAGTTTTGGCAGCAATAAAAATAAAGGAATCTGAATTAACTTAATAATTAATAATAATAATTCTTTGCATTTTTATATAGCGCATTTCTCACTACTCAAAGCGCTCAGCAATTGCAGGTTAAGGGCCTTGTTCAAGGGCCCAACAGAGCAGAGTCCCTATTGGCATTTACGGGATTCGAACCGACTTAATGATGCATAACAGGTTATTTATTTTTTTGTCAAAAGATCATGTAACATTTAATAACTTTTGCTAATCTAAGGCAGCTGGAATACTTTAAAAGAAGTGTATATTGTGCACAAAAAAATATGTGGAAAGGTACATTTATGCCCGCATAACTAAGGGGTAAATGACATTTAAATTAAATGGTTGCATATATTAAAATTAGCAGAATATGAAAGGTTTAGCCAATTGTTCCACACTACAAAAAAATTAAAGTTTGACAGAGTGCAAGGATGTGTTGTGGCAGAGTAGAAAATGATTACAGACTGTGATGCCTTGAGTGAAAGTGAAGGGCAACCAGCTAAGGAGCATAAACAGAAATGAGGCCACAATGATTTATTATTCTGCTGCTGACAATGCGCACAAGTAAAGTAGTAAATTACTGCATTGGCCTCTGCCTACATCTGGACCAGCTCACTCAGAGTCTGTATTCATGGATAATGGTTTGTAGTGCACTTGACAGATAGCACTGAATCCCACCTCGTGCTCAGGACCCTTTTTATTTGTCCAAGTCTTAAGTATGCTTATTAAAATACTTGTTTCATGTAATTGAAAATAGCAGGTGTGTGTGTATGTATGTGTATATATAAATAAAATATGTGTCTGTATGTGTATATAACCCTCCATCAATTTTTATGAAGCCAAATTTTCCAGTCTGTGAATTTGAAGCCTATCATATATGTCCATCTCTTTTCTGGACTCTCTTCACTTTAAGAGACCAACCTTATTTTTATAATGGTGTTTTGCAGAAACGGTCAGTGTGGATTTTATAGAACCCGTCACAGAGCAGAGCATTCCATCACAGGTATTCTTATAAAACAAGCAAAAATAAAATTCGGAATAAGAAGGTAATATGTAGTGCAAGATCTGAAGCTTGGAAAAATGAAATTCTACTTATTTTATCTGTTGAAAGTCACTGTTTTATCTTACTGTTGTCATTGTTTGAAATGGTGCAGCCATTGCAACTATAAAATAGACTGAGCTCCAGATATAGTCAGTCCTTTTTTATTGATACTTTTTGTGTTTTTAACTAAAGTATGTGAATTAAAATAGTATTCAAAAGTGAAATTAAAGCACAAATACACCAAAACATTCCTAAAACCCAGTCATCTTTAACAATGCACTTTGCTAGGATTCTTTATGTATGGGTTACAGCATGCAACTCAGTCCCATAGCACCAGTGATTCTGAGGAGCCTGCTATACACAGTTGGCCACTTACCATCTTTACTGTTGCATAGGAATGACTCTTTCACTTGTTGTCTAACTGAAAAAATAGGCAGTTTCCTGTGTAATAAACATCTCTTTGGTTATTTCTGGAGAGAGCTAGACAGGAAATTATTCTAAAGATAGCAAAAATCATTAGAAAGAAATGGATGTCATAGGCACTCATTTTTTGGCTGGACTGAATTTTAAAATGTTGCAGTGTTACCAAGCTTGAACACCAGTTGTCTGATTTGTCATTTTGAAGGGGAAATGGAAAAATTAAAATTAAAATTAAAAAGTAACTTACGTAGGTTGGTAGGAGTCTCTGTGTTTTGCCCCTTAGAAAAGTCACCATGTTTCTGCTCAGCTTTTCACTGTTTCTACAGAAGCTGGAGATGCTGATGTTGGCACAAGAGGGGCTTTCTGTATAAACTGGTACACTTGTTGACTTGGGAATCATGAGAAGTATTGCAAATAGTGTACCCAGCACTTCTGGAAAACAAGAATTAGAATTCTGTACACAGAGACATTGAAGTTTCTTGCAAAATAGATACTTCGTTTATCCGCTATGTTCTGGGGTTCGGGGAGATCACAAGCCATGTCATGACCCGAATGCTATTTTTTGTTGTCAACTTTATGTCATATAAAATATTTAGTTTTGTTTGTAATTAAATATTTAACCCTCACTGAGTGTAATTGTAATATTAAGAAGTGATCTTATTTTTATCTTCTTTAAAATCTGATTTTATTCACAAAATGATGCCCACTTTGTCAAATCACCATTCCAGCACAAGAAATGCATTAGCACTCTTCTCTGTCCACTCATTTTCAAGGCCCATGTATTTCACTACAAAGCTAGGGCTCTGAATCCTATAGCAGTAGCAGCAAAGGTCAAAAGACAGGATCCACCCCTAGATGGTATCAACAGTCCATTGCAGGACGTACTGTCATACACATCCCCATGGGTCCATTTTTAAGTCGCTAGATGTGAAACAGAGTCCTTAAAGAGCTGAACTCCATTATATTAACTGAATACACCTTTTAAACAATGTGTAGCCAAATCCAGAAATCATTGAATTCAGTGGGTTAACAGTGCTGCCTCTCTTGGTAAAGAAAATTTCTAACTGTACCTCAGACATTATATGTATCAGTTTCCTTTTACATACATTAAAGTAAATATTATGCCCCAGTTTTATTGCAACATATAATCCAGCTAACATCTTACTGCTTCTGTAAGCAGTAAACATTGCAAAAATATGTAATTCTGTTGTTCTTCTTTAGTACAACTGCATTGAAAACCCACATTTGCAAATTTTTTTTTTTGTTGTTTTTTTTTTTATCGGACCACATCCTTCCAGAGTCTGCTATTAGACATAATAAAAGGAATATTTTCCACATGAAGTAACCTAGATTTTTTGTTCATCCCTATCATGTGGTCTTATAGAATAGCAGCCATCTTCTCTGGACAAAAGCCTGTGTAATTGTCATCCGTTTGTAATAATTCATGCTCAATTAAGAGCTCATTATTTAGCTTTTGACACGTTCAGCAGTTCATATCTTGTGAAGCTGCCGAGTTTTCTTCTTTACCACTGTTAACCAATTTCAAAGCTGAAGAATGAATTTTGCACCAAACATGTTCATTGGCATCATATTGAGTCCAAATAAACAGAGTGAAGGTATAAAACATTGCAGTCACGCTCATTAATCATCTTAGTGAGTATTTTTTTTTTTTATTAATTGCAGCATTTTTATGTGGTTAGACATTTTTTTAATAATGCATGCAAAGTTGGACAGTCCAACTACTGTTAACAGGATATATGAAAGTAGCATTAATAATAATTGTAGTGTTCTCCTAATTGTTGATGTATTAATAGAACTTCTTTACTCAATTTCTAATTGTCCTAATTGTGTAGTATTTTTTGACACTATACCATCTCCACAAATGTGATGCGACAATGCAGTTTTTGCCACTGTTTCCTGACCAGGGGCCTTAACTAGCTGACACTCTGAAAAGCAGAGCAGATCATTGTATGTTATCAGAGCTATATTTGTGTTTGAACCGCATTCAGGTATTAATAATTACACAACAATACTAGTTAAAATCTGTTAATACTTCATCCATCCATCAAAATGATGCTGGAACATTTGCTTGTGCAGTGGTGTGCCACTTCCTGAACTGAAGAATGGCAGCCTACCATTGCATAAATATAACGATAATAAAAAACAGTAGACTGAAAAGCATTTCAGAATTCACTAAAACGCTACTAGTCAGAACAGGTCTTAATATTCATCAAACTGACAAGCTCAGAGGTTGTTGCTTTTTTTTGCTGTACCTACCTTATAGTCTACCTTAGATTCTGATCAACTGCTATCTCAACACCACACAGAATTATGATGAAAGTTTGGATTTACCTGCTGTTGACTTAAGTGAATTCGGATCCATACTCTGGAGTCTCTGATGCTGTGCACTTTCCTAATGTGAGGCACATAAGCCAGTTCCCTTATATATTAAGGCATGACACAGACTTACATGGAAACTGTGACCTCACTGATAGGAATATATATATATATTTTTTTTTTTACATTTATGAGAACCAAAAAATAAAAAAGTGAAGTTCCCCATCACAAACTCCTTGTACCTTGGACCCCATTTGACTCACTATTGACCTGAAAGAACAAAAATTTATAATATGTAGTCTATTTAATTATAGAAAAAATCAACAGCATCAGTTCAACTGTGCTATTTCAAATCCCTGACAACTATTCAACAAAGTGTTGTAGGGTCTTAAGATCATCCCTCAAGTCAAATGTTGCCCGTCTTCGCTCACAATTCTACATTTGAACTGGTTCACAGGACACCAGGACCCTATCCTTTCTTGTATTGACTTCCAAATTCAGCATTTGGATTACTCCCTTTCCCCCAATTCAAAATGTTTCCTGTCTCTTTCTGTTTTCTTCCACATTTATTGCTTAGCCCTCTTTCTTTTAAATTATTGACTTTAGGTTGCATTTAGGTCTTGCAAATTATCCTATTAGTCCAAGATAAAGCTCAGCCTTTGATATCAAGAATTTCTTGTGGTGGTAAGGGAAGATAGTGTCAGGTTCCAGACAATTGAGTCCGCTGTTATGGTTAAGTCTGGGGCAGAGTTTTGGTGTCAGGATTGTTGAAAGCTTTGTTGTGATGTATTCATTACATTTGGCCTATTTCAAAACTCTGTAAGCAGCATTTTAGATTTGTTGTCTAATAACAGGAAAATGATAAAAACGGGTAAATATAATTAAGTATCCAAGAGATAAAGAGGGTGAGGAAAGGATGCTTTAAATTTTGTGTATTGTTGTGAATTAGTACAGGGATGATGATGGGGGTAATTGGGCTAATTTACAGGTTTCAAGTATTTTGAACTATGATTATTTCAGTTTTGTTTGTGTTCATCTCCATGATGTTATCATATATTCAGGCTTTGAAATTGCTGAGGTAGATCAGCTGATGTGCACTCTAGAGTGATCTTCATATTGTATATCTTTGGATATTTTTCAGATACCGAGGGCATTCAAAAATAGTTCACTATTTCTTTTATCCAGGAAATCTAAGTATCAAACAAATAAAGATACCACTGGATAGTTTTTAGGGTCTTTATTGTCATGTGTACTTTAGTGCAATTCTTACTTGTTGCATGTTGATTAGCACATACGTATTGCCTCTTTCCAGTGCCATAATTACCCAAGATGCCTCCTTGTATTATGTAAATATTGTAGATATCCCAGATTCAATCAAAATTTAATTTCTTGATGAGCACAAGTCTGAGTGGAAAAAATCTAAATGTATTAGTTTTGGGATAGGTCAGATGATTACCATTTTCATTTCACCAAGGTATGTGATATCCTCAGAATGAAGATTAAGATTACTTCAGCATTGTCTGCAATAGATTTAAAGGAGGGGAAAAAAGTGAAGATTAGCCTATGCACTACATGTAAAGAGATTTATTACATTAATATGTGAAAATGGTAAATTTTGAAAGGTTGTGTTTTTTTCACCACACTCTCTTTGTGTATGTACTGTGTTATGATGACTAGCCAAGTGAACAAGAGGAATGTTCTAAGTAAACTGCTGTTCAGGAGAAGGACAGCATATGAATAGGAAGCATAATTTGTAAAAACGCACTATGTAATTGTGAAAATTTAGAAGAGCAATGTTCTTGATTCATGTTTTGTTTATTTCAGAATAAATTAAACTGATAAAGAAACAAATGAATAATATATTCAGTGCTGGAAATATCCACCACCTTCAACAGGTCATTCATTTCTTGGTGACTTTCATGCAGTTTATGACTAGGTATGATGGCTACAGTTTATCTTTGGTAAGCAATGTAAATTAATTGCCTCACATTTGATGGTGGAAAGTGCTCTTGATGTGACAACATATAAATGAGGTGATGATGATGCCTCTAGTTGAAGCTATTGGTTCTAGTGGTATAATGTGTGACTGATGCAAACTTCCACTGTACACGTAAATGAATGAATCTACTATGATTATAATTAAAATGGATTGTTCATAGGAAAATAAAAAAAGTTGGTTTCTTATGAATAAAGGTGCAGTCTATTAAAGTCCATTTTCAAAGTCACGTGTGCTTGCCTACAGAATAGAGCACGAAAGCAGTCATGGTTTACTAGAGAAATTATAAAATCTAATTATTACAATATGACCAAAAGCACCGCCCTATCTAAGCATGTTCTTTTGCTTACAATACATGCCAGATGGCATTGGTTTGGCCTCTGACAAGTATTGTAAGGTTTCAGATTGCAGAAGCAAGTTGGGAAAATGGATGACCAAATCCAGCTACAGCATGGCTCCTAACAAAGATGCAGATGTTTCAATAAATAAGAGATTAAACTTATAGATGGAATAGAATTGAACACTGGTAGAGAGAAGGACATACAGAGCATCCGAAGCCAAGTCTTAGCAAAAATAATTTTAACATGGGGACTTTAACACAATTCTTATTTAGTTGAAAAGTGTCAGATTTGTTCAAGCCACTGATTGCTAAGTTGGGGCTGGGCAAAATGAAAACTGGTTTATTTGAAATTAAATTGACACACAAGTGTGTCTGTTCCAGTTTTAAATGCCTACCTCACATACTGCTAAACTAAGTGTTTACAATATTGAAGAGAACACAAACCATAGAGACTTCATTAGGTACACCGTCTATGTTGGAAATGAATAATGCTCACTATCCTGCACATTTGGGAAGTGGTAGAACAATAGATACACACACACACAGTAGTACTCAGATGTGTATGCAAACCTCGGCTGCTAAAACCTTGCTGTGGTGTGCATGGACTTCCTAAACCAGCTCTACAGAGAGTGTAATTCATCTCTGCTACAACATATTCTGTCATATAGTATCCCTGTCATATCACGTTCACAATGGAAAAGAAGAGTGGTATCTTTTTCCTCTCACTCTGGAGTGACATCATGGAGACTTGCATATCTATGTCCTGCTGTGTGACAAAGTACACCAGTTTAAAATAAAGAAATGACAGATGAGGGTACATGTGGGAGGTTATTTTTCTATAACTGGTCAGCTTGTGGGATTTCCCAGATATACTCAGATAAACTTCATTCATTCATTCATTCTGGCATTTTAAAGTATTTTCCTACTTAATTTTGCCCTGAGTTTCACAAAAACATTGAATACATCCATCAAACCATTCATTTTCTAAACCAACTTAGCCAGAGAAGAATAGTGAGAAAGTTGGAGCTGATCCTAGGAATAATCCCTGGTCAAGGCACCAGTCCTTCACAGGTTGACAGCACACACCCCAATCAGGGCCAACTAACACTGGAAATCAACCTAACCTGCATGTCTTTGGATTGCGAGAGGAAACCAGTGCAGCCTGCTTGTTGAGAGGCAGCAGTGCTACTACCACCCAACCATGCCAGCCATATTTGAGTGTGTATATTAAGAATATAACTGGGGGTGAGATTTCTGGCCCTTCAAGAAAATTGGAGAAGAACATTTTATTTCAGAAGCATCTCTTTATATTTGGTTTTCTGGTACCTTTTCATCCATCCATCCATTTTCCCACCCGCTGAATCCGAACACAGGGTCACGGGGGTCTGCTGGAGCCAATCCCAGCCAACACAGGGCACAAGGCAGGAACCAATCCCAGGCAGGGTGCCAACCCACCGCAGGACACACACAAACACACCCACACACCAAGCACACACTAGGGCCAATTTAGAATCGCCAATCCACCTAACCTGCGTGTCTTTGGACTGTGGGAGGAAACCGGAGCACCCGGAGGAAACCCACGCAGACACGGGGAGAACATGCAAACTCCACGCAGGGAGGACCCGGGAAGCAAACCCAGGTCCCCAGATCACCCAACTGCGAGGCAGCAGCGCTACCCACTGTGCCACCGTGCCGCCCGGTACCTTTTCATATGTTACTGTATTTTTCAATTGTAAATGTACACAGCTGTATAAGCCTACGCATTGAGAAGGATTCTGTATAAAACCAAGTAGAACTGAGTTTCAAAAAGCAGTTAAGTCTGTCTTCTATATACTAAAACACCAAGGTCTGTGTGTGTGTCTTGTCTCTCAGACCAAACTGATTGGGCAATTTGGCTTTAATGAGGACATTGAAAGCTGAAGAGTGAGTGTGAGACACAAGGATTAAAGGTGTAGGAGGCATGTTGAGACACTCTCCTTCATAGACTATTACATGTTTTTGTCAAGTGAGGTGGCTTGTATATTATGAGAACTTAAGAAATCTGACAGACAAGAGAAGGCCATTTAATCCATCAAGTTCGCTAATAGCTAAGCTCTTCCAGTATCTTTCCAGATTCTTTTTAAAGGTTATCATGGTTTCCTCTTCAACTCCATAGTTCAGTAGTTTGATCCTGATTCCCAGAACGCTTTGCATAAAGAAGTCCTTCCTGGCTTCAGTCCTTAGTGCACTTCCCCATAATTTCCACTGGTGTCCCAAGTACATGATTCACCCTTCAGCTGAAAGGATTCTGCTGGATCTACTTTATCAATGCATTTGAAGATTTTGAAGACCTGGATTAGGTCCACACATAGTCTTTTCTGCTTGAGACTCTAAACCAGTTTCATTTTCAGAGTCTGTTAGAGCAGTTCATGTCTGTATGTTCTGGGATGCCCCTGCTTGCTCTCCTCTGCACATCTTCAAGTGCTATTATGTCTTCCTTGTAGCATGAATTGCACATAATATCTAGATGTTGTATTACTATTGCACTATGTAGTCTGAACATAATTTGAATTCAGCAGTTTTCACAATATACTGTAACTAAACATTTTATTTTCATTTTTGATAGCCTTTGCAAATTGAGTAGATAAGTAAAATGTTGAGTCAACATAAACTCAATAATCCTGCTCAGAGGTTGCTTCCTTTAGGTCAGTGTCTCGCATATCTTTATATATAATACACTACCGTGGCTGTTCATTTGTCTGTCCAGGATTTTAAATCACCTGTAGCTCTCAAACCATTTGAACTATTGACCTGAAATTTGGTACACATATACTACGTGACCTCTCCTATCCGCGTTCGGGGTGATGATTAACCTCCAAGGTTATTCCTCTTTTTATTTTTATTTTACTGTAGAATCAACTCTCGGCGGTGGCCGTGCAGTGCATGCTTACGAGTGCCGTTCTCATCCCTACCACCTTCACTGTCACTTCCCCTACCTCCTCATATCTTAAATCATTCTTGAGGCAGATTGGAGACTTAAATGTCAGCTTAACTGAAAAATTAACAAAAACGTACTAAGTAATTGCAACACAAACGCTAACTTATTCAGTTTTAACGTGAAAAGATGCCGATGAAAGAAAAGAAGAAGCGGGTCGCTAGGGTGGAGAACAGAAGAGTTGCTCAGGAAGCAGCAAGCGCATCAACCTCTGAGCAAATGAATGGTAAACGTACAGAGAAAGAGGATGAAAACTAGGAATGCTTGACTATGAAGTCAAGTGTATTCTTGCAGTGAGCCATTACTGATTGTATTTATAATTGATGTTCTTTTTTTCTCATGATTTGCACTATTATTATGCTAAAGTTGAATAAGTTACTTGTCAGTCACTGTTAAAAGAGAGTTGTCTCAGAAGACCATCTTTTATCTGCTAAAATGATGCAAATGAGCATTACTTAAAATGTGTATATTAAAGTCTAATCTCTTAAAGAGCAGGGCGTCCTGTGTAAACATTCTTACTGGAAAAAACTCTTAATATAAATGTCATGCCAAGAGTAATGAGCATGTAGAAATTACCAAGAACTGCCTGATCATATTTAAATGTGCACTACTGTAACTAGTACATCTATCTGTCCTCTGTCACCTTAAAGAAGATTGATGTCACCTGCCTTAGTTATATGCTTATGTTTGAATGTGAGCAATTGGTTTCTTAGGAAAGGTTATTTCAACAATTTGTGATGAATTAATTTTTTGTGTAAAAGGAAATCCTTGTGGCCGATAATACACACAAAATCAAAATGAAAAAATTGATTAGGTCTCAGAGAATCAATGCATAATAATCAGAGAAATTTCAAAACAAATTCAATCACAAAATGTTACCTTCCAATGCACCTTTCTTGAATAGTGCACTCTAATTATAAAAAAACACAAACATTTTATAATACATTCACAAAAATTCAATTCAGCCAGAATGCAAAAGTGTATTACTGCATTTGTTACTGTCCCATAAAGTTTAATAGAGGCCTGATTTTCTCCATGCTATTGCTACATGCTATTTCAGTGTCACCTGCCCCCATTACAATTGGAAAAATAAATTATTTTTACTGTTAAAAAAAACACAAAAAAAACAACAACACTTTGCAACTAAATTGAGTGGAATTCAGGTTTAATGCCTCCCTTAGCTGTCTTACGTCTAAGCACAATCTACTTAAAGACATTTTACAAATATATAACTTATTTGAAAAAGAAACTGCTTGTTTGAAACTCTGGAACTAATTGTAGATCTGTACACATCATTATGCAAATTTCTTAAAATTAGTGTACTCAAATTAAGGTAGTCTGTTTCTTTTGTAGAGCTACTGTTGGTTTGTATGCTTGGCCTTGGAATTGTAGGAATGTGTTCAGACATACACTGTAGTCTTAATTTTCCCAGGAAAAATGTCTTGAGTCTAGACCCATCCATCCCTCCATCCATTTTCTAACCCGCTGAATCCGAACACAGGGTCACGGGGGTCTGCTGGAGCCAATCCCAGCCAACACAGGGCAGGAAACAATCCTGGGCAGGGTGCCAACCCACCGCAGGACACACACCCACACACCAAGCACACACTAGGGCCAATTTAGAATCGCCAGTCCACCTAACCTGCATGTCTTTGGACTGTGGGAGGAAACTGGAGCGCCCGGAGGAAACCCACACAGACACGGGGAGAACATGCAAACTCCACGCAGGGAGGACCCGGGAAGCGAACCTGGGTCTCCTAACTGCGAGGCAGCAGCGCTACCACTGCGCCACGGTGCCGCCCGAGTCTAGACCAAGAAAACTAATTTTCTTGGGATATCCCTGGAGTACCCTGTATGTTTTAAAGGGGGTTGATGACAGCACCTGTAGGTAATTTGTAATTTATGCTCCTTTTTTTTTTCTAGTGTTCCGTGTGGAGCTAAAAATAGTGTTAATTACTTTGCACTGGTTTCTGATATGTATTTCTGTATCATAAATTGCCAATATTGAATAAAACTACTCTATTTAAAAATGTAATGCAGTAGAAATCTTGGTAAGATCAATGAAATCTCATATTATTAATACAAGTTTTCTTAAATTGAACTGCAGAGAAAGCCACACAGTGTAGTCTGTTTTTGAACCCACATATTAACTTGAGAAAAAAATTCAGTATGAAAACAAAACTGGCATGTGATTTAAATGTTTAGCTGTCACAAAAATATGAAACGGTTGTAGCTTATCAGCTGCCTTACTATCTTTGACTGTCTTTGGATTGGCATTTCTAACACTTAGTACCTCTAGGTGGCGGTGATAGCCATGTTATTCTATGGGTAGTCTCAGTCTGTTATTCAGAGCAAGGATTCTTAAAAGACAGTATACTACTACCTGTTGTTTTGCATTCTAACATAAATGGAAAAAACTTTTACAGACATATTTGAGTGTAATGGCCACCACTATCATTTCATATGGCACTCTTCACTATCTCTAACAAATATGTCTCCTTGTCTTTAACAAAGAAAATCTTCACATGTGTGCTTCAAGGATCAGTGGTGGGCCCATTTCACTTTTCTACCTACAATCACTCTTTAGGTAATGTTATTTCCCCTCATGGCTTCTCCTACTACCTCTATGCTGATGTTACATCTTCCTCTCATTTCCCTTTTAAAAACTACATGTTATAGTCTAGATCTCCAGCTGTCTCTCAGTCATCTTATAATGGATGAATTCTCATGACCTTAATACCTGATTTTGAAATATTAACTTTCTGTACTTGCCTTCTGATTCTCCTCCCTCAGATTTATCTCTAAGAAAAATTTACTTCAAGTGACCCTTTCACCATCAGTCATCATCAGGAATCTGGGTGTGACTCTGAACTTCTCACTTTCACTCATTAAATATATTTCTTCAGTGACCCAATAATTTCAGTTCTTTCTTTCATAATGTTTAGAGGATCCAACCCTTCCTCACAAATTACACCACACAACTCCTGGATCTCTCTTGGCTGTGCTATTGCAGCTCTCTTCTGGCAATACTTCCTTCAGCTACTCTCCAGTTCCTACTTAATACAGCTGCTTGACTGGTGTTCTCTGCTCCTTGTTTCACTCTTACCACTCCTCTTCTGCTTCTGTCTCTTCACTGGCTTTCTATTGTTGCAAGGATCAAGTTCCAAAGTCTTGTCTTGATGTACGGTTCCCTGAATGGTTCTGTTCCTCAGTCTCTCCAGTCATTGGTCTCTCCATATGTACCTTCAAGAAGTCTTCATTCTGCCTCTGCCTGTCTGCTGACTGTCCCACCTTGTGCCAGATATGCCAAAACTGGACAATGCTTCTTTGTTCTTGGTCCAAAGCTGTGGAATGATCTCCATTTGGCTATTTGAAATGCATCACTTTATTCTTATTTACCTTTTCATTTAATATTTTGGAACTGTTTAGTGTCCCTTCTACAGGATCGCTGCTGTTATGCTGACAAAGAGGTTAGGATACTGATGTGTGTCTTAGTCTAACTGCACATATAATTTTTATAGTAGTAGTTCTGCTCCTTCTTGCTTTGCTCTCTGTTGCTTTTGATGCTTGCAACTTCTAATCCTTCTAGTGTTACAACTTGATTTGTAATTCTCTTTGGATAAAGATGTCCTTTAAATAAATATAATAATAATAGTTGTTTAGGATCTTTTCTGTTTTTGTTCACAATATTACTCTTATCTTGCCACTTTGGACCCCAACTGACCTTTTAAATGGCACGAACTTGCATTTTTTCTCACCTCAGTGTCTCTGAACTATATAAGGAATAGTAGGAGGACAGACTAATGTGCAGCATGCAATGAAATTTTTGCATGCTGGTCTGAAACACAAGTGACACATCACCTCTGTTACGCACTGTGATGAACAAAAATGTGTTAAAATGCTTTACATAAATTCATTTCGACATTGAGTTCATTACTGTCTTACTCTATTGTTTCATCAGTTTGTGTAAAACACACAAATAACATTGATAAAATGGTGACATGTTTTAAAAAGAAAACCTGTTCTTGCTCAATTGTACGTGGCCTCCCACAGAATGCAAAATTGAAGTAATTCACTGATGTGTCATTTGTTTCAAAAATTCCTGTTGGGAATTGTTCCACACGTCTGTCAGTATTTGCTGTGACTCTGTTTTAGACTTGCGTCTTTTTGTTAATTTTTTTATGTCCAATCAATCCCACCCAACTTCATTGAGCTTTGAGCTCTGAGGTCTGAGATGGTCACTCATATACTGCTAGTGTTCAAGCCATAGATGTCCACTAGATGTAGGTTCTAAAACATGTTTTAAAAAAACAAAATATTGAATGTGGGCTCCCATAGAATGAAAAACCAAAGTAGTTAACTGATTTATCATTTACATTATTTTGTTGTCAGGTTTTTTTTTTTGTTTGTTTTTTTTTTGTTGAAATTATCATGTTGAAAAATATTTTTCCCAAAAAAGTTCTTTCGCCAAAGGTACATAACATGATGAATCAGGATCTTAACATTCACATCTACTCTTTTGACACCTCATAAATTGTGATGAGAACCACAAGAGTGATTTTAATCAGCAAAGTTGATTTCTCTTGCACAAAATATCTAACATAACATCCTCAAACATGACGTTTGTAATTGTGTGTGTGTGTTTAAAATATCTATTAGGGCTGTTAAATTATTACATTTTTTTAATCAAAATCAATCGCAAAATGTCTTTCATTTGGTAATAATTAAGCACATGTTTAACCAAGGTGGCTCAGTAATGTCCAGTAGTAGTGTCCTTTGAATGCCACTTCTGTACAACTTCTTAGCTGCTTAAATAGTGAAGATTTGAGCCTTTCATATAAATCCTTGATATGTGACACAATTGTCCGACTTGAAGGTAATGTGTAAGAGTTGTCAGAACACACTTTCTGAATGACATCAATCAGTCCTGTATCCTCAAATATCTTTAGAGGTCTGCAATCTGATACGATCCATCCATCCATCAACCCGCTGAATCCGAACACAGGGTCACGGGGGTCTGCTGGAGCCAATCCCAGCCAACACAGGGCACTAGGCAGGGAACCAATCCCAGGCAGGGTGCCAACCCACCGCAGGACTGATACGATCCATTTTGCCATAAATAATGGCAGGTAATGGCTTTTGTTTTTTTTGTGGATTAGAGTTTTTAGCAGTAGCGTCATTTATGTTTTCCTCAAGTGATAAGCCAAGAATGTTTAACATTGCATGCACTAAGGTTATAAGCATCTATAATTTTGTCCTGTGAACCATCAGGGAGAGTTTTAAACCAAAAATATCCATCATAATTGTCTTCCTTCTCAGATGTAATTAACAGAATAGCTGGAATCGGGGTTCCCAGACTTTAATTCAAATATTGTACCATCTGATCAGAGCCCTAAATGATACAAAGTCAATACTGCGAAGTGGAGCTTCATCTTGGATTTTTATAACTTCTTATAGTAGTCACACTGTATGATTTTTGTATGGTAGTAGACCTATTGATCAAAGTAAATTCTTAACTACAGTGGACTGTGTGTCATTAAATGTCACGTGATATCTTTAGGCCAGGGGTGTTCAGCCTTTTTTGTCTTGGTGTTCCACCTCCACAAGATGAAATATTTTGAAATACAACCATTTTCTTTCAGTCTTAAACTGTTAAGTACTGAACCCATACTAGGCACAGCTAAAAGTGTGATTCCGTAACCTCTCCCAATATTGATTTTGGCAGTTTTAACAAATAGTTATTGTGGAATTGTGTGTTTTAATTTCAGCTCCATGCTAAAGCCTAAGGTTTTGGAATGGGATATCCAACAAGCTCATATTGATTTGATAGTTCAAGGCCCACAATCCTTTGGCCATATACTGTATGTATCTGTTTTAAGTGTCGCAACAAGAAAGCCAACGTGTCTGTAAAGCCATGTCATTTTGACAACACACAAATCATAGTGTTGTACTGAGCTTAGATTAGATGAACTTTATTAATCCCAAGGATTCCAAGGGGAATTTTAGATGCATACAGCAGCAGAAACATAAAAACAGAGATATAGGTTCACAGGACAAATAATACAGCCAATAAATCAATCAGTTGATAAATAAATATTTGTATATTGTGCAGAAATTTTCTAAATGAACTTAAAGAGTGAGTTGGGAGGAAGCATTGAATTACCTGATAGCAGTGGGCAGAAAAGGCCCTCAGAGGCTTTTCTTAGCACACCATGGAGGAATGAGCCTGTGGCTAAAAGTACTCCAAGAGAGCGCCTCCTGGAGGGATTTTTTCATATTGGCATCCAATTTTGCCACCACCCTTTTTTCCACAGTAGCTTCCAGTATGTCCAGGGTTCACCCTGTGGTGGAACAGGCTTTCTTGATTAGTTTGTTCAGGCATTGTGCATCTTTTGAGCTCAAGTTGCTTCCCCCAGTAGAGTGCAGCGTAGAAAAGGGGTCGCCAACTCCAGTCCTGGAGGACCACCGTGACTGCAGGTTTTCATTCTAACCCTTTTCTTAATGAGTGTCCTAACTTCTTTTGAATTAATTTTAATTGACTTGCTCTTGAAGACTCAGACCCCTTAATTGTTTATTTTTCCTTAATTAGCATCCAAACAATAATGAGATAAAACATGAGCCAAAACAACTGGTGTCCATCATACAATATCTGAAAATAAAGAACGATGAAGGTCTCCGGAAGGTTGGTCTGCTCAGGTCTCCAAAACATTTTAACAGTGCTCTTAGAAAAGAGAAAATCAACAGTTTCAGACATGTCTGCTAATGCACCACGAGAGCAGCAATAAGCCACAGAATTAAAGAACTGGTTTAATTAACAACAAGAATCGGCACCTAATTAAGCAACTGGTTGGAGTTGAAGGCTTTGACTTAGCTGGTCTTTTGTTGGCTCACTCACGTCACATTTCATTTCTGTTTGAGTGCCATTTGAGGAAACAAATGAAGCAATTCAGAGGAACGATGAAGAAATTCAGAGGAACAAATCTTAAAAGAGCAATTCAATTAAAATTAATTCACAAGAAGTTAATTAGCAGCACAAACGGGGCACTCATTAAAAAAAAAAGGGTTAGAATGAAAACCTGCAGACACTGTAGTCCTCCAGGACCGGAGTTGGCGACCCCTGGCGTAGAACACCATACTGGCTACTATGGACTGCAGCAAGCTGCTAAAAATGTTCCATCACACATCATCAAATGTTTATGTGAACCCCAGGTACTTGTACCTCTGTTCCCCTTCCATATCCCCCACCACCCACTCCCCCCTCCCCCCAAGAGGCACACTGGAAGTCCATAACCAACTCTTTTGTCTTGCTGATGTTGACCTGAAGATGGTTCTGCCTGCACCACATGACAAAGTCCTCCACTTGCCTCATGTACACTGACTTGTCTCCATTATTAGTGCAGCCTGTGATGGGCGAGTCATCTGAAGATTTCTGTAGATGGCAAGCACTGATATTGTGCTGGAAGTCTGTTGTGTAGAATGTAAATGGGAAGGGAAACCGGATATTATTATTATTAATTAATTTCATTGTTTATACACACATTTTGAATGCTGACTTAAAATACAACTGTTCAATAGATAGCCTGGCCTGAAACTTGCATTGTCTCACATTCTCCATGTAGTCTTCTTTCCTCATCCAAAAGACATGCAGTTAGGTTGCTGGTAGACCCTAAATAATTTCAGTGTTAGTGTATCCATTAGGGTGTCCTGCCATGGCCTGGTGTCGATTCTGGAATTGGTTTCTTCCTGGCACATGATGCTGTTCATAGGCTATGCCACCTCACAACCCATCCATATTATTATCCATATTACTAACCGAGAATGCTAAACCGGATGGACGCAGTCCATATTACTAACCGAGAAAAAAAAAGAGGCCGCTCGCGCCCACCTGCAAGCCACCCCCCCCACAGGCACCGGACGGAACACACACAAAGAGGACAATTCAACAAGCCCCTGGGACACAAAAAAAAGAACCCAAAACCACCCCACCCACCCTACAAGCAACGGACGGGACACACACAAAGAGGAGGATTCAACAAGCCCCTGGCACACAAAAAGAAAGAAGAAGCTCGCGCACCACCAATCCCCCCCCTCCCGCTCAGACACCGAAAAAGCACACGGCGCCGCACGAATCACAATGCACACGAAACGGGACCCACACAAACAGGAGGATTTAACAAGCTCCTAACGCAACAAAAAAAAGAAGCCGTGACCGCCACGCCAGGCCCATTAGAGACGAGACATGGCACAAGAAACGTTCACAACAACGACGAATCAGACCCACAAACACAATAACATCAATAAGAAGTGACACCCAAAGCCCCATTTCTAAAGGAACCGTCCATATTAAACATACGTCATCTCAACACCTTCACACTAGGCAGCATAGGTGGATCTCCTTACAATAAAGCACTATTAACCATTCAACTGCAGAAAAGGCTCCATATTAACAGTGAGTGCGATCCTCCTTATTACTTATCCATATTTCGCATGCTGAGGAACAAACAAGTCATGAATACACGCTCATGGGTACAAAACGATTCGGCTCGGATAACGGGACCAAACATACGAACCCGCATGAAAAAAAAAAATACACAGCGGCTCATCTGCATTACATCCTACAATAGTTCATTTGATTTTGCATCTACCGGAGTAAATATCATGTCACCAAAAGGCAATGACCCATACTGCTTTCGCGTATGTGGACAAATATTACATCGCATTGGAACAGTGCACCCTGAAACAAATCAAGAACGCAAATATGCACAAATCACGTCGGCACCTACAAAGCTATTCTGAAACCGCGAAAGAAAAAATGTCTCGGCTCCAAAAACACATGTCACTCCTTATTCCAAATACCGGTCCCAATCACATAAACATCGGTATCCACTATGACAATTCACAGTAACAATGCACGTGACATCCGTCTTGCCACACTATTAATTATAGATGAATGTACAATGGCATCCAGTCACTTACTCAAATAGATAAACTTCTACAAACGTTGATGAATAAGAATATTCTCTTTGCGAGAAAGGTACTTTTATTAGGAGAAGATTTTAGACAATGCTTAACTATTACTCCACTTACAATCCGCTCAGCTATTGTTCAGTCCACCTTAAAATACGCGGACAATTGGCATTGCGTTGATGAAAAATAATATTCCCTTTGGAGTGAAGGTACTTTTATTAGGAGTAGATTTTAGACAGTGCTTAGCTATTGCTCCACATACCGTGCGCTCAGCTATTATTCAGTCCACCTTAAAATACGCGACGACGTCATATAAACAACACGAGACCGAACTACAATACATATACAGGCGCGAGACCTGATTGGTGATAATACGAAGAAACGAACAGTCCGCATAGTAACAGTGAGTTCGATCCTACTTATTACTTATCCATATTCCTCACGATAAAGATCAAACAAGTCATCAATTCACGATCACGGATACAAAACTAGACGGCTCGAGTAACGGGACCACAAACACGAACCCGCATCAAACAAAAAAATTCACCTCGGCGCGCTTCAAAAACCGCGGAAAAAAAAATGTTACGCGAACAATTAGCTTGGCTTTCTAAAGATACACTTGGTACAAAACATGCGATTTCCAGATCACGAATATAACAATTGGTTATTACAACTAGAACATTGTACCCTCACCAATACAGATGGACTTCACCCAGATATTATTACAATTCCTCAACCCAAAATCTGCGACGACTTACTTACGGAGATATTTGGAACAGCGGTCTCATTAGACAAAATGCCCCTTTTAACACAACGCACTATATTATGTCCAAAAAAAAACAGGGTTTATGCAATGGCACACGTTTAGTCGTCAACACCATGACACACAATGTTATTCAAGCAACAGTTCTTACAAGATCACATGCTAACAATACTGTTCTCATTCCTAGAATTGACCTTACGAGTTCTGACCTGGAATTACCTTTTACATTGAAACGCAGACAGTTCCCCATTAAACCTGCATTTGCCATGACCATCAACAAATCACAAGGACAAACCATGGACAAGGTTGGCATCTACCTCTCTGAGCCCGTTTTTGGACATGGACAACTTTATGTTGCCTTCTCACGTGTTCGACGTTCATCTGACGTTAAAGTTATAAATGCTCCATGCCAAGGAAGACTCATTCAAGGACAGGACACCATCTTTACTACTAATGTTGTGTACAAAGAAATATTCCACTAAACCATTACTCTGTGCCAAACACTGTATTTTTGGCTTTCTATATGCATCGTCCACACCTGCACATTATTCTATATCTAATTCATACATCTCACTCTTTGTCATGCCCCAACGCCAGGGGTTGGCGAGCGAAGCGACCAGGGGGCGGAGCCCCCTAGTAGAAAATAAGATGATAAGTGAATGAATGACTGTTGATGTCTTTGGTTTATCACTGCTTCACTCTCTAGACTAGATTTGAAACTAGTTAATCAACCAGAGAAAAAGTACAGATAAGCGGCAAATGGGGTCACTCTGTGTTCAGACCATTTCTCTGTCCAAGTTATCTTTAACAATATTAATACAGGTATAGTGAATAAATGTAAGTAATCTACAGATGACACCAGAATTGGAAGGATGGACAATAGCGAGTAGGCAGCTAAAATGATACAGAAAGATCTTCAAAATTGGACAAACATTTACAAAATGCAGTTCATGTGAGAAAAATTCAAAGTCCTATGTGCAAATAAATAGGAACAAAAACACAACTTGGGCAATTACAAGAAGCATACACTGATATTCAAAGCAATATGGCCAAACTAATCGAACATTAGGTTATGTTGTAAAAGCTGTTGAATATAAATCAGTTTGGTAATGCAGTTATTTCATCTGGGGTATGGTGTGCAGTTCTGGTCATCACACTAAGTGAAAGAGAGTTTCCTGTATCCCAGAACTTAAAGGCAAGTCCATCTCTGAAAGGTTCAGAGAATTAAATATATTTAATCCATTTGTTCATAATTCTCAAAAAACTTTGATAAAATTGATCTATGAGCACTCTTTCCATTACATAGTTGAGGACGCCAGTGCAAAATCAAGGGAAGAGTTTTTTGGAATGAAGTCAGGAAGTGTTTCTTTATGCAAGGAGTTGTGGGAATGTGAAACAAGCTACCGAGTCATGTAGTTAAAGTGGAAAAATGTCAACTTTAAAAAGTATCTGGATGACAACGTAGTGGTTCGCTATCAAGGAAATCTTGATTCACTGCTTGATCTCCTCTAGTTTGTTGAACGTTTGATTTTATTGCTTTCTGCAGAGTTCTGTTTTTATCCTTTACATCTTCTTTTAGTGATGCTCCCCTCTTTTGTTCTTATTTTCTGGCTGGATCTTGCAGTCTTCTGATCCTGTTTTTAAATGACCATGCACAAATTATTTATTTATTTGTTTTTAAATGGAAAAAATTAGCACAGTTTTGTGGCATCATGTCATAGTCCCAAGGTGCTGTGGTTTTGGCTGATTGAAGTCAACGCCAGTGATGTTGCAACTCTTTCCTCATGTAAAACAGTGTGCCAGCTTTTTAACTTTGTGAACCTGTGTTCACCTGTATGCGAAGAGCTCGTTAGCAAACAGACTTATTTTTTTCTTAATTTCCACGTTATCACTGATAATCAAAGAGATTTCCTCTCTTCTGGTAAAAGTGTATGTGACTCAAATAGCTAAATTAGTCAGAATAAGAGTCTTTTTTTTATTGTGCAGTAATTTTTTATGCTCTCAGGCTTGTATCTTAAGGTTCAAATACAGTTCTGGGTGGTGTCAGCTGTTTTCAGGATGCTTGCACCTTTTAGCATCTTGTGGGTGTCATTGATTTGGTGGGAGTTACAATTTGCACTTTGGTAAAAAGGTGTGCACAAATTTCCTGTGAGATGTCACTTCATGGCCTCCCAAAGATCATTTGATCCTATTATTGAAAATGGCTTTATTTCATGAGCATTAGTTTAATTAGACACACAGCATATGTATTGTGTAGGAAGATGAGATCATAAGGGGTCAAGCTTGTGGGGCAGTACAGTAATTAGATTTTGGTAAATAAAGATGAATATAATTAAGGTGATATGAGGACACATGGATATACCCAATACTGCATTATAATTGTACTTACTTTGTAAAGGCTTGTGCATGCTGCTAGTGGTGCAATGGAAAATAAGAATGGTCAAGCAAGTAATCCTTGAGCACAATGATCAGATATAGGCAGACTAAGAAGGGTGAGAAGTAGTAGGATCGGAGGAGCTAAGATGATATCGGGACTGTGGTGCAGTACAGTCAAATGGGTAGGATGAGAGTGCAAGTTGATTAGATAGGTTAGCATCAGAGTGCAGGAAGCTGAATAGGTGGGTTAGCATCAGAGTGCAGGAAGTGGAGATGCGGTGAGATCAGAGGACAGGAGGAGTAAATAGGATAAGATTAGACACCCAGGTGTTAGAGCAACAAGCTGCTGACTTATAATGAAAAGGACCCAATGGCCAAAGATTTAGAAATATTTTCTCCATGAAAGGAAACATTTTAAGACACAAGACGTTAGAAATAAGATATACTTATATACTTATATATATAGTTTAAAGGTCCCCATGACCTCTTTACCCTCAGATCAGATGTCAGACACCAGATAAAAGTACAAATATTGCATTTATTATAAAAATAATGTGCACAAAGTACCACTACTCCAATAATCAATCAATAACAAACAATCCTCCACTCCCAGACGCGTTGCCACCCTTCCACCCAGCTCACCTCAACTTCTGGTATTTCCCAACGTCCTTTTATATTCCCTGACCCTACAGTCCATGATTCCTTATCACTTCCGGGTCAGATTAAAAGTCCTTTTCTTCGACCCGGAAGCACGTCATTCCTTCTGGTCATGTGATCATGACGCACTTCCGGGTTATAGGGCACATAGCTCTCTGTAAGCCTCCCTACAGCGGCTCCTGGTGGTCCCCATGATATCCAGCAGGGTTGTTTATAAAAACTAAACCTTCCATAATGCCCTGCTGGAATTTGGGGACCTTCCATGCTGCTGGCAGGACTCCATCTAGCGGCCTGGAGGTGTGGACCGGAATATTCGGCCGGCCATCCCTCACAATAATATATATATATATATATATATATATATATATATATATATATATATATATATATATATATAATATTATTATTTATTATTTTTTTTAATACATTTATATTAATGTATTATGTGTATGTAAAACATTTTAGTCAAGCAGAAATAAAATAATACATTCATTTGGAGTATCACAATCAACACAACTACATTCTTTTTGTAATGAATACTGATACTGTCATGAAGGGCTTGGAAATTTTGCGTGCAATGTGAAATGGCTCTCATGTGGGTGAAACATAGATGTACAAGGTGGATTCAAAGTGTTTACCCAGAGGTCAGATGTCTGTCTGTGTCGAAAGCATGTCCCCACAAAGCAAATTTTAAATATCTTTGGCCTAATATAAATACAATGGATGCATACTGGTCATAAAAGATCAGCAATAAAGTTACTTAAATAAATATATAAATATATAAATATATTTATAAACAGTTCTTGGTTAAAACTAAGGCAGTCTTTGTAACCGAGCTCGATGGGGATGAATATATCTTTTTTTCTCAGTCAGGTGGCTCAGTCCTCGTACAACTTGAGTCAGGAACTCGGAGTATTTTCTCAGGACAGTACAGCCATATTTCTTTTGCTTGTAGATGCCCCTGGTGGTCACTGGTGGTATCTTGACCTCTGGTGGAGGCTCTGTGAGCAGGCATTTAATATTGGCAGCCAGGTGAAGAACACGCTTTTGAGCCTCCTTGAGTTTCATCTGTAAAGGGTCCATGGCTGAAAAGCCCAGATCAGAGAGCTGCTGTAAGATGGTTTTGAAATGTCTGTCTATGTTTTTCAAAGTTACATAGATGCTCTGAAGCATCTCAGGGGGCTCTCTGGCAGTGATGTCACCCACTGGGAAGCCAGACACTTCCTCTTTGCACTCTGAGCTTGACTGGGGAAAGCCTTCTCCTTGAGCTTCAATCTGGAGAGTCAGAAACAAACACACGAGGTTATTGGCCTTAATGTCACATGTAATCGTCACCATTGGCTTGGTCCCGCTCTGAAAATGGTATACCAGAGCTATTGTCATGGAAAGCAAACATACACTTGATTAAAATATGTGTATCTGAATATGCAGTATGCTCTTAAGCTGTACTATAATTGTCATCAAAGTACATTGTGATCGTGTTTATCCTAAAATTCACTGATGAACAAAAGACTAATTTATTGTGTATCCTCATTTAGATTGGTTTTGTGAAGCTGGCTGTGAGTCTTTATTTTATATTGGCCATTGGATACCATCTCGGTGTACTTACTGGAGTCAATAAATAAAATTCATTTGGATTTTTTTTTTTTTTTTAAATTTTCAGACTTTAAGTGGGTTCCTTTTTATGTCCTTATGAACATGTAGTATTCCATGACTCTTTGCCACCTGCAGACATAAAAAAAAACACCAAAACAAGGATCTGGAGTTGCAAACGAAAAGTGAATAAAGCCAAAATGGTTTTGTTAAGAATGGAGACGTCCAGAAATGACTGGATGAGATCCTTGGATGATTCGACAGTTAGCACAGACTTGGCAAAGGGAGGCTGATTGGCTTCCTCTTTATTTTGGCTCTTAAGCCTTTGCTAGTAAATATCAGGTGGCATTAGTGAGGGCACTGACACTGTAGAGTTTGCAATTTCTGTGTCAGGTTTCCTGCAGGTACTATGGCTTTCAACCCACATTTCAAGCATGTGGTTGTTAAATCGTTGACTCCAAATTGCCATGTGTGCATAAGTGTGATGGACTGACCTCTGGTCCAACACTGGTCACTGTTGTGCACTGATTTAGTCCTGAACCCACAATCCTCCGCTAGAATGATGGATGTTTTCTATATCTCTCATGGTGGCTCTCATGCTCGGCCCCTTATGCACTATCTTAACTGTCTAGTGCATTAGGGACAAAAATTTACAAAATTTGAAATTCTTGTCCTCCCAAAAACTGTGCAGTAGATTTTTGTGCTTTTGAGTTCTTGACTTTTAAGTAAAATGCTACATGACATAATGCAGGTCCCACCAAGAATTTACTGCACAACCCTGATCAGTTCTTTAACCACTGAGAAAATACAGTATGGATACAGTTGTAACGTAGTGGGTGTGTGCTCACCATTTAAGATATCCTATAATACAGGTTTTCATGGCAAACTGTCCTTAGTCAGAGGCAAATGTGTCTCTCTTTGGATGGGAAATTTAATCAAATATCTTAATGCACATAACCAACATCCATTATATGTACCAGAAAACTTCAAAACATGACAAAGCACTTGGCCCAGAGCTCCCATCGTTACTTACATATGTTCTCACAAGTAATTCTGCTTCGTTCTTCAGGAGATTGGCTAACTTCTTGCTTTGGGTACCAACTGAGCTTCCACACAGATTGCTTGCATTTATTCTTGAAAAATCCAAAATAGTGAGCAGGCACATGAAGGCTGTGGAGGGGAAAAAAAAGGAGAAGAAGAAAGACTGAGTAAGTTAAGGGAGAGGCAACAGTCAGTGATTTTGGTTTTTTTTTTTTCTGAGCATGACATAGCAGCTGTGCTTCTTTTACATACAGTGAAAAAGTATGTGCAAGCACCATTGAAAGTACACTGCAGCATTTGGAGAAGACCCTTCATACATATTCAACATCACTGCCACAGTTGCAAAAGAAGCCCACCCAGTGTGGAGGACCACATCTCTTTACATCACTGGTTGCCAAGGCAAACTTCTGCCACCACCCCCACTCCACATGTGAGCTAAAGCAGTAAACGGCAAAGATTTTAGGTGTAACCCTAAAATGCCTCTGTCCACTCTGGTCAACTCCATGTGGCTTACCTGCAGAGACGTGCACTCCGCCGAGGTGTTGGCTCATGCTCGCGCCAGAGTCCTTGGGAGCTCACGCGTTTCCTCACAGCCGCTCTCTCAGCACTGCGCTCGCACCAAAGGGGTGACGAGTTCATTTAAAGGAAGGCCGGAGTTTCACAACAAAGACGACGACATGAGGAAATTACGTACCCAGTCATCTGGTGTTTCTTAGAAAAATAAGCGGTTTTAGGCAGTTTCTGTTTAACAAAATTTCTAATTTGAAGATAGTGTAAGAAATGTGTAGCTGGGAGGTTGAATTTTGAACATAATTGTTCAAAAGATGCAAATATGTTGTCTATATAAAGATCTCTGAGCATTTTAATCCCAAAACTCTTCCAGGTATTAAAAACTGGATATGTTTGCAGGGATTGAAAGAGGTGGTTCTCTTGCAGAGGTGCCACAGATAAGATTTTCCATCTTAAAATGCTTTCTAAGTTGGTTCCATATTCTGAGTGAGTAAAGCACAATTGGGTTATTAGTATATTTGCGATAACTTGCATTTATTGGAGAGCAGAGCAGGGAATATAAAGAAGTACTACCGGATCTATCTTACTAAACCACAGTTAATATATGCACGGCGGACGCACCGAGGCGCATGAGCACTGCGGCCTTGGCGCCCGCCCCAGAGTCCAGAGTCAAACGCAGCAGCTTTCCAAAATGCGGCGGCTTCCCAGAGTCAGTAGGTGGTGCCCGAACAACACAACCTCTGAGCGCCCAAACAACACAACCTGTACAGTCAAACGCAGCGGCTTCCCAAAATGCGGCAGATTCCCAGAGTCAGTAGGTGGCGCCCAAACACCACAACCTGTAAACTAGACTTGCTCTAATCCACTGTGCCAGTAATGTAGATCACATAACGGTCATTCAGTTTGGCACCCGCCCCAGAGTCAAACACAGCGACTTCCTAAAACGCAGCGGCTTCCCAGAGTCAGTAGGTGGCGCCCAAATAACACAACCTGTGAGCTACACTTGCTCTAATCCACTGTGCCAGTAATATAGATCACATAACGGTCACAGACTCTAACCCAGCGGCTTCCCAGACTCAGTGGCTGGCACACGAACACCACAACCTGTAAACTAAACCTGCTGTGCTCCACTCTGCCAGCAGTCGGTGTCAGCAAAGGCAACGGAATCACGTCTCCACAAAACGAAACCGCTTTAGTACAGATATGCTTATGTAATTAAATGACATTTCCCCAGACGCACCCACCCTCCATGATATGTTATCCATCCAGATATCGGACGGAACAGACACTGATTGCCATTCTTGGATTTCCGATTCGCTAGCGAATCGCG
This sequence comes from Erpetoichthys calabaricus, assembly GCF_900747795.2. NCBI lineage: Eukaryota > Metazoa > Chordata > Cladistia > Polypteriformes > Polypteridae > Erpetoichthys > Erpetoichthys calabaricus. The sequence continues at coordinate 42,815,462 of NC_041411.2, read as the reverse complement.
GGCTTACTTGTTTTACTTCTATTGCGGGCCAAGCCTGTGTATGTTCATATATTTGTGTCCAGGTTTTTATGGCTTGTATGTTTGCTGCCCAGTAATAAAACTGAAAATTAGGTAAAGCTATGCCACTTTCTGCCTGAGGTCTTTGTAGGGTCGCTCTTGGGTGTTTTGAGTTCCAAATGAATGAGGTTATTGTTGAATTTAACTGTTTAAAAAACGATTTATTGATATATATTGGAATGTTTTGAAATAAAAAAAGAAGTTTAGGAAGGATATTCATCTTAACAACATTAATTCTTCCGGCTAGAGTGAGATGAAGGGTTGACCATCTATGCAAGTCTTGCTTAATTTTTTCCATACAGACGGCAAAATTTTGTTGATAAAGAGCTTTATGTTTACTTGTGATATTTACCCCTAGGTATTTAAACTGATCTGCTATGGTAAAAGGTCCAATCTAATATATGCTTGTGAATTCACTGGAAAGAGAATACTTTTATTCAGATTAATTCTAAGACCAGATATCTTTTGAAATTCTGTTAGTGCTGTTAAAACTGCAGGGACAGTGTTTTCTAGGTCTGATATATATAAAACCATATCATCCGCATATAGAGAAATTTTCTGTTCCAGTCCTTCTCTGATAATCCCCTTTATCTGATAAGAATTTCAACATTGAACCGCCAGTGGTTCAATGGCGATTGCAAACAGCAGTGGTGACAAGGGACATCCTTATCTGGTACCACGTTCTAGCTTAAAGTAGTCTGAACAAATGTTATTAATACAAACTGAAGCTTCTGGATTGGTATACAGTAGTTTGATCCATGCACAAATATTCGGGCCAAACCCAAATTTCTCCAATGCAGTGAAAAGGTAGTTCCATTCAATCATATCAAATGCTTTTTCTGCATCTAATGATAGTAATATCTCTGGGGTGTTTGATTTTGCTGGTGAATATATAACATTAAACAAGCATCGGAGATTGGAAGATAGGTGTCGGCCTTTAATAAATCCAGTTTGATCCTGTGATATTTCCGAGGGCAGCACTTTCTCCATCCTTCTAGCTAGAATTTTTGAGAGTATCTTAACATCATTATTCAGGAGTGAAATTGGTCTGTATGATGCACATTGTAACAAGTCCTTATTTTGTTTAGGAAAGACGGTGATTAATGCTTGACGAAATGTTTGAGGTAGTATTTGGTTGTCTCTAGCTTCTGTAAATGTTGCCAAAAAGAGGGGAGCTAGCTGAGTGGAGAATTTCTTATAAAATTCTACGGGGTAACCATCAGGGCCTGCTGATTTCCCGCTTTGAAGTGACTTTATAGCATCTAGTAATTCTGTTAGCGTCAAAGGTTTATTCAGTTCCTCAGCACTTAAAGCATCTATTTGTGGTGTCTATAATGTATCCAGAAATGCATTAGATTGTGTGTTGTCTTCTTTGAGCTCAGTAGAATATAAGGATTTATAATAATCTCTAAATGCGTGCATTATATTTTTATGGTCAATAATTTCTTCTCCATTCGTGTTGGTGATTACTGGTATTGCATTGCGAACTTCTTGTTTGTGAATTTGTTGAGCTAAAAGCTTATTAGCTTTTTCTCCGTGTTCACAGTAATAATGTCTTGACTTGTAAAAAGTTGTTCAGTTTCTTTAGTTGTTAAGATGTTAAGTTCTGTATGCAGGGCCTGCCTTTTCCTGTGAAGAGCTTCACTTGGACGCCTGGCTTGTTCTTCATCTATTCTAGTAATTTCGCTTCTTAGCTCTGACACTTTCTTGGCTTCTAATTTATTTCTATGGGAAAGATATGAAACAAATTGTCCTCTTAAGAAGGCCTTTAAAGTTTCCCAGAGTGTTCCTGCAGAAACCTCTGTGGGCGTGTTTGTCTCTAGCAAGAAGCTGATTTGTTTGGATATAAATTCTGTGCAGTTCTCGTCTGCCAATAGCAGAGGGTTAAGACGCCATCTGCGAGGCGAGTGTGAGGGGCTTAATGATTTTAGCTCCAAGACTAGAGGGGCATGGTCAGAGATAACAATTGTGTCGAATTTGCATGATTTAATTGTAGGCAGGAAATTATTATCTATAAAAAAATAATTCTTGAGTAGCTATAATGCACTGGTGAGTAGAACGAATATGTTCTTGAGTTTGGGTTAAGAAACCTTCAGGGGTCTGATAAGTTGTGGTCATTTAAAAACTGTGTAATTGTCTTTGCAATATTAGATGTCGTCCCCCCTGTCACAGGAGTCCTATCTAAGAGTGGATTTAAAACACAATTAAAGTCCCCAGCCATTATAATTTTATGAGTGTTCACATTGGGAATGGATGCAAATAGATTTTGCATGAATTCCTTATCATCGACATTGGGTGCATAAATATTTATCAAAATCATTTTACTGTTAAATAAGTTGCCCACGACCATCACATATCTCCCTTCAGGGTCCGATACTACATCTGATGCTACAAATGGAACTGTTCTGTGTATGAGAATTCCCACCCCTCTAGTTTTCTTTATAAAGCTAGAATGGAACATTTGGCCAGTCCAGTCTTTTTGTAGTCTGAACTGATCCTTGCTTAGTAAGTGGGTCTCCTGTAAAAATACTATTTTAGCGTTTAAGCCTGTTAGGTGAGAGCATACTTTCTTTCTCTTTAATTCGTGATTCAGGCCTTTAACATTCCAGTTCACAAAGTTAACTGTCCCATCATGGAGACCTTGATTCTGAGTTTTTAATGTCATTTTATAGTCTTAACTGGTAGTGAGGCAGTTTTAATCATAATTTCAAAATTCCCCATGAGTTATTGCATTTTAGCCTATTGTTCCATTTATACTTATAGGGATTAGAAGAATATATTAGATATAGCCTGTTCTCCTTCTCTTCCCCCTTTATCCCCCCACCCTCCATTTTGCCTCCCCACCTGAGGCTTGATCCCACTTCACGATGTCCCGGTCCTCTGACATACAAAGAGACAGAGCACGTCCAAAACAAAACAAAACCCACCCTGCAGCGGCGTTAGAGAATTAAAACAGAGATATCTATTGCAGCTGAATTCTTAATACTATGTGCCAAAAATATAATCATTAACACTCTTTAAGCTTAAAATAATCTTCAGCAATTTTAAGATATTAAGATATTAAGATAAAAAAAGAATGAACCCTGGGAATGATTTTAAAGAGTAGTCTAGGATAAACATAGTAATTCCTATTGTAATAGTATAATGTAATAGTATAAATGTAATAGTAGAAATAGCAATAAACCAAGAGTATGATGTTAAACAGTCTACTTTAAGGTAGTTAAAAAAAAAAAAAAAAAACAATCCTACTTTAATTACTTCCACACTTCCACACTCGCATCTATAACTATAATTAAGACATAAACATATAATGTCCATGTAAAGAAAAGGATGTATAATTATAATACCAGTCTCTTTAAAAGTGGATGACATGTCCTTCCCATGCCTTGACAGAATACGGCTCCTTATTAACTTTCAAAAGAGTGTCAGAAACAGCTTCTTTAGTTCCTTTTCAGCTTCTTCCTTGTTTGAAAAAATATATTGATCTTGAACTTCCACTTTCAGTTTGGTGGGATACAAGAGGCTGTATTTGATATCGGCTTTCTGTAGCAACTTTTTAATGTTAAAGTAGGCTGCGCGTTTTACAGTTGTTAATGGCGAGAAGTCGGGGAAAATACGAATAAGATTATTTTCAAATATAATCTCTTGCTTGTGTCTGAGAAGTGCCATCACATCAAGCTTACATCGTAGTCGCTCGAAGCGGACAATAAAAGACCTAGGTTTAAGGGTGCTTGATCTGTATGTGCGATAAGCAGCTACTATCTCAATGTCGAGTTTAAAATCATCTCCAATTATTTTAGACAGTAATTCTACTGCAAATTTCACTGGGCTTGAGCTTTCTCATTTCTCAGGTATACCCTCAATTCTTATATTATTTCTTCTGTACCCATCTTCCAGGGCCGCAAGTCTGTCTCCAAGTTTTTTGCATTTGGAATTCACAGCTGTAGCTTTTTCATCGGCGTTAGATGGCAATTGTTCCGCTGTTTCAACTCGACCCGTGAATGCCTGCTTAACGTCATCTAGCTGATCTGTAACGTCATTAATCTGGTCGGCAAGCATTTTCAGTTTGGATCTATTTTCTTCGACGTGTTCCTCTAATTTCTCCAACATGCCTTTAAAGTTCACATTAAAACGTTTAAATAGACACATTTCCCGGTCTTTGTTATCCTTTTTAATCTCGATAATATCCTTCTTAAGCTCGTTCTTAAGCTCAATGTTAGATTTCTTAAGCTCATTCTTAAACTCATTCTTGTTATCCTTCTTAAGCTCATTTATGGCCGTAGCCATGGCGGTAGCCAGTGTAACAATCATCTCATTCAGTTCAGACAGTTCGCTTCGGCTTTCATGCTCCTGTTACAGCAGGTGCTGCGGGCTCGCGACGAGTAGATGAGAGCACATCCTGCAGGGCCTTTTCTAGTCTCGGATGATCCTCAGAAATCGGCGATCCATCGCGACCTGTACTGCTTGCACCTTCGCTCCCATTTTCACTCTCGACTGGAGACGATACAATGGAGCGGGGTCCTAGGAAATCTGCGCATTCGTCTGCCTGTTCCAGGTCAGTCTCTGAGAGGCCATACCTTGCACTCAGGCCGGATGTCTGTCCAGACTTTGAAGCAGCTTTAAGTTTCTTTTCCGGTTCTTTCTGACTTTTCTTCTTGTTACTCATGCTTGTACAGTATATTGTAGTGGAAGTTCCTTGGTCGGGTTAAATACAGGATACTTCTAAATAATATGAAATACGTGGGAAAATAAAGCCGCTGCTAGCGGAGCATTGCTTCAGACATCCATCTCTTATAGCGGACGAGACCAGCTCCTGAGTTTTTGTTTTTTCTTTCCGAGGACTAGCAAGATTTTGTCTTGGCGCCACCAGTGTCTGACCTGGGTTAATGCTATCTTGCAACCTTAAAGGGTGTGTGCTATGATTCCCCTTCCACAACACAGCTTGCATAGTCAATCCTCCCTCCAGCCTCATCTGTACAATTTCACTGGAGTTAAGAGGGTATCACAGACTGCCTCCAACAGGAATGGTTTATGATATGGTTCCATCCTCCATAGGTCAGCCCATGATATCCTTTTCTGGAAGGACTCCCAGCTACCAAGGCTCCTTGAAGTCCTAACACAGTGGGTCTTGCTCTCTTCCTCAATATTTCTCACCTCCTCTAGGGTCATTGCACTGGATGTTCCCCACTGTTGAAAGTCTGTTGATCCCAGTGCCCGTCTTCCAGTGCATATGTTGCCAATAATGTCCCAGCGTTTAAGTGAACACTCAGTCTGGGCTACAGCTGTACCAGCATTCCATTTGCACCCTTATCTTGTCTATTAACTCTTTCATCATCCCTTGTCTAATCTGCATTTTGCTTCTTTGAACTCCTCACTAATGGACAACAGTAGGAGCTGTAGCTGACCTGATCTTATATACAGCACAGCGGATGTGAAACTTGCAGGGATTCAGGACTTGATACACTGTGAGGAGCCATATAATTCTAGGCAACGATCCGTGTTGATAAAGCCATGCCTTAACCTTCCCTGGAAAGCCAGACTAGTCGGTCTTCCTCTACCAGTTCTCTGCTAACTTCTCAGTGCTAGAGATTTTATTCCTGTGTTACTGGCCTTAGTTAGGTACATCTCTTGCCAAACTCTTGTTGAAAACATTTTCTTATCTCTGTCATTAGTATATAAAATGTTGAACTTTTGGGCTTGCTATTCTGTCCAATTTGACCATAGTTGCTCGACTTATTTGTACCCCATTGACACTGATTAATTATTTATTTATTAAGGTTTTATTCAACATTTTTTCCCCAATATATATTTATGGTGGGAGCACTGGCCTTTTACGTGACTAGTCCAGTGTCTTAATAATAATAATAATACTTTGCATTTATATAGCGCTTTTCTCACTACTCAAAGCGCTCAGCAATTGCAGGTTAAGGGCCTTGCTTAAGGGCCCAACAGAGCAGAGTCTCTTTTGGCATTTACGAGATTCGAACCGGCAACCTTCCGATTGGTAGTGCAGATCCCTAGCCTCAGAGCCACCACTCCGTCTTATTGTGAGTTGCCAGCCAACCTCATGGGGTACAGTCCAGCCCCTTTGCTGCTCAGTTGTATTAATTTCGTATTCCATGTGGCATGTGTTTTTTTTTGCTTTGCACCTATAGGGCTGCCCTCCTGTATCGTGTATGCAGAGTTGGCCATTGTTTTTATCCCACACTCTCTTTCCAACCTCCCACTTCTTTTTTTCACTACAGATACAGTGGTGGCTACAATTTCAGGTGAAAGAGCAAAGCAGGAAACTGCTAACGTACAAAAAGTGTTTATTATTACAGAGAGCTGTTGCCTGAGCGGAATGTTAGATAAACAAGAGTACTTCAAAGTAAGGCCAACAAACAGTGACGGATGCTTTGGTAAAACCACCGTACTGCTTTGTGCTGTAAACATCAGTCTTTAAACGTGCGAGTAAAGCTCAGCAACCACATCCTCCCTGTGTCCCCCTTTATCCTACCTGAATGCCAAGTAAACAGATGGGTGTACTGAGGGTGGGCTGTGGGACTCTTGGGTGCTGCTGCTTAGGAGTCAAAGTTACCAATCTTTAGTAGCCATTCAAAATGTCCATTCTGCTGTTTTCAGTATGGTTCATTAAATAAAAGTCCCATTTCCTTAAGTGTGGCACTTAGCTCACCCCAGAGGTGATAACATTGGCAATAAGATCCTCTTTACTTGGTAACAGATCAACCAACTAAGAGAGAAAACATGTCCTTCATGTACTTGATGTTGGGTGGGCGAGGGGGGCAAATGAAAAGGTTTGTTGCATTTGCCCCATCTCTTTCTGAACATATTAAGATTTTGGAATATGCATTTTCAGCATTTTCTTACCCTGGTCATCACCTTGATGTTGATGGATATTACCAAAAAAAAAAAAAATGGGGGCTAGGGCATAACCCCTCTCAGTATTTTCCAGCATGTCTGTTATACTAATGACTATATAAACTGCTGAAAATGCATTCATCTGTGCCGTTTTTGCAGCCAGCCTGGTATTACTCCAGTGCCTGTATTCCATCCTCATGAAAAGCTAAAATATCCTACTTGGATATTTTACTGGTTTCAACACATACAACCCAAAAGCAAACTGGAAGTATTTGTTTTAGCGGGTAAATTTGTATCTTGGCCCAAATAGGCAAAACTGCTGAGACATCTTCCCTTGAAAGCCTGAGGCTGCGTTGGGATATGTAACAGACGCTTGAGAAAGCCCCAGCAGGATGTGCACAAGAAAGTGCCTCATTTTAGGGTAAGCTGTCTCTTGGATGTATATATTTTGTCCGATCCTTTGTGTGTTTTTTTACTTTTACTTTCTTGTCAGACAGTTGGGGAAATTCTGCTTCATCTGAAAGAGACAGGGGCTGAATAAAAGGTAAAATGGCTTAGGCTTTCCTGTGATTCTTAACTACATAAAGGGGGGTTTCCCCTTCAAAAGATAACTGTGCCACCTTCTTTTATTGACAGGTTGTTTCCATCCTTACTGAGAGTAGAATGAGGTTTAATTTGTTATGTGATCTTGATGTTCATCTGAGAATTGACAACTACTAGCTTAATCCACACCAAACTGTCATCCATTCCATTACCCTGCTGTCAGCCCACTTTTATCTAGTACCGATCTATCCTGATATGTTAGTTGCTGCAGAGTATTTGTAACAATAGAAGAATTGGACTTTGGGGGATACCGGTTTCACATCTTCCAGTACTTTTCAGTATGGGGCTAAAGACAGACCCACAGCTAACCTCATATGTTAACTGAGATTGCATTTTATTGAATTTTTTTGTCTTCTGACAGAGATTTATATTTCCTGATAGGCTGTAGACCATCTTTCTTAAAACTGCCAAGACGCTCTATAAATGTGTCCCAACTAATTACATAGGCTAATCTTTTAGATGCTGTATCTATCTTACTAAACCACAGTTAATTTATGCACGGCGGACGCACCGAGGTGCATGCGCACTGCGGCCTTGGCGCCCGCCCCAGAGTCAAACGCACGCATGCGCACTGCGGCCTTGGCACCCGCCCCAGAGTCCAGAGTCAAACGCAGCGGCTTCCCAACACGCGGCTGCGCCCGCCCCAGAGTCAAACGCAGCGGCTTCCCAGAATCAGTAGGTGGTGCCCAAATGATACAACGTGCTGCGCCGTGGCGCCCGCCCCAGAGTCAAACACAGCGTCTTCCCAAAACGCGGCGGCTTCCCAGAGTCAGTAGGTGGCGCCCAAACAACACAACCTGTACAGTCATGGATACAAACAATGAAGGAAGGCGCCCACACAAAGAAACCGCTTTAGTTCAAATAGGGTTGTTGAATTAAATGGAAACTTTACCATGCCTACGACCTGTGAACTACACCTGAGGTGAAGCGTGCACGCCAGGTTGTACAGCCGCCCGGACGCGACCGCCCACACCACTGCATATACCCTCCATGATATTTCATCACGCAGCGGCTTCCCACCGAGGCGCATATTGTGCCGTGGCACATGCCCCAGAGTCAAACGCAGCGGCTTCCCAGAGTCAGTAGGTGGTGCCCAAATGATACAACGTGCTGCGCTGTGGCGCCCGCCCCAGAGTCAAACACAGCGTCTTCCCAAAACGCGGCGGCTTCCCAGAGTCAGTAGGTGGCGCCCAAACAACACAACCTGTACACTGCACTTGCTCTAATCCACTGTGCCAGTAATATAGATCACATAACAATCACAGACTCAAACCCAGTGGCTTCCCAGACTCAGTGGCTGGCACACGAACACCACAACCTGTAAACTACACTTGCTGTGCTCCACTCTGCCAGCAGTCGATGTCAGCAAAGGCAACAGAATCACGTCTCCACAAAACGAGACCGCTTTACTACAGATATGCTTATGTAATTAAATGACACTTCCCCAGACACAACCCACCCTCCATGATATGTCATCCATCCAAATATCGGATGGAACAGAAACTGATTGCCATTCTTGGATTTCCGATTCGCTAGCGAATCACGGGCTTACTAGTAGGTCTTTAACCACCAGTTGACAGAATGAAGTCTAATACAGGTCATATTGCTGTAACTTTTGCATTTAAGTAAAAAAAATAAATCTTATTTATTTTGTGCCAGCCTGTATCTAGTCTGAAATGCCTTTCTGCCTTCTACTCGTATCAGGTGGGCACTGAATGCTAAGCTTCATGGGTTGTCTTCTGATCAAAGTATTGTACTTACCATGTTATTTTCATTTGCTTGGTTGGGTTGTGTTTTGTTATTATTTTGTATTTTCTGAAGGACTTAAACCCCTATATCTCCTTGTGTTTTAAAATTCTTGATGCCAGCCCATCAATAATTATGAATTAATTCTCGTCTCCAAGTGGTAAGGTTGTCCAGTGGTTGGTGCTGCTGCTCACAGCTCCTGAATGTCTATGTAAACGTTGTTTCTTCTTCTCGTGTTTCTTTGCACTCTTCTCCAGGTTTCCTCCTACAACATTCAGATGACCATGTGTGGTTAACTTTTACCTCCAAACTACCCTGGTATGAGCAAAAGTATTTGTGTGCATGAGTGTGCCCTGTAATGGGTTAACATCTCATCCAGGGTCGATTCTTGTCTTTCAAATGCTCTTTCCAGGACAGGCTTCATCTTTTTCTGTTTGATAGTGGGTCAATGGATGGATAATTCATCTGATTTCCCTGCACTCCTGTTATTTTTTTGATTTAAAGTTTACAGTGGACTTCATTATCTTCATTTGAATCCCAGAAGCCACATTAGTGTTTACACATGTTAAAAGCTCTGTAATGGCAGATAGACTTCAGCGTATTCGGTTATTACACAAAACATTTTGGTGAGATTCAGATTTTTATAGGCTGTCTGTCTGTCTCGCCCCTAGACTTCTCATACATGGCCAACATATTCATATGTTCATGTTTAGAGTGTACATGTTAAAACAAACAATATCACCATTGTTTAAGATTGTGGATAAGTTTAAGAGTGCAGACAAAGCATAATGACCAAAAGTAGAACCCTGTCACTCTGCTAAGTGTGCATCCATTTTACTCAGTGGACGAAATACCCCATGGTAATTGGGGGCCCTATCATCTGAACACTGAAATCTTACTCTGGTGCTATGTAATATGCAATAAATTAGATGTGGAAAATTTTAGGATGTAATATTTTACTTGAGAAAGGCAGGTTAGAGATGGGTCTAAAATTTTCAAGAGCAGAGGGATCGAGATTATTTTTCTTAAGTAGGGGTTTAACTACAGCAGTCTTAAGACAGTCTGGGAAGACGAATTTACTATGTCAAGAACATTATCAATTAGCACGCCCGATATTTCTTTGAAAAATTTTTTGGTATTGGGTCAAGGACGCAGGTGAAGGGTTTCATCTGAGAAATTATTTTATGTAAATCAGGTAAATCTATCCTAGTGAAAGAGTTTAGTTTGTTTATAACGGAATACTGGGGTTTAGGAGGATCCTTAGTGTTGGGGAGATATACTATGTTATTTCTAATATCATTAATTTTTTGATTGAAAAATACAGCAATAGCCTCACAGGTTTTACTGGAAGTACTTAGGAGGCATTCCTTTGAGTTACCTGGGTTTAACAGACGATCAGTCGTCAAGAATAAAACTCTGGGATTACTAGCATTGTTATTTATAATCTTAGAGAAATAGCAGCGCCTCTCAAGACGGACTGTGTTATTGTATTCTGTTATTTTAACTTTTAATAATTCATAGTGGATAGTTAGTTTAGTCTTCCTCCATTTACGCTCAGCTCTACGGCATGTTCTCTTTAAATCAGACACTCTTTGGGTCTTCCATGGTATAACAATGCTAGAAAATTTTTTAACTGCCTTTTCAGGTGCAACTATGTCAACAGCAGCCCTCACTTTAGTATTAAATCTTTCCACCTTATTGTTTACATTATCCTCGCTATTATAGTTGGCACTATAAACGGACTGATTGCTTAGAATGTGTCTAAGTTTTAAAGCTGCTGATGAGTCAAAGAAGTGTTTTTTAACAATATGCTTCTCATGAGTGTTTTCTATCATTATTTCTATATTAAAAAGTAGAAGAAAATGGTCTGATAGACCCGTATCAATGACCTGCTTTATATCAACTTTTAGTCCTTTAGTAATTACTAAGTCTAACGTATGACCTGCTTTATGTGCAGGCTGATTAACGAGCTGTCTCAAATCAAAAGAGTCCAGGAGGTTCATAAATTCTTTTACTTTTTGGTCACACTGTTTATCTATATGAAAATTAAAGTCGCCGACTATTAAGAGTGTGTCATAGTTCGTAATTAAAATTGACATTAAGTCACAGAATTCCTCAAAAAAGGACGTGTTGAATTTTAGAGGTCTATACACGGATAATACTAGAACGTGAGAATCTCCATGAATAACAACCACGAGATACTCAAAGGAATTTACCAAAACTGACATCTTTACATTTTAACCGGTTTGAGTAAATGTTTGCCAAGTCACCGCCTCTCTTTCCTTGGAGTAAAACTGTAATCCAGAGGCAGAGATTCGATTAAAACAGCCGCGCCATCTGAGCTAAGCCTCGTTTCACTTAGTGCAATAAAATCTATTTTTTTTATCACTAATAAGATCGTTGATAAAAAACGTCTTGTTAGTTAAAGCTCTAACATTTAATAGAGCCATATTTAATGTTTCGGAGGGGCAGAGATGAATACTGTGTGCATTATTGATATTTGGAATAGGAACTAAGTTATTTTTATTAGCGCCGCTCTGTGTGTATTTTTTGTTTAATCTATAATCTGTTTTTATAGTTTTAATACATTGTTCATCTAAAGTAGTAATTTCAATTAAATTATTGGTGTTTATGCCGTATTGCCTAGATTTTCTACGTGCATTGAGATTGGTTATTACAGTATTTATGTTGTGCACTTTTACGGAAGATTTTATTAAACAATTATCATGTCCTAGCACAGCAGTAGCATTTCGGAAGGGGTTAAGAGTAGAGATAGATAGTCAAGATAACTAAATTACCTTAGATATGTTTTCGGAGAGGACCCGGGCGCAGAATCTGTTTGGATGCAGGCCATCTCACTTAAAGAAACGCAGCCTTTCCCAAAAGAGGTCCCAGTTGTTGATGAACCCTTGTAGAAGCCCTGCAGCCAGTTGTTTAATCCTACCAGACGACTGTAGTACTCGTTTGATCATCTGACGAGAGGCAGTGGACCCGAAATGAAGATCTTTGCCGATGGGGTCCTCTCCTTCGTGTCTTTAATTAATGTTGTGAAGTCAGCCTTGAGGATTTCCGATTGTCGGTGCCTTATATCGTTTATGCCGGCATGCAAAACAATTGCTCCAACTGCCCTCTTCTTGTGCTTCTCATAGATTGCCGGCACACGTCTCATCACATCTCGGACACGAGCACCGGGAAAACAAGAAACAAACGATTTTCTATTAGGGCATGCGATATTGAGGTTTCTAACAATAGAATCTGTAGCTGCGTTTTCCCAAAGTTTCCAAAGTTCAGCAGCTCTAACTCAAAAAAATGGGATTCAACAAAAGCCTGACGCGCAGAAATGATTCCACAGACAAAATATCTTCGTTTTTAAAAGTTTAGTTAAGTTTCAAAGTAAAACAGTTCACACAAAAAAGAAAATTAAAATAGCAAAAAAAAAGAAAAAATTATAATAAGAAAAATTTAGTTCTAAGCTTAATTTTGTTATATCTTAAATCGTTACTAATCACTTATAATTTCTGAACCATTTCGAAATTTTCAGAAAACTGTATGCTTATCCCATTTCTAAACTTAAAATGGGTTTATCAAGTCCCTCTTTACTGGGACCTGTTCTAAACAACTGAGCTTATTATCACACTGTTTCTCAGTTACAGTAAGAAGGTTCTATCTCTTGCTAACTTATAGGGAGAAAAGACTATACCATTGTCTATGACTATGGAAGAAATTCTATTCTATTCAACTTTAGCAAACATTAATATCAGTTTAACTCAAAACTTTAACTTTCTAAGATTGGCTCTTACAGAATCACCTACCACTATTACATCACCAGGGGCTGAAGGCGAACTGGGGACGCGGAGAGGGTCGAACCGGTTCTGAGTTAAGATGCTTGCCTGTGCCGATGGAGGTGTTCTGCCCTTGAACCCCCGCCTGCATAGCTGAAATACGCCGAGGTCATCATCAGTGTCGCTCCTACGAGGCGCGTGGGTGAAGTTCACTTGAGCAGCACAACGCGGGGTTGATATTATGCCGATTACAGATGGCGAGTCCGGTTTATCCAGCAGCTGAGCTGCTCCTTCTGACTCATAGTCAGGAAAATTAAAGTCCCTGCCCTAGACATTTTTCACAATCGTAAACAATAACGTCACGCTAGGCAGTGCTCCAGCAGTCAACACAAATGATATGAACATCTGTCTGTTTCAGTTCCTTCCTGGAATTGGGGAGATGGTGGTAGCAAATGTCATAATATGGTACAAAGGAGTCTTTTTTTTTTTTTTTTTTTTTTTTTTTTTTTTTTTTTAAATTTTGCCACCTCTGAACTTCTCATAACTCCATTTTCCAATATCTGCCAGTGGAGGAATTCCTACAGCCACAAAAGTAGATTAATGTCAATGTCATCTTATGTGACCTGTAGTCATTAGGTATGTGTGACCTGCCGGGTGCAGTTGCTGATCTTGTCCCTGGACCATGTCAGTTTACACTGCTGAAAATCACTGGGCATGTGAAATTTAGCAGCTGGATGTTGACCTTTTACCATGGTCATGATTGCTTCTTTCTCTGACAGTCATATGCATTGTACTTCTGAATAACCTGTTTTGCATATAAGTATATATATGTACTTATGTGAATTTCCCCATGGGGATTAATAAAGTATCTATCTATCTATCTATCTATCTATCTATCTATCTATCTATCTATCTATCTATCTATCTATCTATCTATCTATCTATCTATCATTACACAGAGCCCACCCTACAGTTTTATTGGAGTGAGTTGCAGGCTAGTTGCTCTCAATCTTTCAGCATGTCACATTAAGTGATTGGCTGCATGGGAGCACGCTGCCAACTGCCTTTGACACACTAAGAATATGAAAATGAAGGCTGTGACTGAAAGATCGCTGTGAAAGTTGTCACATGTGGCGTGGCCTTATGGTGGGTTCAGTAAATGGAATGGAGAGAATCCACTATTTTGTTTTTCACCTAATTACAATGGCTCATATTTACACATTTAAACCATAAGATAGATAGATAGATATTTTATTAATCCCAAGGGGAAATTCACAATAAGCCTATATGGAAAATGTTGTGTTTCACTGGTTTACCAAACATATTGGTTAATTGGTTACTGAAAATTGACCAGGCATGAGCAGATGTCTAACCTCTACATTAACAATATAGATTTACCACCGTCTATATTTTTGTAAATGATGTCATTGCCTTTAGTTCTGTTCCAGTTTAATTGCTTGACAATTTATGTATGAGAAATCTTAGGTCATACAGCAGGGTTAGCACAGTGACAGACCATTACTGGGAATGTTGAAACCTCACCACACTTATGATCAAAATTAGAGGGGACATGTCAGTCTAACTTCTGTGGTTAGTAAAGATATCCCAATTTTTTATTGAGGTAGATGCTGCCAAGGTTTTCTCTTCCATCACATTACTTGGAACTTGATTTCAGATTCCCATGACTCTTGGGTTAACAACTGAACTTTGTTGTGCTGAATTCTGTCTTCAGTACACTTCATCTTACTTTCCATTAGTGGAAATACATGATTCACTGTTCAATTGATGGAATTCTGATAGGTTAGCTTCATCATCATCCATGAGAATTTTGGATTTCAGGTTTATTTCCCTGAACTTTTTCTTTAGTCTCAAGATGCAGTTTTATGGTGTCTTGAGCCACACTCGAGTCTACTGTTTGTGAAGTGGACATGTTTTCCGCCTCTTGAAAATTATTTTAACTATCACAACTTCATAAAATGCTTTCAGGTTGATTGGTGACTATGAATCATCCCAGTGGCACATTATATGCCCTGTGATGTACCAGTATTCCAACTTGCAAAATATGTCAACATAATGGAGTAAACATCACTCAGGGGGATTGTTTGACAACAAGTGTTGTAGGACAATGGTACAAAATTGATAACCACAAGTGAAGAGCTCAGAACAAAATATAAGCTAGTAGCAATGTCTAATATCCGTTACATAGAAATTAACCAAACCAGAGAGCCTTCAAACTCTTCTTAAACAGATTGAGGGAGTTAGAACTCCGAATGGAGGTGGGCAGCTCATTCCACCTGCTAGAAACTACATGTGACAAGAGTCTTGGCTGAGATTTGATGCCACATACTGGTGGCATCACGAGATACAGTTCATCAGTAGATCTCAGTTGGTGAGAAAAAGCATAGGACCTTACAAGTGTCTTCATATATATATATATATATATATATATTCCCTATATAAGCATCAAGGATTTGAACTCCATACATGCCACTAGAGGATGCTAATGTAGTTATTTGAAAAGAGGGCAGATTTGTGCTTGTCTCTGTTGGCTTTAGACCAGATGAGTTGCGGCATTTTGAATCATCTGCAGCTGCTTGGTACCTCCTGCCAAACAGATTTGACAAGTCCAAAGCCTGAACCAGGAGTTGTGCTGCATACTCTTGTCAGATTTGGTCTGATCTTGCAGTTAATCTGAAAGACCAAAATACTGTAGCAAACATCCTAACGGGCAGCTGGTCACTGATCACCACCCCCAAGGCTGCATTCCAACTAGGTAGATGTTTACGATAGCAAGCACTGTTGCCTTATGGATTCGACATCCTGGGTTTGAATCCCACACCTCATCGTTATCCATGTGGTGTTTGCACATTGTCCCCATTTTTAAATACTTCAGTAATCTTCCCATATCCCCAAAGACTTCCATGTTAGGTTGATCAGCATTTCCATTTTAACCAGATGAGTGTGCCTGGTGATTTAAGTAGACCTTTTCCAGGACTTTTTCTTTCAATGAGAAAGTTCATGTTATTTTGCAGTATCTCAATAATTGCTAGCCAGAAAGGGGATGAAGGTGGCATCAAGCCAGCATCAGTGAGTAATAATGATAGTACTTGGCTCCAAGGGTTTGTCCCCCCAGTTGTAAACTTTTCCAATACCTTTTGCCTACTGAACGTTTCCACAGAGTCACAGTCCCTGAAATTTCAAGATGCAATCTCCTGTTATGGAGATCCTTTGGGTGACACGTTCTTCGGGTAGAATGCATTGACAAACATTTCCAGAGTCATGGTCTGCGAGTAATATGTCTGCCAGGATGGGGAATCCACCAACTACGTATTTGCTGCCAGATGACTCAAACAGGCAACTTCTTGTTATTAATAATACAACAGACTAGGATGCATGTGGCTACTGAAGTTATCATTTGGCCGATTTCATGGACCACTACACATTCCTTGAAACAAGTGACTAAAATGAATGGCGGTTAGTTTCAGTAGGGCTGAAGATAATGAAGTGATGAAAGCTCTTTGTGCGGTACCACCTTAACTGTCCATGCCACAGTCAGACCATATTGACATGAGAACTGAAACACAAAAGAGGTTTTAGATCAACTTTTCTGTCCGCTTGTAACCCTTCAGGAGTTATTTTGGTATTCATTTCCTGCAAGTGCCCACTTCTCATAGATCATAAGAACATAGTTAGCAAAGGTCTTGAGGTTTTTACAGCCAACATGAATATCACAAGGCCTGCTGATCCCAAATTTAGAAGGCATACTGTATAGTTAGTGGAAATGTGTCTAAATTGAGGATTTCAGGAGTGTGAGATTGGCAGTCTCTTTCCTTTCGCTCAGCTTTCATTTTGGCAGTATCGGCGGCCACAGTAAAAGTCAAGATTCAACTTATTGGCTGCAGTGTTTTCAGTTGGTCTGTGTTTTCAAGCCAGTCCTGTAATGAGAAATACCGTGAAGACCTTGTGTGGGTGACCCTTGGCACACCAGGCTTCATTCAGTTTCTTCTGCTTCTATTTAAATAGAGCTGACAAAGCAGACAGTTCACAGACAGGGAGGGTGTTAAAACTATTTCTAAATTACTTTGATAGTCATAAGTTTGAACTACTGGTGGACATTTTTGAACACTATTAGAGTCTTTAGTTCTCCTGTCTGGTGGTGAGGACAAAAAAGAATCAGCAGTGGCTGATTCAGTCCAGTTCAATTCTTGTGATTTTACTATACAGCACAATGAAATACGAAATGGTACCCTGCCTACAGTGTGATTCCAGGACACTAAAATGGATGACGTAGGTTTAATGATGGATAGAGTGTGATGAAATATATTTGCATCTAAGCCTGCTGAAGTACAATGGTACAATGATACACGGCAGCTTACAGATTTATAAAACAAATAGCCAAACAAATGTAGTAGTAAATATTAGGTTGATCTTTGATTATAAAACTGAATCACTGTTAATCACGTGATTAGACTTTTTAATCAAAATGAACTGTATAGTAATCGTATTTCCTTCAAGCATATTCATATCTTATAAAAAAGAAATAACTCTGATTAATTTTATTACAAAAGTTTTAATAATTGCTTGCCTATGCATATTAAATAATTTCATTTAGTTTATTGAGCAACTTTGTGTAACAGAAACAAGGCCCAGCGATCACCAAACACTCTCCTACCCCCACCCCTTGGGGTTTACTATAATATTTGGGAAAATAAATGCATATGGTTTGAACTGCTGTGTTGCAAGACAACATACCAGAAGCACTAACAAATACACAAACAGTTACATACGTGAAAATGGAGACATCAAATACTGGTTCAGCTTTTATCCACTATCAGCACTGTTAGAGCTCAGGTTGTGCTTAACTGTGTGATCCACATGAGTCAACTCCGCAACTGCTGCCTGGAGTGGAGCAGTCATTGATTAGATTAGGCTTTTAAATGACAAAGGAGAGACTGAAAAAAGGCTAAATATGTATCTGATAGGGTTAATCGTTTAGATGTTTTAAATTGCATATTGTCATAGAATGTATCATGTGTAAATCTGTAAAGCATCTGCAAAATCAGGTCTTACCTGATAAGAGTATACAGTAATCCCTTGCTATATTGCGCTTCGCCTTTCGCGGCTTCACTCCATCGCGGATTTTATATGTAAGCATATTTAAATATATATCACGGATTTTTTGCTGGTTCGCGGATTTCTGCGGACAATGGGTCTTTTAATTTCTGGTACATGCTTCCTCAGTTGGTTTGCCCAGTTGATTTCATACAAGGGACGCTATTGGCAGATGGCTGAGAAGCTACCCAACTTACTTTTCTCTCACTCTTGCGCTGACTTTCTCTGATCCTGACGTAGGGGGATTGAGCAGGGGGGCTGTTCGCACACCTAGACGATACGGACGCTCGTCTAAAAATGCTGAAAGATTATCTTCACGTTGCTACCTTCTGTGCAGCTGCTTCCTGAAGCGACATGCTGCACAGTGCTTCGCATACTTAAAAGCTCGAAGGGCACGTATTGATTTTTGATTGAAAAACAAACTCTGTCTCTCTCTGTCTCTCTCTCTCTCTCTTTCTCTGCTCCTGACGGAGGGGGTGTGAGCTGCCGCCTTCAACAGCTTTGTGCCGCGGTGCTTCGCATACTTAAAAGCCAAACAGCCCTATTGATTTGTTTGCTTTTCTCTCTATCTCTCTGACATTATCTGCTCCTGACGCGCACTCCTTTGAAGAGGAAGATATGTTTGCATTCTTTTAATTGTGAGACGGAACTGTCATCTCTGTCTTGTCATGGAGCACAGTTTAAACTTTTGAAAAAGAGACAAATGTTTGTTTGCAGTGTTTGAATAACGTTCCTGTCTCTCTACAACCGCCTGTGTTTCTGCGCAAATCTGTGACCCAAGCATGACAATATAAAAATAACCATATAAACATATGGTTTCTACTTCGCGGATTTTCTTATTTCGCGGGTGGCTCTGGAACGCAACTCCCGCGATGGAGGAGGGATTACTGTACAGCAGAACTTGTGGTCTGGCTTTGGTCTTGTCACGTATGGATTACTGAAACTCACTACTAGCAGGAGGACCTGCATGTGCCATCAGGCCACTGCAGGTGGTCCAAAATGCAACCAAGGTGGACACGTATCATCACTTTCTTTGAGTTACTACATTTGGTCCATGTAGTATGCATTAAGTTCAACTCCTTGATGCCTGCCTACAGAGTAGTCAATGGGTCAGCACCTGCACATATGGAGATACTGGTGAGGTGCTATGCTCCTTCTCACCAACTCAGGTCTGCTAGTGAATAGCATCTAGTGATGCCAACTTCATGTGGTATCCAGTCTCAATCCAGACTTTCTTTTATTTGTAGCCCTTAGTTGGTGGAACAAGGTGCCCATCTCTATCCAAACTGCTGACTCCCTCAATGTGTTTAAGAAGTGAATGAAAATCCAACTGTTATGTAAATACCTGCCCAATTGCTAATAAATGTTTTTTGCTCTGTGGTTATCTGTAATTTTGTAAATTGTGCATTTTTTCTTAAGCTAGGTTAATAGCTCTTCACTTGTGGCGCATTCGGCAGGATGGCCTCCTACAGGAATCAGAAGCCAGAACAAGGACATGCCTCGTCTACGCCACTGTGAAATAATTCAGCCTCTGACACACAGAAAAGTTTGGGGCAGCCACCCATATATTGTATCCAATCTGCAATGGCTTTGTTTTTAACTGAGCACTGAAGTGCACAGGTCGAGTTCTCAAGTTAAACTGCCCTCATTTGTTTAAAATGGCGTCTTTATAGATCAGGTTCCGGAAATGATGTCATCTGGATGCCGGGACCAGAAGTGACATTTCTTGATGGAACCGGAAGTGATGTCTTTCAGGGCACCAGAACAAGAATTGGCATCTTTCGGGGCACCGAAACTGGAAGCAACAATTATCAGACAGAATAAGCCATCTTAAGAAGATGTGTTTTAAGATGAGATTTAAAGGTAGGAAGAGAGTCAATATTACGAAAGTCTTGTGGGAGAGAGTTCTAGAGGTGAGGGGCTGCTCAACTGAAAGCTGTAAACCCCATGGTAGTCAAGCAAGCAGGAGGTATAATAAGGTTGATAGAGGAAGAATATCTAAGGATACAAGAAGGAATATAGATGTGAAGAAGATCAGAAAGATAAGGAGGTGCCAGATTATGGAGGGTCATGTAAATAGTAAGCAGTATCTTAAAATCAATGTGATATTTAATAGGGAGCCAATGAAACTGCCGAAAGACTGGAGTAATGTGTTCTATTGAAGGGGTTCTGGTAATATCTATCTATCAATTCAAGTTTGTAAATTAGTTTGTTACAAACACCAGAAAGGATAGAATTGCAGTAATCAGTATGAGATGTAACCAGAGCATGAAGAGGAATAGCAGTGCTGGTAGCTGAAAGAGATGGATGTAAGCGGCTGATATTATGTAGATGGAAATTTGCAGATTGAGTAACATTATTAACATGCGCCTCAAATTTTAAGGTACTGTTGAGAATAACACCTAAACTCTTAACCTGGCAGGAAGAAGAGATTACAGAATTATCAATAGTCAATGAAATACTATTACATTAATTCAACAGACTTGGTTCCTACCAGAAGAACCTCTGTTTTATCACTATTTAATTTAAGAAAATTAGCAGACAGCAATGATTGAATTTCCTGCAGACAGTCAGAAAGGGAAGAAGGTGGAAGAGTGGAATCAGGCTTTAATAGATCGATAGAGCTGGGTGTCATCAGCATAACAGTAAAAATGAATATCAGATTTCCTAAAGATATGACCAAGGGGCAGATGATAAATAATAAATAGAAGTGGACCCAAGACAGAGCCCTGGGGAACACCACTAACAAATTATGATCTGAAATTTTTTAATTGTACAGACTGTGTGCGATCTAAGAGATCAGATTTAAACCAGGCAAGTGGAGTGCCAATAATACCAATCGATTTTAATTTCTCAAGAAGAATATCATGAGAGCTTGTATTATGTTCTTATTGCACCTGTTTAAGACATTAGACTCTGAATACTCTTTTTGTTTTCTCTCTTAAAGAAAGACATTTGCTTATTAATGCTGCTCTTAGAGAAACAACATTCAATCCAAGAGATTTAGGGTTAGGGTGAGTTGGATTCAAACACAGTACCTAATACATTTAAATACATAAGCCCAGACTACATTAAACAGATAGGAAAACAAGTTCAGATTTATTAACCTAACAAATGTAAAGTCAATTAACATTAGTACCTAGGTATAGGTTAAGGGCAACCAGGTGCCTTCCTGAAGAAGATGATCCATGATTAGATCTTCTAGAATAAAGATATATTTTCTTTCTTTATGGGTTGTTGTACATTGCCCACTAAGGCACAACTCTGAAAACTGACAGCTATTGGTTGAGCCAACACACTGAGACAAATTGACTTGACTAATAAGAATGACTCAATAGGATGTCAGATGTCATAATGATTTATTTTTGTATTTATTGTTAACATGATTAGAATAAAACCGAGAGAACACCCTCTGTTTGTGAACAGAAAGGTTTTTCTTGCAGGACTTATGTCCTTTCATCAAGCCATATTTCTTCAATCACCCTTAACCTTCCTGAAGGCTTTTCTAGTATTTTTTTCCCAGGAAGACTTGAGCCTTTTTGCCTGAAGGTCTTGTATGTTTAAGTGAGTCTGCTTCAGCTTTTAAACAGTAGCTCTTATCTCCTTAAAAATAGACCTAGTCCAGTCAGACATAACACAAGGCATGGTTATAACACTTAAAAACTGTCTTGCATGCAGTTTACTGACGCTCAACTTTGCTCATTCCTTAGATAGCCTTAGGTATGCCACCTTCTGAACATATTCAGTGATTCCTTCACCTTTTTCACATTTTCTTATGTTGTAGCCTTATGCTAAAATCATAAGGGGGAAGGGTCTTGGTAAGAAAGGTGTCCAAGAACCCAGGGGTCATTCTGGCAGAGAACGTGTGTAGATGGAAGAAACTTCCAGAAGAACAACCACCACTGCAACACTTGACTAATCTGGGCTTTGTATTTGAGTGGCCAGATCACACATGAAAGCTCTCTTGGAGTTTGTAAAAGACACCTAAAGGACACTCAGACCATGAGAAACAAGGTTCTCTTATCTGATGAAACTAAAATTGAAGTGTCTGGCCTCAATTCTAAGCGTCATGTTTGGAGGAAACCAGTCATCGCTCATCACCTATACAATACCATTCCAACAGTGAAGCATGCTGGTGGCAGCGTCATGCTGTCAGGTTATTTTTCAGTGGCAAGGACTGGGAAAGCTGAACAGAGCAAACAAACAGAGACCCTTAATGAAAACTTGCTCCTCAGTGCTCTGACCCTCACACTGGGCTGAAGGTTTAACCTCTTAACAGGTGTTATCTTTGCTTTGTGTCCTGAGTGGCTTCTGGACCACTCCTTGAATGTCCTTAAGTGGCCCAGACTTGATCCCAATCAAACATCTCTGGAGAGGTCTGGGAATAGCTATTCACCAATGGTCGTCATCCAACCTGACAAAGCTTGAGAGGACCTGCAAAAAAAGAATGACAGAAAACCTTCAAATCCAGAAGTGTGAAGCTTGTTCTGTCAGACCCATGAGGACAACAGGCTGCCAAACAGTCTTCAACCAAATATTAAATAAAGGGTCAGAATTGAATACTTGTCAGTGGGATACTTCAGTTGTTTATCTTTTTGATCTTCTGCAAAACCTTCTAAGATCTCGTCATTTCTGGGGTATTGAGTGTTGCATGACAGGGGAAAAAATTAAACAATTTTAGCACAAGGCTGTAACATAACAAAATGTGTAAAACACTGAGGGGTCGGAATATTTTCTGAAGGCACTGTATATTAGACTCCTGCATTAATGGGAGGAGTGATGGGGGTACAAACTATTTTATGAAACAAGAGGAGACTTGTTTACGGTGGAGAAATCCTAATCCAGGACAAAACCATCATCTTTGACCATAACCAGGAAAACAATACCATACGTGACTAATTATTATGGCAATGCAGAAGCTGCTGTGTCTGTTCAGAGAAACCTTTTCGAGTTTTGCAGGTGGTGGGGTCCAAGAATAAAGAGGTTGGGCTTGAAAGCACAGGCATTTTTGTTTAGTCCCCCATGTTCCAGGGTTTGTTTTGTCAGACAATAACTAATTTAGTTGTACCTTTCTCCAACATAGTATGAGTTGTAAGGATTACGCTTCAGCCTGCTGATAAATGGATTGACCGAGAGCTCTTAAACTAATCCTGGACCCTTGTATGTCTGCATTGCAATAAAAGCAGTCAAATACCTAAAATGAGTGGTATGCCTCATCTATTAGAAGCGGATGGCAGTCCTGCTTTGCCAGTAATTTTATGTCTTTTTTTCAATTTAGAGTGATATTTACTGCCACAACTTGCCCACCCTAAATACCAGCCTGCACTGCCTTTCCTTCTTGATGATCAAGAATTTTAAAGCTGGCATATTAATAATTCTAAATTGCCACAAAACTGCAGTCGGCTAACCATGATAAGACTCTCCTCATCTTTGCTCCCAATGTTCAAAACCAGCTTTGCCTCTCTAGTACACTCGGAAACAGATAATCTCGTGTTCAATCTGTGGTGCTGTGTGTTATCTCATCCTGTTTGTATGACTGTTTCAATCTTCTACTAGGTAATGAATCTTTAAGAAAGATATTGTGAATGGCACTATATAAATTAAAATGTTTCACCGTGCTCGCTGAGCAATGTCTTCTACTTAAACTTTTGTAACGTATTAACTTGACAAGGAGGGCAAAGCCCCCCTCTAAGGTCTGAGTCTCAAGGGTACGGCTGTGCAGGTTGACTGCTTTAAGCCCTGCCCTTGAAATATTGTGCGGCAAGTGCTTCGAATTGTTAGACCTGAATCGCGCTGTCTTTTCATTTTCACCACTTTACTCGACATAAACCAACTTCTTTATATCAATATGGCTGTCGATGGACAAACTTGGCAAGTGCGAAGCACGGGTTCAGCATTGAGTGGCTCAGGAGCAGGTTGGGAAATTCATAAAGCGGTTTCATACCAAAAAGTGAAAAACAAAAAAATTCAGGGTGAAAGGGTACTTTCCATTGTAAATTAAAATCGCAGGTGTGGTAGTCTAGCACGCACATGAGGGCAGACATGTGGTTTATAACACTTGATGGAGTCGGCACCAACCAAGAAATCGACGCTTCTTCCAAATACAGTGAAGAAACGGGTTTTCAACTTTGTATTTAAAGAAAACTGCACATTCACACGAAAAGGCAAAGAGGCAGCTGCTTTTCACTGCTTCCTTGGTGGTCGGAAGGATGTGACATCTGCTTTGACCACAACCTTGTAAATACTTACTTACGTAAGACGGGACGTGGCTGGTAGAACCTTTCAATCCACATCTGTCTATTCTGATCCTAGGTTTCTGGATCTGTAGGGAAAACACATTGTGCTTGTAATTTTTAACTGGGGGTCTGTGCAGCTTCACATTACACACAGCTTTAATAATATGTTTGATTATTTATATGGCATTTTATATTTCTATGCTTTTATTTAAACACAGAAAAATTCAAAGAAAAGTATAAAGAAGTCAGTCAGTCATTGTCCAACCCGCTATATCCTAACACAGGGATCTGCTGAAGCCAATCCCAGCCAGCACAGGGAGCAAGGCAGGAACAAATCCCGGGCAGGGTACCAGCCCACCGCAGGGCACACACACACACACACACACACGGGACAATTTAGGATTGCCAATGCACCTAATCTGCAAGTCTTTGGACTGTGGGAAGAAATTGGAGCACCCGGAGGAAACCCACGCAGACACGGGGAGAGTATGCAAACTCCATGCAGGGGGGACCTGGAAAGCGAACCCAGGTCTCCTTACTGCGAGGCAGCAACACTACCACTGCGCCACCGTGCTGCCCTGAATAAAGGAGTGGTGGAATAAATAAAAGAAATCGGTTAATCGATCCAATCGACTTCCTTGGGGCAGTCCATAAAACAGATGAGTGGCAGTAAAACAGCATACAACTGAATCACTGGAGAATGTTATGAGCGCTAGGTCCAGCAGGGAGTGCTACCACCGTGGATGGACCAGGTTTAGTTCAGGGAAGGTCATTCTGCAAAGACCATCACCAATAATACATTTATACTTAGCATGTATAAAATAATTCTTCAGCTTACAAATTCACAGTCAGGCTCTGTCAGGAGACCCCCCAGTAAAAGTCAGCTGAGGTGCTCCTTCTGTTATCTTCAAAAGGTACACATCTAGGTATGGCATTGTGTAGAAGTTTAGAGGTGTATGGTAATACAGGTCAGCGTGCTCAGGGTCCGGCGGTTATGGAATCTTTACATGACAGGGTGTGGTGTCACTTTTTGTAACTTTGGTTTATTGTGACAGTAACAATGTTTCCTAATCAGTGGTTAACTAGGAGCTTTTCCCATCCTATTCTAGAAATGTCTGGCAAGAACTTTGTCTGCCTTTCTATCGACAGAGTCCAAGAAAACCTTTCTCGTGGGTCTATACGGCACAAGAATTAAAACAAAGGCAAGCCGGGCATAATAAAAAGGAAACGTGCACACTAAAATACTGATGATAACAGATCAGTAATGAAAATGTATATAAGAGGGCTAGTTAATCGAATCAAATCTCATTTCTGTCATATACAAATCATACATATAGTACAGTGAAATGTTTTGGTTGCTCAACTTCTATACCCGTGCCTGGAGATGATTATAAAGTGACCATAGCAATGCCTAACTTATAAATTCAAAATCATTAATACAATAAATATATAATTCATTACCTTACTATTATTGTTATTAATTATTTTTGTTTGATAATAAAGAAGAATGAAAAGTAATACTAATAACTAAATAGATGGCTAAGCTAAAATAACTTAATGTTTGAGAGTTAACAATGAGTCATCATGTATTTCAATACACTGCGGATGGACTGCAGATATAAACTCCTCCTCGTATTTCATGAACTTTACTTTAGGTGGCCATACTGTTTTTACCTGACCACAGCATAGACATGAGGCCATTGTTGGGATGGCTAGTGTTTTCCTTGCCCTGGTTAAACAGCACTTGGCATAGATATCCTGGAGGTTAGTGAGTTGGCCATCCTGTGATGCATTTAGCTGACTGCACCACTCTCTGCAGACCCTTACAGTCCTACTGTGTGTTGTCCCTAAACTAGATGGTGATACCTCCCATCAGAATACTTTCGATGGCGGATGGATAGAATCTTTAGTATCTGGAAGGGCAGCCTGAAATCCTTTAGGCATTTGAGGTGGTACAGACGTTGCCTTCTTCAGCAAGGTGTCCGTGTGCTTGGACCAGGTCAGTGATGTGGGTACCAAGGTATCTGAAATTTGTGATCCTCTCTGTTAACCCATGTTAATACTCGGACTGGGGGGGTGCGAGTTCCTCTGCTGTTTCCTCCGAAATTCCACAATCAGCTGCTTGTCTTGCGGAGTGTTGGCCTGACACCAGTGAGACGAACTCTCCACTTCATTCCAGTAAGCCTGCTCATTGTTGTTAGAGATCAGGACAAGTGCAAAGCTTATTAAATACGCATACCACAGTGACACACTGAGAATTGCTCATCTTCACTATTGCCTACAAGCACCTTGCTGAATCCTTGTCTATTCAGGAGTCAGACATGTCTGCTACCAGAGAGGTGGACTGTATAAAAGGTGTTTTCAAATTCCTAGTCCATTTGCTTTGCTCCCAATTAGAGGATGATTCACTTCTTTGTTTCAATTTCCAGTTAGGTTGAGTTCCACAGATTTTCAAGTGAACTAAATATCACGTGGGCGTATCATGGAATTCTTTCAATGTCACGGTGAGTCGGCAACAATTGTGTTTGTGCACTGCTGCTTTTTGAGACACTGAGCAAAACAAATTACACGCTACTACACATGGTATGAAACAGACGTTTGAATTAGGTGAGTGTACAAAAGAAGGCAAGCTGTGCTGAGGGTACATAACTGATGTGCTTCAGTTATATGACGGCAGGTAAGTTTCATTTACATGTACGATGTTGAGTATTTACTGTTCGGTAGCCAGCATATGAAAACAAGTTCAGCTGAGCTTATCTCAAATGACATGTCTACCTCCTGCAAATATTTGTTAATAATGTTCATTTTGAAATGTTTGACACATGTAGTAAATTTATCAGAGTTGATGTATCCACATCACACCTGAAAAGCAATCGCATTGAGAGGATCCTCCACTTTCATGGTGTAAGATTAGGGGGTTTGATTATCAGCTCTTTGTTTCTTGACACCTCTGTATGTATTTTGATCGACTTGATCATAAGTGAATTTACATTTATTGTCCTTACTCCCCAACAAAATGTGTTGTGTGAATGCACATAAGACGCTGTGAGCCTGAAAAGGTGCTAGGCTTGCTCTGGGTGACTGGTACTTGTGTGAGTTGTTTTAGTCAAATTGTGTTTTGTGTGTGTTTATTTTAAACTTTTTATTGTTTTGAATGCTACTGTATATGTTACTCGTCAACTTATTGTGCTGTGAATGAGATTTCCCGATTATCAACAGGAGACTCTTAGCATGGTTACCACAATACACACAATTTCACCCATAATGCACAGCACTTCATGTAGTTGGATTGGTAACATGTCACATCACATTTATACCTTAAGCAGACTGCTTCAGTTTGCGCATGGTACTTCACCATGATCTTGCTTTCAGGTCCAGTTGTTTTGGTCCACACCCACGAGTTCACGTCTACCTAAACAAACTGGACTTGCAAGGAAATTGCACTAGCGTTTAACAAAAATAATTAAAAAATAGCACCAAATAGACTAGGTGTGAAGAAGCCTAAAGTGACCTCTGAAAATTTCTATGAATGTGCGTATGTACTGCACATTATATATGAAAATGTGTCAAGATAGCCACCTGAGCAGTAAGTGCATGCTTGTTTGTGGAAACACTCGATAACATCAGAAGAGATAAAAATAAAACAAGTTAGCTTTTTATGTGACCTGTTTTAGAATTCATAACTTGTGTGTTAGGAACATGACGAGAAATATTGTAAGCTAAGGGAGATCAGAAGGTGGTAAAGAGGCTGAAAAACGAGGTCCATAGTGAGCCAAGAAGATGGTCAGAAATGAACGAGTTCAGAAACAGCGCTGCAGTCAAAACCAAAATCCTCACACTCAGTAAAGAAGCGAACTACCACTAACAATGTATAGAAAATCCAAGGAGGGATATGAAACCTGCTGCACACTGCCATATTTCTAGCGAAAGCAGCAACAATATCGATTTTGAATCTCGTGTCAAAGGCATTGTGATGACATGGACAAAATGGCATCAAACAAACATGCAAATAAGATGGTAAACAAAAATAACATCTCTTTATAATAATAAACAAATCCTGGGACGAGACGTGACTTTTTCAGAGAGATACTTTCACGTCCTGCTAGGTGAGACTTTGTGCCAAGACATTTAACCACGCCCGGGGCCGGAAATAAAAAACAAAGAGTAGATGACAAAGTAGAACGTTGTAAAGAATTCAAAAACGTTGGCGCGATACAGATGCAGAGCAGGTTAGAGATAATGAAAGTATTAAAATTCGAAAGTCTCAAAAAAAATGATAGTGAAGATTGCATTAGCGCTAACAAATGGAAATTATTACTCGGTGAAATAACGGAAGAGCAAAAAGAGATTGAATATATTGTTCGATTAAAACTTTAAGTCGGAGACTTGCAGATCTTCTAATTCGTGTTGCCATCAGGGAAAAGTAGTGTTTCTTCCCATTGAAGAGGCGTATCCACGAGAAATAAAAGATTTGTTGTTTGGTGAAAGTGAAATCCACATGTGCGAGCGGCAGAGACGTGAAGTGGCTGGTGTGTAGCGCAGGCCGGGAGGGTTGGCAAGCAAAACGAGTCCATAAACAAAATAAAAAAACACACGAGCAAGAATGGCAAACTTCTGCACGAAGCAATTGACTTTGGTTTGCTGCTGTGTAATGTTTTTCCTCGTAAGTTATTCCAAATGTCAAGCATGACTTGGTGTAACTCATCCGTCAACCTCATCTGCGTTTTGTTCTTTCCCCTGTCCAAATGATCTTGCATAACTTCAGGACTGGCAGTGCTCCTTCTATAGACTTCTGCTGCAGGTCCATCTTAATCGTTTTTTCTATATGTTTGAGCTCACGATCGTCCCGATAAGCCATTTTGCCCCTGAAGGTCCAGTATGATGAATCCCAACCTGTTTGTATTTTTCTGTTGTTATTATTCCTTAGATTTTTGACTACGGGTTGCTGTCCAATACACACATTTATTTGTTAACTTGCACCACTAGCCCTCTTGATTCGGCTCATCACATTACTATGAATCAGCTGTGTAACAAATGTATGGAATGGCTGGAGTGTCTCGAGGACAGGTTTGAGAACTGAACCCAAATTGTCTCCATCCATATCTCAAGATATCAATAGGTTCGTTTAGAAAAACAACAACTTTTTGTTACCTTTTACTTTTATTAATTTTTACTTGCATTTATTGTACTGATATATGGGGTCTTCATGAGCGAATAAACTTCTACTGCCCAGATACCTAGGAGTTTTTTGTAGGTGGCCTAAGCCTTTTTGTGAGTTTGTTTGCGCAGGATGTATATCCAATAATCTGTCAGATATTATTAATAATAAAAGAACATCCTCATGGGCATCACCACATGTATAGAGGACAAGAGTCCATTTCCCAGCACAAACTGCATCAAGGACTCATTTGACTATTAATGTGTGAAATTCTTAGTGTCAGTAAAGTCTGTGTTCCTTCCTTTTCCCACATCCAACCCACTTAACCAGAGCAGGGCTGTGAGGGAGCTGGAGCCTATCCCAGCAAGCATTGGGTGTAAGGCAGGAACAATCCCAGGACAGGGCACCAGACCATCACAGGGTCCCTCATTTCTACTGATGTAGGATCATTCTGCAAGATGTGTGTGTGTGTGTGTGTGTGTGACTGTGCTACCCTGATTTGAATCTTTAACCAACCAAGGATATCTCATGAGATAATCGGGTGCATGTTACTCCTCTAGGTGTTTTCCACTAAGGTGTTATACCAAAAGCGCAGTGTCAGTGTTGCTCTGGTCACTTCGTCATAGATCCCTGGAACTTCAAACATGGTCCACCTTTCCTGTTGACACTGCAGGAAGCCGCTTGTACCCTCCAGTGCTGTCCTGTGTGTCAGTGGTTTAGGTAGGAGTGTGATAAGGCAAGGTCTGGCCGCATACACTTTATGTTTAGGGTGTTATGTACTGATCTGTTACAGCTAGGATTTAAAGTGGCAAATTCCATGATGACCTAGAGTTTACAGAGGACAATTGTGCCAGCTGCCAATGACTCAAGGCCCCACTGGTAATGACTCCGGTGATTGCAGTCCACCTTCATAACTGGACCTGGCTAGACGCTGCGTGTGGATCTGACAGCATCAGTAACACAAACCTGATGTTTGTGGTTGACGGCTTTTTGATGTGGGTGGAGGTGCCCCAGTGTATCTGCTCCATCCTGAAGAATGAGATTTGTAGTTGCTTGGGTCAGATGGTGTTCATCACCTTTGACAGTAAAGGGTTGTATGTGATGTAGAGGATAAAGCAGATGCTACCCACAGCCTAGCACCACCAGTGCAACTTGAAGGAGAGGACAAACTTGACTCATAAAGATATTAGTGGGAATAATGAAATGTTGCCACAGTTTTGTAAGGAGCAGTAGAAGGTTGAAGAGAATGCATCTCACGACGGACCATCAACAAAAGTAGTTCCAGGTTGAAAGAGTATTTGTTTACATTTTTTACATTGTTTACAGATTTAATACTAAAGTGAGGGCTGCTGTTGACATAGTTGCACCTGAAAAGACAGTTAAAAAATCTTCTAGCATTGTTATACCTTGGAAGACCCAAAGAGTGTCTGATTTAAAGAGAACATGCCGTAGAGCTGAGCGTAAATGGAGGAAGACTAAACTAACTATTGACTATGAGATATTAAAAGTTAAAATAACAGAATACAATAACACAGTCCGTCTTGAGAGGCGCTGCTATTTCTCTAAGATTATAAATAACAATGCTAGTAATCCCAGAGTCTTATTTTCGACAATTGATCATCTGTTAAACCCAGGTAACTCAAAGGAATGCCTCCTAAGTACTTCCAGTAAAACCTGTGAGGCTATCGCTGTATTTTTCAATCAAAAAATTAATGATATTAGAAATAACATAGTATATCTCCCCAACACTAAGGATCCCCCGAAACCCCAGTACTCCATAATAAATAAATTAGAGTCTTTCACTAGGATAGATTTACCTGATTTACATAAAATAATTTCTCAAATGAAACCATCCACCTGTGCCCTTGACCCAATACCAACAAATTTTTTCAAAGAAGTATCGGGTGTGCTTATTGATAATGTTCTTGACATAGTAAATTCGTCATTAGATACGGGGGTCTTCCCAGACTGTCTTAAGACTGCGGTAATTAAACCCCTACTTAAGAAAAATAATCTCGACCCCTCTGCTCTTGAAAATTATAGACCCATCTCTAACCTGCCTTTCTTAAGTAAAATTCTAGAGAAGGCAGTCATTATGCAGTTAAATGAGCACCTCAATAAACATGCTATTCTTGATAAATTTCAGTCAGGTTTTAGAACAAATCACAGCACAGAAACTGCACTCGTTAAAGTAGTAAATGACTTGCGGGTAAATGCAGACAGAGGCCATTTATCTGTTCTCATCCTCTTAGATTTGAGTGCCGCATTTGACACTATTGATCATAATATTCTTAAGAATCGCCTTAGTCAATGGGTGGGCCTCTCTGGCAGTGTCTTAAACTGGTTTGAATCCTACCTGGCAGGGAGAAAATTCTTTGTTAGTTGTGGTAATTATAACTCAAAGACACATGATATCCTATATGGTGTTCCACAAGGCTCTATCCTGGGTCCGCTGCTTTTCTCAATCTACATGCTTCCATTAGGTCAGATTATCTCGGGACATAACGTGAGCTACCACAGCTATGCTGATGACACACAGCTGTATTTATCAATAGCACCTGATGACCCCAAATCTCTTGATTCGCTAACACAATGTCTAACCTGTATCTCAGAATGGATGAATAGTAACTTTCTCAAATTAAATAAAGAAAAAAACGAAATCTTAGTGATTGGCAATAATGGATACAATGAGGCTATTAGAAATAAACTGGATGCATTAGGATTAAAAGTCAAATCGGAGGTAAAAAGCTTAGGGGTAACCGTTGATTGTAATCTGAATTTTAAATCGCATATTAATAAAATCACTAGGACAGCATTTTTTCACCTAAGGAACATAGCAAAAGTTAGACCTCTTATATCATCGAAAGATGCAGAGAAATTAGTTCATGCGTTTGTCTTTAGTCGGCTAGATTACTGTAATGCACTCCTCTCAGGACTACCCAAAAAAGACATCAATCATTTGCAGTTAGTGCAGAATGCAGCTGCTAGAATCCTTACCAGGAAAAGAAAATCCGAACACATTTCTCCAGTTTTGATGTCACTACACTGGTTACCTGTGTCATTCAGAATTGACTTTAAAATTCTGCTTATGGTTTATAAAGCTTTAAATAATCTCGCCCCGTCTTATACATCGGAATGTCTGACACCTTATATTCCAAATCGCAACCTCAGATCCTCAACTGAGTGTCTCCTTAGAATTCCAAGAGCAAAACTTAAAAGAAGTGGTGAGGCGGCCTTCTGCTGTTATGCACCTAAAATCTGGAATAGCCTGCCAGTAGGAATTCGCCAGGCTAATACAGTGGAGCACTTTAAAAAACTGCTGAAAACACATTACTTTAACATGGCCTTTTCATAATTTCATTGTAATTTAATCCTGATACTCTGTATATTCAATTCATTATACTAACTATTCATTCAAAATTTGTACTAACCCCTACTCTCTCTTCTGTTTCCTTTTCCGGTGTCCTATTGGTGGTGGCTTGTGCCACCACCATCTACCCAAAGCACCATGATGTTCCAACAATGATGGATGGATTAAAAGCCAGAAGTCTGTATGACCATCAGCATCAAGTGACTCTGTGAGAACCCTAACTACAAAGAGGACTATTTCATTTATGTTAGGTAGAATGCCCAAAGGGGACTGGGCGGTCTCGTGGCCTGGAACCCCTACAGATTTTATTTTTTTCTCCAGCCTTCTGGAGTTTTTTTTTGTTTTTTCTGTCCACCCTGGCCATCGGACCTTACTCCTTATTATGTTAACTAAGGTTGTCTTATTTTAATTTCTTGTTTGTCTTTTATTCTTCTTTTCTTCATTATGTAAAGCACTTTGAGCTACTTTTTGTATGAAAATGTGCTATATAAATAAATGTTGTTGTTGTTGTTGTACAGGTTGCTAAAGGACAGGACTTTGGCACTATTTGAAAGTTCACCAGATAGAAACTGCAGGCAGCAAGGAAGATGACTGCTTCAAGGAGACCTCCAAGCCAATGGCCGATGCACAGGGGCAGCAGCTAGGACAGAAGCAAATGTATAACTACTTCATCTTGGACTAGATCTGGAAGCCTTCCCAAGTTATGGTGTTTGTTTATCCTCTGGGATCAAACTGGCCATCCATCTTTTAAATCTGTTCACCTTGTATAAAATTTTGTGAGCTGATCGCATAAACTTAACATGCAGCAGTTTCAAAGTCTAGACTCTGATTTTGTGGGACTGGCCAGGGTGACAGTCCATCGCAGCAGGAACTGTCAGTTATTTAATAATTTGTAAATACTCTGTAGGTGAGAACTGTGAGGCACCAAGGGAGCGGAACAAGCAGTAGTGATTGGCAGGGTTTATGCACTGTGTTTTTATTTTTTTGTATTTGTGTGTATGAACTGAACTGAATAAGCATGCTGCATGATAGTGAAACTTTACAGCATCCCTACTCCTCTCGTCATGGAAATCGGCTTCTTCTGAATGTAAAACAGGTTTCCAAATAATTGCTGCCACTACTAATTTAACAACAGTATGTACTAAACTAAACGATCCTCTGTATTTATGTGGATGAAGCTTATACTTTGGTTGAGATGTCTTTCTAGTGGAGCCATTACCCATCAATTTTCAGTGGGTTTCTGATTCCGCTTTCTTTTAAAATTAAGGCATTGGTGCAGTGCTGTTTCTTCTAGTGGTGTGATTTGTACTTTGCTTCTCGTTCTTGTGAGCGTTAAAGAGATTTAAAGATACTAAGATTTGCATTGGGTGTGACGAGGATGGACAGGATTAGAAATGAGGACATTAGAGGGTCAGCTCAAGTTGGACGGTTGGGAGACAAAGTCAGAGAGGCGAGATTGCGTTGGTTTGGACATGTGCAGAGGAGAGATGCTGAGTATATTGGGAGAAGGATGTTAAAGATAGAGCTGCCAGGTAAGAGGAAAAGAGGAAGGCCTAAGAGAAGGTTTATGGATGTGGTGAGAGAAGACATGCAGGTGATGGGTGTAACAGAACAAGATTCAGAGGACAGAAAGATATGGAAGAAGATGATCCACCGTGGTGACCCCTGAGGAGAGCAGCCAAAAGAAGAAGTTTACTTATTTGGCCGACACCTTTATCCAAGGTGAGCCGTTTCTTTTGGTTTTCTAATTGGAGCGCAGGCAGGTGAAGTGATGCGCTCAGGGTCGCACAGTTTCAGCAGCAAGATTTGAAGTCACCGTCCAAAGCCTTTAGCACTACGTCATGCAGCCTACCTCATTTTTGGTGGAGTCGCTGGCTTCCTGCCCGTGCCTGGTATTCTGCTTTGGTTAAATGGTTTCTTGTTTTGGACCAGTTGGTTTCCTGTGCTCAGTTTCTATTTGGCGATGGTTTCCTGTAGCTGGTTAGCCTGAAGATGTACAATATCTATTTCTTTTCTTCATGTGTGCAAAACATGCAGCAGTGCATTTATGTCTCTTGTGATTGACGATCTCATAATGCTTTCTCAGGTTTTTTTTTCAGTTGATTTTTCTTTTTCCGAGCATCTGGTAACGGCCCGATTTCCACTTCAAGG
The DNA here is from genome assembly GCF_900747795.2 of Erpetoichthys calabaricus. Taxonomy (NCBI): domain Eukaryota; kingdom Metazoa; phylum Chordata; class Cladistia; order Polypteriformes; family Polypteridae; genus Erpetoichthys; species Erpetoichthys calabaricus. The sequence continues at coordinate 42,780,386 of NC_041411.2, read as the reverse complement.
CAGCTTGAACCACTGGATTGTGTTAAGCAATGGCTGGCCTGTCAGTCATTTCACTTCTTTGTTTTGTTTTTTGCTGTCTGTTTAATTTAGTAAACTTTCAGTGCTGCTTTCTTGGCTCTCACTGTCAGGGTGGTATGCGGCTTTACAACTACACAAAGTTTTGTCTTTGCTTTGTGCGCCTTTAATGTGGAGTCTGGTTAGCAGAGACCAACAGACTGCCAGATTTAATACGTTGGATTACACCTCTGGGCAGAAGTAGTTGAATCTACAACCTGATTCTTCACGTCCTAAACATTTTGAGCTCAGTGAACAGGCGTGTCGGAGACCATGGTAGAAAACACAGAAACACAAGGCTCCTACCTCTAAGTGATCAGGCCGTCCACTTCAATAGAAGACCTGGAGATGACCTCGCTTGCATTGCCATTTCATGGACTAGTTTAGATTCCCTCAGCCTAGTAGACAGTAGATGGTCTTTTTAGTCTGTGATGCACTGGAAGTATTTTTCTAAAGGTAATTTGAATGTTTTAAGCAAAATTAAACTTCGACTGAGTCACAAAAGGTAAATGAAGCTAGTTTAATAAATGGAATAAAATAAATGAAGATGCTTCATGTAAATGCACCCTGGCATACGTTAGGTAAGGGCTCTGAGCAGATCGACTCTGCTCTGCACACGTGTGTGTGTGTGTGTGTGTGTGAGGCACGGTTTAAAAGTCTGATAACTGAACTTAAAGGTCACACCCACTGTATCGCAGAATCTCATCTGCCTCTTTATCCAAGTGTCCATCTCCAGGCACAGCTGAGAAAACGGACACCAAACACCAGCTGCTTTGTGCCACTAACGGGTTATGCGACTCAAACCACCTACACCTGAACACCAGCAAAACCAAGGAGCTGGTGGTGGATTTTAGGAGGACCAGACCCCTCATGGACCCCGTGATCATCAGAGGTGACTGTGTGCAGATGGTGTAGACCTATAAATACCTGGGAGTGCAGCTGGATGATAAATTAGACTGGACTGCCAATACTGATGCTCTGTGTAAGAAAGGACAGAGCCGACGATACTTCCTTAGAAGGCTGGTGTCCTTCAACATCTGCAATAAGATGCTGCAGATGTTCTGTCAGACGGTTGTGGCGAGCGCCCTCTTCTACGCGGTGGTGTGCTGGGGAGGCAGCATAAAGAAGAGGGACGCCTCACGCCTGGACAAACTGGTGAGGAAGGCAGGCTCTATTGTTGGCACAGAGTTGGACAGTTTGACATCTGTGGCAGAGCGACGGGCACTGAGCAGGCTCCTGTCAGTAATGGAGAATCCACTGCATCCACTGAACAGTGTCATCTCCAGACAGAGGAGCAGCTTCAGCGACAGACTACTGTCACTGTCCTGCTCCACTGACAGACTCAGGAGATTGTTCCTCCCCCAATCTATGCGATTCTTCAATTCCACTTGGGGGGGGGTAAACGTTAACATTATTCAGAGTTATTGTCTGTCTGTATAACTGAATTGTTATCACTCTTTAATTCAATATTGTGTTTATCAGTATGCTGTTGCTGCAGTATGTGAATTTCCCCTTGGGATTAATAAAGTATCTATCTATCTCTCTGTGTGACCCAAGCCAACATCTGCTATTTGACATTGTCCCAGTTAGCTGGACATCTCACTTAAACAAGTTGTATTTACAAGGCTGTATGAAAACAAGGAGAAAGCTGGGAGCCACTTTTAATGAGGCCACACAACTTCAGAAAACACGCAAGTCACCAGAGAACGTGTTGCATTTTCAGCCTTGAAGTTGCACCCCAAATGTAGCTAGCATTAACTCTCATTAACATTACCACATGAATTGAGGGCTTAGTTATGAAAATATTACTTGTATGTTAATATATTCTTTAAAAGGTATCTAAAATATACGTAAAGTAATTCTGTACATTGTGGAAAGATTTGATTGGGGATAAAATGGACAATCGGCAAGTGCCTAAGTGATGCTGGAAGGAGCTTCATTTTCTTTGCAGTATAAAGCAGTGAAGCTAATGTGACATTCTCAGTGATGTTCAATTTATAGATAAATTGATAAGATACCGTAAATTAGAATATATTAGAATGTCACTTTAAATTAGTCCAAGGTTTCAAGGTGAGTGCAGTAAGTGGCATCAACAAAACATTCTGTTCTAAAGTAGTGGTGTGATGATAAAGTCCTGGTTGACTATCAGTGGTGGGCAGGAAAATGAATTCAGGATGGCAGTAGAGGATTTGCTTGAATGGTGCAGACTGCAGCTGAACATCAGTAAGTCAAAGGTAGATAATGGTAGACTTCAGGAGTTCTCATTAATGGTGGAGATAGAAGTGCCTTGGGGTGCATCTGAACGACATCTTCAGGTGGAGAACCATCTGTATACAAGCAGGGTCAGAGGAGGCTGAAGTCGTTTGGTGAATGCAGGCCTCTCTGATGTGTCTTCTACTAGTCTGTGGTGGCCCGTGCATTCTGTGCAGTAGATGACAGCAGTGCAGGTGATGCCAATGGACTATAAAGGCTAGTCCCATCTTGGGAGTCTGGCTGGGATCTCTGGAAGAAATTAGTGGTAGAACAGAGGTCACTCAGTAAGTTGCTTACTGCTTTAGACCATGACCCTCAGCCCCCGTTACAAGGAGCTCCTTCAGTAACAGACTGAGGCAACGCTGTGGCTCCAAGTAGCACTACATGAGGCGTTTGTGCCCCCAGACATTAGGGTGTATAATGAGTGACCCCCTCAGCCAAGCCATGCTGAATGGTACTGACCTGCTCCAGAAGACATCCTAATGGACAGTGTGAAATTGTAACTACTAATCACTTTGTAAATACCTACACTTTATTAATTTGATAATTCTTGTTTTATGGGTAGTTGTACCTTCTTAGTATACCTAGGACTATTATAATTATAATTCTTGCTATGTATACACTTGTACCTTTTTTTGTCTGCTGCTGTAATCCTGTAATTTCTCTCTATCGCTCTATCGAGTGGTAAAGTAAAACTGCCCGGTGATTTGCTCGGCTGTGCCTCCTCCCTGTGATGGCAGTAGCAGGGCACAAACTCAGCCAGCCAGATAACACCACAGTATTCTCTGTTGTGGTGCGCTAGGAGAACTGCTGTGTAATAGTGGGGTCCTGAGTTTCTATCCTGCTGCTGCCATCTCAGAGAGAGATAGACAGATAGATAGATACTTTATTAATCCCAAGGGGATTAATAACAAGTGCCAGAAAGGGACATCTCGGCAGAGGCTCTGGCACAGTTACAAATCCGACTGAAATCTCCATTAAAACAGTAGACAGGGACGGCTGCTATCTAATTCAGTCTCCTAAATTCAAATCTTGCCGCCGCCGCCACTCACAGAACCATTTGAATACCTTTTCGAAAATAAACCGTTAAGGAAGCTGTGGATTTCTTGTACACATAAAATGTTTTACAATTTGTCACTGTTGTTTTTAGTCCACAGACCTGGTGAAAATGATGCAAGTTAAAGTGTATTGGTTTTGTCAAATTTTACGTTAAATTTTTAAACAGGTTCTGTTCCTCAATAACTAGCGTTCTTCCCTTACGAGGTTTTACGAAGTATGCACTCACGGTATTTGCCATTTTGCCCTGATCAGGTGAGATTGTGGATGGCCATGAAAGCCCACATGACCTCTCAGTAGAGCAGTCAGTAGCTCCATGTGAAGACTGGAGTGCCCAAGCTGTAGGGGCCCATGACCGAGTTGAGATCTTTAACAGTGGTGTACGTTCTTCTTCTATTAATTTCTTCTTTTTCCTCCTCACGTGTAAAAAAAAAAAAACAAACCCCAGGTATACTGGTGCACTCACGTCAGGTTTGACCAAGGTACTCCAAGGGCATGTCCACTTTTAGATCATCTAGTCTACACCATGTAGAGGGCAACAGAATCTCAAATCGCTGGACTGTCGGCCATTCAAAGTAGAGCAGGAATGGAAGCATTGAAAGCTCTGAAAGGTACAGTTCAAGGCTCGCCCTGTGCTACAGATGCAGTAGAGAGCTGGAAATCCTTGGTGGGGCCCATGTCAGTCACTTTCACATGCGTTCTTTTAACAATAATAAAGGACGGATGAACTCTAAAATGTGAAGGACATGTCTCACAAGGTCTGCCATATAGGTAGCACATAGCAGGCAGAAGGAAAATCCCAATGGAGTGAATATCCGATACTGTCACTGCTTAGGCGTTTGGAGAGACGATTCCCAATTGACAGATTGCACAGTTATGGCAGAATCAAATCAAACTTCAAGTCTACTCAGTGCAGTTTGGTCAAAGGCTATACAAAGTAGATAAAGGAACACATCTGCACAGGACATGGCCGGTCACATTTTTGTACCCATCAAATAATCCTTTGCTGCCACTTCTCTGACTGAAAGGAGGTGCGTACATATGCATGTCCTATTTGCACCATTTAATTCAATTTTCAGTTTTTCACAGCATTTAGTGAGGGTGGAATTTGAAGAATCACTGCAATATGTCCAGTGCATTTGCTTACTAAAGTTGTATTCCTGCAAAACAGTCTTAAATCTGTGGCTTTCCATTCCGAACGTTTGCCATTTTTTGAAGAAACCATATTGCTGCGTTTTCAAGTCATGTTTTGCTTCTGGTTACATTTTTAGTCTTGGATCTTACAGAATCGTCTACTTACAAGTTAATATTTTCCACTTTTTTTGGTCATTTGTTGTAATTACTGTATAACTTCATAGTCTCTGCATTTCATGTTCTCCTTTGCTTTGCACCCTTTTTGTATCTTGTATGTTTGTTTACAGCACTTACCAAATGTCTGTAGGTTTTACAGAGATGCATTTTGCTGTGCAAAGCCCACCCATCATATCCTATCATCTAGGCGGGAGGAGCAAAAGCTTTAGATTCGTCAAAAATGTCAACCTCCGATTTCTGGCACATCTCAATGTTTTAGGGCCCTGATACCTAAAACATCGATATCTCAATAATGGGTGTTGTGTGTGTGTCTGTGTGTCACGGTTTCTTGAGGACGGTCTTGAGCTAAAACGGCTGGATGGAAAAATATCAAACTCGAAACTTAAGTCTGTTATGAGTGAACAATGTGCTAATTAGTTTTTGAACCAAATTGTGCAAGAGAAAGAGGAACCCTCAAATACTGTAATTCTGCAATTAATTATTCATTCTTCTCATCAATTGCTATCATAGTGACCTATTTTATGATCAGAAACATCAGCATCAGAGCAGTAAATCATAACTGAAATATTATAGAATAGTTTGGGGAACTTGGTTCCTAAGGCACAAAGTTTACTGACTCTCACGTCCTAATTCTTTTCTTCCTTGTATGTTTATTTTCTAATTTTGGAATTTGCAGGAATTTTATTATGGCTTTATATTGAAGAAAATTATTATAGCAAAATATCACTATATAAAAATAAGGAATCAAATGTTATAAAAGACAGATTTAAAATGATTGGTAAAAGACAAGTTTAAACTGAACTGTGAATGCGTTTTTCTTGGAAAATGGCAACATCGACAGTCCAGATGTGTGTTGAACATCTCCACTGCATTTTCGACCTGATGTTCAAGTCTAGGAGACTAGTTGTGTTAAATGGCCGGTCCATAGGAGGGGATTACAAACTCCTGGACAGCCAGAGTGACTACAGGGTTTTTGTTCTAATGTGATTTCTTAATGTGAGGTCAGTTGATTGATGCTTTTGAAGCACTTATTGTCTTTTCTGTTTCATTTCCGTGGTCTTGCTTGTTAAGATACCCCACCCTTCCTTGCTTCTTGTTGTCTTAAAATGGCTGCATTCACTGGTTTTAATTACTTCTTATTAGTAAACAACAAAGGAGCCAGCAGTTCTCCATGTAACCTGCGTCTATGTACACAGTTGATTGTCAAATATCTGTTTTATTAAAATATTTGAAAGGAAACTAAACTAAAGATAAAGTGAAGGAGTGAGAATTACTTAACCACTTTAGGCTGATGATATCCTTGGCTGTAGGAATTAAAACACTAACAAACTCTAAATATAAAGAAGACCCGTTATTGGCAAGGATTATTTCTAATTGGAATAAAAACCTGTAGCCACTCTGGCACTCCAGGACCAGCTTTGCATTTAACTTGGCTGTACAAACCCGGGGTCTGCAGCGTCCTCCGAAAGCCATGGTTTTACTTTTTTTTTTGGTGCACCAGCACGAGGTGGTAGATTCCCATTACTTGCTTACTGTATTGGCCTGCCATGCTTTCTTACCCGGGTGAAAAAAAAACCTGAATTGGGGGGGAGCGTCAGTTACAGCACTACAGCCACGTGGCACGTTTCCCTGACGGTGATCAGACTCTCAAGATCTTCATTGTTGAGGACCCCAAAAGGCTGGCCCAGGCCAAGGGGACACCCACGTAACACCTGGCTGTGGAAGGTGGGACTGGACTGTGTGTCTGCCTGGGGGGGTTGCCAGCCAGGATCCCAAGCTGTTTCGTCGTGTGGTGGGTGCACACGCTGTACCAGTGCATGCTCCCCAACCTAACCTAACCTGACATCTTCAAAACCAAACTGAGGGAAATCAGATACAAATGTAAGGTTATTGACAGGTTTAAAATGACAGAGCAGGCTTACTTCTGAAAATAAAATCATCTCAGAGTGCTGGAGTACACAATAGAAGGCACCACTGCCTCCCAATCCCAGAGTCCTGGTTCAGACAATGGCTCGCTCTGACGCAGTTAGACTTTTACTCTACGTCTGCATGTTTTGTTTTGTCTCTTCTCAGAGGGCTCCTGTTTACTCCTAAAATCTCAAAGGGTTTGCTTAAGTGGTCTGTCTAAATTGGCCGAGTTGTAAGCCAGTGAATGAGTGGGCCTGAGTGTGCTCCATTATGCTTGGACAGGATCTGGACCCTGAAATGGTTAAGTGATTAAAGAAAATGGAATGGTTAAAAAAGTATAGAAGGTAAATTAAAATACAAAAAAAAAAAGAAACTACACATCCTTGCTTCAACTTTTAGAGCAGACGGACGGACACGATGAAGCTATGATAATACAAGTTTTATAGGTTTTGTAGTTTATACTCGCATTACTGAATGTTAATTATTGAAGAAACTTACGAAATCCTTTAGATAATTTTGGCTGTAGGTATTTTTTCAGGATCCATATAAATCAAACATCTAGATAGATACTTTATTAATCCCAAGGGGAAATTCACATACTCCAGCAGCAGCATACTGATACAAAAAACAATATTAAAGAGTAATAAAAATGTAGGTAAAAACACACAATAACTTTGTATAATGTTAACGTTTACCCACCCGGGTGGAATTGAAGAGTCGCATAGTTTGGGGGAGGAATGATCTCCTCAGTCTGTCAGTGGAGCAGGACATTGACAGCAGTCTGTCGCTGAAGCTGCTCCTCTGTCTGGAGATGACACTGTTCAGTGGATTCTCCATGATTAATAATTAATAATCTAAGAATTACTCCTAAGAATTGCCGTAAAAGTCTGGCTGGGATAAGAATTTGTCCTACCTCAGAGTAGGACATGAGAAGAAGTTACAAAGCGCCCTCTTGTCAGTCCCACCTAGGATTAGGAGGCCGTGTCCCAGAGTGAATGATCTTGCCATTTTGCGACACACATGGTTGGAGCTGTCAAAAGTAGCGAAATGTCAATATGGATCGATATCCACACTTGAGGCAATGACCTTTTTGTGTACCAAAATGGCCAAACATTACTGTGTGGTGTGAAAATGTTTGAATCTGTGTCTTACCTCACAAGGGCGTTCAAAGTGCAAAATTTGAGAAGTGGTAGGTTGTGACATACCCACATCATCACTATTGCAAAGCTGCACTTTACACATAACATTACCAATACTTCCATTTCGGCTTACGTCACATGGGCCTGTCTGCATAGATGGGTTGATCATATCACGAATAGAATAATGTTACAAAAATTATACCATGTCTGTCAAACAGATATATTTTTAAGAGTTTGTCCAGAATTTCCAAAGCATTCAGCCTTTCCTAGGATGTGCACTGATCTCTGTGTGAACACCATATCCTGACAGCACATGAGCTCCTAAATTGTTGTGAAGTTAAGAGTAGTTTCCTAAATTAAGAAAACTGATAAGATGCTGTTCTTAGTACTCTTAAAAGTAAGACTGATGTTTTTGAGCCAGTGAGGACCATTTCCCTACCCTGAGATGCTTGATAAATACGGCACAAGTCATTTCCTAAGTTTTTGCTACTTACTTTCCTAACACGCTTATCTAAGGCAGGGTAGTGGAAATGACAAAAACACGTACATCTTTCCTACTGGGCAACCAAGAGCATTAAACCATTTCCACCATATTGTAATGTTTTATTTAGTAAACGAACCCAAAGTAAATCAAAGTTCCAAAAGAATGAGAAAAGACGAATAGGTGCAACTGCTCTTAAAAGTTACAAATGAGCATAAGAATGCCAAGGCCTTGGACAATAAAAATTAGGAGTCCAGGTTTAAAGAACTACAGCAGGATATTAGAGTTTTTAAAGGCACTGTAGCTGTCGTCTGATGTGGTGAAGGTAGGAAATGACAGTCACCAAAGTAAAGGGAATGATCAGCAGAACACTGAAGACAGGGCCTGACCATATACTAATTATATGGCACGTTTTTCGGAAAGCCACTATATCGTCCCCCAACACTGCCACACAAGACCAGTATACACTTAGGGGAGCATTTCTGAAAATATAGTAATCGAAATATTCAGTAAAGGTGGAAGACCAAAATGACCAAAGGTGTATAAAAATTCCAATTTAGACATTTCATCCTTTAATAGAAAGGTTTATTCAAGCAGCCTTGTTCATTTATGCATATTTTTTTATTTTCAGATTTTCTTCTATGTCTTTTGTTCATTGAATTTGTGGCGTATCTTTAACTACTTTAAAACCAAAATGATGAATTACCTGGTGGGCGGATGGGTGGGCGTGTATCCTTTATTGTGCTTGCTGTGGTCTGTGACACTTCTGCTAATTTCATTGATAGACTCAACGTCACAGTTCCTGCTCTACGCACAAATGGTTTGGCCTTCTGGGCACTTTTCTCTCAGTGTATGAAGCCTTTCAGTTTAGGGTTTCTATAAACGTGTGTAGAGGGTTTTTGCGTATTTGTTTACTCATTCTGCCACACTCCTCCTCTATGCCTTCCATACTAGAACAGATGTGGCCAAACTTTTTTGGTTACAGGCTCAATTGACGGTAATAACTCGTAGAGTGGGCCATATACACACAGTATATAGTAAATACATCCCAGGCAATTTAGCAGAAATGTTAATGGCAAATACTTTAAAAAAAGTTCCAAGAAATGTTTTATTTAGAATACTTACTACAAGCTATTAAAAGCAACACCAAACACCAATAAGAGCAATTTTAACACACAGTAATTTCGTATTGACACTGTTCTAGCCATGAAAATGCTCTTTTCTCAAAAACTGTCTATCAACCGAATTGGTGAATGTTGCAACAATTAATTTGTAGCAGTGCTCCATAAATATAAATGTGCATTTATGCCCACTGTGTAAGTGCTTGTAGCTGCCCTTTTGCATGTATATGTAATTGTCATTGGATGGCAGTACTGACAGCATTTTCGCTCTCTGCTCGTTTGGATTTAACACAGTGCTGACTTTCCCAGTTAAGTCCATTCACTAGCATGACGACATTTTGAACCAGTTTCTAACCGTGACAACATCCAGACATCAGCTATCCACAGCCCAGGAGTTCACCCCCGCTCATCATGCCATTGCTTCATGTTTAATCTCAAGCAGTCAGTAAGAGGTGTTTTCCCTCGCCCGGACGCAGGTCACCGGGGCCCCCCTCTGGAGCCAGGCCTGGAGGTGGTGCTCGATGGAGAGCGCCTGGTGGCTGGGCCTGCACCCATGGGGCTCAGCCAGGCACAGGTCGAAAAGGTAATGTGGGTCCCCCTTCCCATGGGCTCACCACCTATGGGAGGGGCCGAGGAGGTCGGGTGCAGTGTGAGTTGGGTGGTGGCCGAAGGCGGGGACCTTGGCGGTCCGATCCTCGGCTACAGAAGCTGGCTCTTGGGACGTGGAACGTCACCTCTCTGAAGGGGACGGAGCCTGAACGAGCTTGTGCACGAGGTTGAGAGGTTCCAGCTAGATATAGTCGGGCTCACCTCGACGCACAGCTTGGACTCTGGAACCAATCTCCTTGAGAGGGGCTGGACTCTGTACCACTCTGGAGTTGCCCACGGTGAGAGGTGCTAAGCAGGTGTGGGTATACTTATTGCCCTCCGACTTTAGAGCCTGTACATTGGGGTTTACCCCGGTGGACGAGAGGGTAGCCTCCCTTCGCCTTCGTGTGGGGGGACAGGTCCTAACTGTTGTTTGTACGTATGCACCGAACAGCAGTTCGGAGTACCCACCCTTTTTGGAGTCCCTGGAGGGGGTGCTAGAGGGCATACCATCTGGGGACTCCCTCGTACTGCTGGGAGACTTCAATGCTCACGTGGGCAATGACAGTGAGACCTGGAAGGCGTGATTGGGAGGAATGGCCGCCCCGATCTGAACCCGAGTGGTGTTTTGTTATTGGACTTCTGTGCTCGTCGCGGATTGTCCATAACGAACACCATGTTCAGGCATAGGGGTGTTCATATGTGCACTTGGCACCATGACACCCTAGGCCTCAGTTCGATGAACGACTTTGTGGTCGTGTCGTCGGACTTGCAGCCACATGTCTTGGACACTTGGGTGAAGAGAGGGGCAAAGCTGTCAACTGATCACCACCTGGTGGTGAGTAGGCTTCGATGGTGGGGGAGAACGCCGGTCAGGCCTGGTAGGCCCAAACGTGTTGTGAGGGTCTGCTGGGAACGTCTGGCAGAGCCCCCTGTCAGAAGTAGCTTCAACTCCCACCTCCAGCAGAACTTCGACCACATCCCGAGGGAGGTGGGGGACATTAAGTCCGAATGGGCCATGTTCCGTGCCTCTATTGTTGAGGAGGCTGACCGGAGCTGTGGCCGTAAGGTGGTCGGTGCCTGTTGTGGCGGCAATCCCCGAACGCATTGGTGGACACCGGCAGTGAGGGATGCTGTCAAGCTGAAGAAGGAGTCCTACCGTTCCTTTTGTCCTGTTGGACTCTGGAGGCAGCTGATAGGTACCGGCAGGCCAAGTGGAATGCGGCTTTGGTGGTTGCTGAGGCAAAAACTCGGGCATGGGAGGAGTTTGGGGAGGCCGTGGAGAACGACTTTCGGATGGCTTCGAGGAGATTCTGGTCCACCGTCCGGCTTCTCAGGAGGGGGAAGCAGTACAGTGTCAACACTGTATATGGTGGGGATGGTGCGCTGCTGACCTCGACTTGCGATGTTGTGGGTCAGTGGGGGGAGTACTTCGAAGACCTCCTCAATCCCACTAACATGCCTTCCAATGAGGAAGCAGAGCCTGAGGACTGGAGGTGGGCTCCCTCATCTCTGGGACTGAGGTCACCGATGTGGTCAAAAAACTCCTTGGTGACAGGGCCCCGGGGGTAGATGAGATACGCCCGGAGTTCCTCAAGGCTCTGGATGTTGTAGGACTGTCTTGGTTGACACGCCTCTGCAACATCGCATGGACATCAGTGCCTCTGGATTGGCAGACTGGGGTGGTGGTCCCCCTTTTTAAGAAGGGTGACCGGAGGGTGTGTTCCAACTACAGAGGGATCACACTCCTCAGCCTCCCTGGAAAAAGTCTATTCGGGGGGTCCTAGAGAGGAGGGTCTGTCAGATAGTCGAACCTCGGATTCAGGAGGAACAGTGTGGTTTTCGTCCTGGTCGCGGAACAGTGGACCAGCTCTACACCCTTAGCAGAGTCCTGGAGGGTGCATGGGAGTTTGCCTAACCAGTCTACATGTGTTTTGTGGACTTGGAAAAGGCATTCAACCGTGTCCCTCGGGGAATCCTGTGGGGGGTGCTCTGGGAGTATGGGGTACCGGACCCCCTGATAAGGGCTGTTCGGTCCCTGTACGATCGGTGTCAGAGCTTGGTCCGCATTGCCGGCAGTAAGTCTAACTCGTTTCCAGAGAGAGTTGGACTCCGCCAGGGCTGCCCTTTGTCACCGATTCTGTTCAGAACTTTTATGGACAGAATTTCTAGGCGCAGCCAAGGCGTTGAGGGGGTCCGGTTTGGTGGGCTCAGGATTGGGTCACTGCTTTTTGCAGATGATGTTGTCCTGTTTGCTTCATCAGGCCGTGATCTTCAGCTCTCTCTGGATCAGTTCACATGGGATGGGAATCAGCACCTCCAAATCCGAGACCATGGTCCTCAGCCAGAAAAGGGTGGAATGCCCTCTCAGGGTTGGGAGCGAGATCCTGCCCCAAGTGGAGGAGTTCAAGTATCTCGGGGTCTTGTTCACGAGTGAGGGAAGAATGGAGCGTGAGATCGACAGGCGGATCGGTCCGGCGTCCGCAGTGATGCAGGCTCTGCATCGGTCTGTCGTGGTGAAAAAGGAGCTGAGCCATAAGGCAAAGCTCTCAATTTACCAGTCGATCTATGTTCCTACCCTCACCTATGGTCACGAGCTATGGGTAGTGACCGAAAGAATGAGATCGCGAATACAAGTGGCTGAAATGAGTTTCCTCTGCAGGGTGTCTGGGTTCTCCCTTAAAGATAGGGTGAGAAGCTCAGTCATCCGGGAGGGGCTCAGAGTAGAGCCGCTGCTCCTCCACATCGAGAGGAGTCAGATGAGGTGGCTCGGGCATCTGATCAGGATGCCTCCTGAACGCCTCCCTCACGAAGACCCAGGACACGCTGGAGGGACTATGGCTCCTGGCTGGCCTGGGAACACCTTGGGATTCTCCTGGAAGAGCTAGAAGAAGTGGCCGGGGAGAGGGAAGTCTGGGAATCTCTGCTCAAGCTGCTGCCCCTGCGACCCGACCTCGGATAAGTGGAAGAGGATGAATGGATGGACAGTCAGTAAGATGGCCACCTCAACTATCATTTCGGTCAGAGCTCCGTTCAACTGCCGGCTGCATCTTGTTTGGCTTATTTGAGTGTTTTTTTTAATAGATATGTTTTGTATCTTTAATTTTAATAAATACCCTATTTTCTCCTTTTATTCTGTTAATATTTGTTTTTCTTGTTGGCTGAATACAGTAGGATACGATACTGGCCAGGTTCAAACATACATTAGCTCAGATTCCTCTTCAGACTGCTGTAGCATGAATCAGGCTTTACAAATTCATTTCAGATTCTTGCCCATTAGTATTCTTCTGTACTTGCTTTTCCAAATTTTTATTTGTGGAAAGAAAATAAATAAAAAACTACACCATGGGCACAGCAGGCTTGCACAGCTTTGGAAACAAATCCTAAGTAATGTACAGGAAAACGTTTGTAAAGTTACATTAAAATTTACGACTACATTGGAGTTCAATTACTTTCAGTTGCAAAACTTCTGCAACATTAACAGTAGGCCTAGGTAAAAATAATTGTATAATAAGAATAAACAATTCAATATTGATTCTTAAAGATCTCGTGAATCTCTATCCTGCTCAATTACTATATGTAGATTTGATTATCTTAATTTTTTCCATTTTAATGCGCCTGTTGAGGCTTTCTATGAAAAAAGTAGTTTACTACCCAGCATAAAATGATGTATCCTCTTTAACTGAAATCGCTGTCTTTGACATCTGTGGACTTGCTACAGATTCAGACAGCACCAAGCTTCCGTTTAATTCCGCTCGTGCCCAAAAACGAACAGAATCTATGGCAGTTTTTATCTGTAAAGATAGGAGACCCTACACTGTTGTTGAAAATTAAGACTTTCAATAAGTGGTACTGGTTTTTGAACTGCGGTACGCTATACCAACCAGAAAGCAATTGAGTAAAAGTTATTGTATGGACGCTTTATGAAGATCTTAAGCAAAGCATCGTCATGTCTCTTGAGCCAGTGGAGAGAGCAGCCCTAACTTGCAACAGCTGGCTAGTTCTTTTTCTTTTATGTTCCATTCATTCAGTGCTGCCATCAACAAGCATCAGCTCTAGATCCTCATTTTAAAATTCTTAATTTTTCTCTGAGGATTACGAGGACACATTTGAGACTGATTAGTGTGACTGCTACAAGTGAGCAAATGAAGATATCCGTAACTTGTAGAATTATAGAAAGACACAAGTTTTCCCGCTATCTCTTTAATTTTGCCTAATTCAAAAATTTAAATAGCCAAATTTGTTCTCCTTTTGGACAACAGTTTAGTTAAAGGGTGCCTACATGAAGATTCATAACACACAAATAGGTTATTGAATAAAATGTATTATTTATGAAGCCAAATTTGATTATATAAAACATCCTATGCATAATAATAAAATGTTTTATAAGGTAGATGCCATTGAATTGTTTTAAAAACAAGGAGACCCCCCCCCCCCCCCAACAATAATGACTTGTGGACCCTGATGTGGTGATATATGTGTTAGTTAAATTGTGGTGAATTTTGAATGAGTGCAGTGCTGTGAAAGTGTTTTTTTAAACAGCAATGCTATTTTGTTCCACATCTCCCAAATACTGATGTTAACTGTTCTTTACTAATCAAGTGGTTCTTCTTAAATGTCATACTATGCTGATTACAGTGATCCCTCGCTATATCGCGCTTCGCCTTTCGCGGCTTCACTCCATTTTTTTATATGTAAGCATATTTAAATATATATCGCGGATTTTTTGCTGGTTCGCGGATTTCTGCGGACAATGGGTCTTTTAATTTCTGGTACATGCTTCCTCAGTTGGTTTGCCCAGTTGATTTCATACAAGGGACGCTATTGGCAGATGGCTGAGAAGCTAGATTGCTTACTTTTCTCTCTCACTCTTGCGCTGACTATCTGTGATCCTGACGTATGGGGCTGTTTGCACACCTAGACGATACGGACGCTCGTCTAAAAATGCTGAAAGATTATCTTCACGTTGCTATCTTTTGTGCAGCTGCTTCCTGAAACGACATGCTGCACGATGCTTCGCATACTTAAAAGCTCGAAGGGCACGTATTGATTTTTGACTGAAAAACAAACTCTGTCTCTCTCTATCTCTCCCCCTGCTCCTGACGGAGGGGGTGTGAGCTGCCGCCTTCAACAGCTTTGTGCCGCGGTGCTTCGCATACTTAAAAGCCAAACAGCCCTATTGATTTGTTTGCTAGAGATTGTTTTCTCTATCTATGTGACATTCTGTGCTCCTGACACGCACTCCTTTGAAGAGGAAGATATGTTTGCATTCTTTTAATTGTGAGACAGAACTGTCATCTCTGTCTTGTCATGGAGCACAGTTTAAACTTTTGAAAAAGAGACAAATGTTTGTTTGCAGTGTTTGAATAACGTTCCTGTCTCTCTACAACCTCCTGTGTTTCTGCGCAAATCTGTGACCCAAGCATGACAATATAAAAATAACCATATAAACATATGGTTTCTACTTCGCGGATTTTCTTATTTCGCGGGTGGCTCTGGAACGCAACCCCCGCGATGGAGGAGGGATTACTGTATACAAATATTATGAAGTCACTATGTAGACACTCGTCATATAAAGTGTTACTGAAATTTCTCCCATTATATTAATATTCTCTATGCATGGTTAAGTAGTTTCTAAAAAAGCCACTCAAGATAAAATAGATATCGAATCGGGGCATTGTGAATCCAAATTAAATCGAATCTAGCCATCAGTGCCAATACCCAGCCCTACTTAACAGCAAAACAAGATTAAAAACAAAAAAAACTGGAAAATCCTTCTTGCAGTGCCTTAAGTCCTAAAATCAAATTTTTAATTCAAGACAAAGAATGGCAATCTAAGCTGCATATCTGACAAAATCCACACTTCTGTCTGAGCACTGAAAATTGAAAACTCTTTAAACTTTACAATAATCTGAATCAGTTGTAACAAAGGAGATAAAGATAAATTAACAAAACTGAATTAAGCTCACCTGGAAAGCCGTAACTGTCGTACTCTTCTGACTCGGCGAATCCCTGTAGACAGTCAGGATATCACTACAAGTAAGCACACTTCACTCCTCATTTCACCTAACACATGGGCTAAGGTACAACAATAATCCATTTTGTCTGATCCATTACCAGATCCACCTAACAGTCTTCTTTCACATGTGTGAACAATGCTCTTTATATTGATGTGACCCAGAGTCACACTTGAAGTTCTGCCTTCAGGGGTGCCCCACAAGCAAAATCTTCAGCAATGTGCAAAGTCAAATTCTTTAAAAAAATCACACAGTACAGAGATACAGACTATTATTACTCATATGGTAATTTGTTGTAAATTTGTTTTAAGTAACACTGCATGGCAACTTGACACTTACACCAGCCAACTGTACCATCTTGTGAAGAACACCTCACCAGGGCTAGAATATTACAGATTTGAATGAGTAGCCCATGGTCTGTTTGAGCCTGTGCCATGGGGTACGTACATGCAGCCTGTCGGTTGCCCCTTCCTTTACTAGAAGCACGTTTGGCTTAGGCCTAAACCTCTGTGTCATTAGCCCAGAGCCGTCTATGTTACTTGAACCATCCCCTTTGAAGTTTAAACAAGACCTGTGAAACACACAGACCTTGGTTTCTAAAATACATTTATTACCTAACATTTTTTAAATTACCAGAACATATCAGGTCATAAATTTTCAATTAAGGCCAAGAGGAAGGTTCTAGTCCCATTAGTTTGTAAATAATCACATGACAGACATTAGCTTTTTATTTACACTGTTACAGATTTTTGCCTTTGTGAGCTTTTTGTTAGTTAGGCATTCCTTTGTGGTTAGAATAAGCAGTAAGTATGCACTTGCACATTAAAGTAGTACCGAGGAAGTAAACTCTAAATTAGGACAAAAATTTTTTTTACTGGTGAAATTTTACTTGTTTAAAAAAAAATTCTTGTGAACAAAGTCTTCCTTGTTTGAAAGCAAGGCAGTCTGCTATCAGGATGAGCAAGAACAGCCACAGCAGTTAGCGAGTGACAATGAAGATGGGACACACCACATTCTGTATATTATACAACACCGCTTACCTTTATTAAAATAATCAGATTTGTTCTAGTATTGATTGTAAATGACTGCAGCACAATCTAAAATCAGATGCATGGACTGTAGGTTTGGTAAACGGTAGACAAATGCCAATCTTAGAAAAGGTGCTTTTGATCTATCTTAAACAGAATAATTTGATTAAAAATGCCACTAACTTTCAGATACTGCACACATTTTTTATTTTTACATGTTCGGTGATTGACAGACAAGCACTGAAGGATCAATGTAGTTTATCGTAACACCTCATTGTATGGCACATAAAACCTTTTTTTGTTTCATTGTTGCCGATTTATGAAAGGAGAAAAAAAAAAAAAACTTTCACGATAAAACCAAATGTAAAAAGTGTTCAGTTTACCCTTTACGGTATTTTGTGAAGAGAGCAATAGGTTATGAAGTATTTATCAGCGATGAAGAGAGGGAAAAATAAGGGGGGGGGGGGAATATCACACACGCATACTTTGAACAAAGGGAAACCACTGAAGTGAATTTTTCCAGTAAGGTGAGCGGGAAGGAGAAAGTTATGTGAAGATCACACAGTGGTTAATGTGTAAAAACACACTCTTCAAAAAGGACAAATCTAGGTCACTTTCTTACATGTTGTAACCGCTAGTCCCATTAATCCACATTTCTAAAGCAGATACCCTAGAAATAAAAAGACCCATCAGCAAGAAAGGGTAATTAGAAGTCTTTTACTGAGTAATTGTAACTGACTGTACAAAAAAGAGAAAGAAGAAAAAAGAACCTTGTCCACATACTCCCTCAAATACACACACACACCCCTCTACAGCCCTTCTGCTGCTGCTGTCTAAATCAATGAAATTCAACAGTTTTTACATTTTTAATACTGTTGACCATCAGGTGTAGGCTTTCTGGCACAACATCCCATAGGGGGTTTTCTATATCAGATATGTCAAATACTGCACTGCCTAGGAGAGTTCATATGTTAGTATCATGCAGTAAAACAATGCATTTTGTATTTCATACACACAGCCACACATGTATTCAACCCAATTTATATGAATGCAGATATGTGGTTGTTAAATAAGCGAGGAGGGGTCGTTTTCCCATATAAAACCAATGTGAGAAGCCTGCTGTAACTGAATCCAAAAATAAAAAATGCTTAAAAAGGCAGTATTTAAGCTGACAGCTATGCGTTTATGCAATAAATGTAAATTAACAATGCCTTGATTAGAGACTACATTATAATAAAGTAAGTGCACATCTAGACAATACGTGGAGGGGGGTAAATGGTAAGTGCTACAGATGGCAAGTGTCCTGTTTTAAATGTCTATATACACAGGAGGGAAAAACATTGCCATGTCTCTCTCAAATAGCTTCCTTTCCTGGTCATCCTGAAATAAAGTTAAGGCACAGAACGGTCAGTTTCTAGCCATCAGCTCTAGTCCTTTCATTCATCCAGTCATGATAATAATAGCACCAATAAACGTGGATTACCTCCCTCCAGCCAACTCATTTCACAGGCTTGAGGTTTCAACCACCAACTATTAAAATGAAATGCATGCAATTAGGCTCTCATATTCCTGCACCCAGTAAAAATGTCATAAATTCAAAGCAGAACTCTCATAAAAAAGAAAAAAAAAATATGTAGGCCATTAAAATGCAAACAAAGTGTATGTCAAGACCACTGCTACATGAGTTTTCCCAATCCATTCCATTTTAAATATGGACTGGAAGCTGCATGTAATCACACCTGCTAAATCTCCACCACTCCAAGGCTACACATCCCTACTTTAATAAGATATTCTGTCTTCCTGTCTTCTGCTTGTGCTCCTGTATTTTGTAGTGCTTGGCCCTTCACGACTGTCCTTACAGTTCAGTCAATGGCTTCTCCAACATTCTGATCACATATGAGATGTCCTCTTCAGGAACCTAGGACAAAAGACAAGGAGGATGATGATGATGTATCACACATATAAATTACCAAGAATAAGGGTATGCCACTCTGCTAAATGTTTCAGGGCATTTAATAACCTAAAAATACATATTTAATATTATTTTCAAAGACATCTAATAGTCCTAGACTCTTATGGCATACATTACTAAATGATATTCACATCTTCCCAGACTGTTCCAGCAGAACAGTATATGTTCACTGCCTACAAATAGGTAAATAACATTTATAGGAAATATAACATTCAATTTATTTCAGACTTGTGGATGTCACCGACTATCCTAACAGTATCACGAACAAGGCAAGGCTAATCCTGGACTATCAAGGGGCACAAATCCATACAACCCTACAAGGCCAATTCATGCTTGCCAGACAACCTGAGCAGTATAGATCTGGAATGTAACTGTGAAGACTGACTGAGGTATGGCACTTCCATGATCTGAGTCCGGGATTGTCAAGCTGTCAAGTAGCAATGCTACAAGGGGCATTCAATAATTTATCTACCTCAGTAGGAAAGAAAAGGGTTTTCAAAAGTTTTATTTTTCAATAAAGTCCCCAGACACCTCCATACACTTCATCCACATTCCCTGCAATGACTTTATCCCCTTTAGGGAAAAAAAAATCATCTGTTTGACCTTCAAACCAGGACATCACAGCTGCCTTGATGTCTACATCACTTGAAAACCTCTGTCCATGGAGAGATTTCTTCAAAATCTGAACAGGAAATAATCTGAGGGAGTCAGGTCAGGACTATAGGGTGGATAGTTCAGCTGCTGGATCCCACATTCTCGGATGGCAGCCCGTGATTGACGTGACATGTGAACTGGTGCATTATCGTGAAGAACCTTACATGATTCGCACGAGGACTCTCCTGACCTCCTGTCTCTTGGAATTTTAGACTCGCACTGAGCTACAACTGCGCATGAGTAACCTTGAGATGTGTCACCACAGTCCCAGACTTGTTTCAACATGCCTGCTACTTTCTTTCATGCTCAGATTGATTATTGAACACCCCTCATAGCAACTGCCAACAACTTGCTGGCCCTATTCTATGGCCTGAATAGAAGTGGCACAGTAACACAGGTTGAGAAAAGAAGCAAAAACTTCTATGCCTGGGTTTTAAACTCTAAAACCACTCACAGCATAACAATTTGGCACAGGTCAGATTACTAGCTGGTTTTCCTTGATGTCACAAAGTGGTTCATTTCTTTCCCCCTTACTTACCAAGGCATGGTCAAAGCTGAAGGTGCTGATGTAATAAGCAGAAATATTAGCTTCTGCCAAACGCTGCGATATCTGAGCAACAATGCCACACTCATCTGAAAGGAAAAGGAAAGTTTAGCTTTATTAATTTACTGTATCACTTGTTGGTGCAGAGTGCATCTATCATCTGTAAATTAAAAGAATGCTACACCTAAAAAAAATTTTGTTTAATGTTCCATACCCCATGCAGTTTTTACTGATAGCTGAAAACAATTTAACTATTTTTCATTCAGAATGGAGAGGACAATGTTTTTGAATATGTGTCTATGGTGATCTATGTAAATAATGGAAGTGGATTAGCATTTGAATTGTAGGCCTGTTGCTATTTCAGCTCATTCTACTTTATTTCATAATTAGAGTTTTCTGGAATTGGTGTAGTTAACAATATTTTACTGAAATTTGTACATTGTGGACATAGAAGTGGATGACTTGACATGTGAATTACACAACATGACTTATTTTTTAGTGGACCGTTTTGATAATTATTTGCTGTCAGCAAGCACTGGTCACCATAGACAGCTATTCTATCTGAAATGGTTCTGTGCTGTATGAAAACATAATTAAAAACTCCTCTCCGTCATCACTACAAACTACATGGGGTATGTAACATGAAAACAAAAATATGAAATCTTCCTTTATGTGGAACAGACAAGCCCTTCAACAACTGGAACAAGAGCACCACCTATAGGTTACATTCAATCAGTGCCTCAACCACCTACATGCTTCACACTAGCTACCTACACTTTAGTGAAGCGACTGGTGTGGCAGTCAAGTACAAGTGAGGTCAAGTTGGGGAGCATGCACTGGTACAGTGTGTTGTCACACCCACCACACGATGAAACAACTCGGGATCCCAGTTGGCAACCCCCCCAGACAGACACACGGTCCAATCCCAAAGTACAGTACTATGAAAAAATTTGCCCCCATCCTAATCTAGTTTTCGGATTTTATGCAATGAATGGCTCTAGACCTTTCAACAAAATGAAATTGTGTTCATATATTTTATAAAAGTATAGTAAGAACACCCAACAATAATAAAATAAACGGTAAACTGGAACACACACACACACAGGAAAGGTGGACAGGAGAAACTGCCTCATGGAACAAACAGCATGAAGCCCGTTGTGCATTCTAAAGACACAATGCATATTAGAGAAAGGGAACCTAAATAAACACAAAATGCCATTTTTAAATCATTACTTTCTTTATTAAAAAATAAAGCTATCCAATACCTCTATAATCCTGTGAAAAAGTAAATTTCCCCCTGGTTCCAATATTTCCATTACTTTTGGCAGCAGCAATAATCACCTGTAATTTGATAAGTCTTTCACTTCTTTGTTGGGGTAATTTAGTCAGTTCTGTATTGCTGAACTGCTTTAATTTGGAAAGAACAGTAGATCTGCAGGTGTAAACCATTTGTTTCGGGGCCTGTCATAGCATCTCTTGACTTGGCCGCCCCAAAACTTTTTAATTTTGTTTCTTCCGAGCCATTCAGCTGTAAACTTGCTTTTGTGTTTTGAGTCATTCTCTTGCTGAATATCCAAGTTCTGCTTCAACTTCAGGTCATGGATAAACAACCAGATATTCTCCTTAATAATATTCTGGTATAAAGTGCACAATTCAATGTTCCTCCAGTAATGTCAAGTCTTCCAGGTCCTGAAGCAGCAAAGCAAACTGCCATTTTTAATTGTAGGTATAACGTTCTTACTTTCAAACACTGTCACTAGCTTTGCACAAGAT
Organism: Erpetoichthys calabaricus; assembly: GCF_900747795.2. Taxonomy (NCBI): domain Eukaryota; kingdom Metazoa; phylum Chordata; class Cladistia; order Polypteriformes; family Polypteridae; genus Erpetoichthys; species Erpetoichthys calabaricus. Next base: position 42,758,487 of record NC_041411.2, on the reverse strand, counting down.
ATCGTGGCACTTGTGTTGTCCAAAGAGTTACACTTTTGAGTTGTCTGTGCATACAGCATTATTCCAAAAGAATGGAGGGGTCATCCAGGTAATTGTTTTGAAAATCTGAGGTGTTACTTTTAGATAGTAGAGGTGACAATCTCCTTACTTTCTCATGAATCTCAATACAACTCCAATTCTTTCCTATTGGCGAGTCAAGTACACTGACTTTAACAGAGGTTAAATAGCCCTGCAATTCTTTGGATGTTTTCTGGGATCTTGTGACATTCTGAATTAGTAATCACTGTGCCCCCTAGGGTACTTTACAGGCCAGTCTTCCCTGGAGAGATTCCCCAATGTTCCAAATTTCTCCATTTGAGGGTGATGGCTATCATTACGGTGCCACCCCAGAGCCCTAAAATTGGCTTTGTAACTCTTTCTTAAAGGTAAGTTTCAGTAACCTTTTTCTTACTCTCTTCTGGAATTTGGTGGAGGCATAGCATTCATCAAGAATCCTTGCACTACTTGACATTCACGGTCATGGTCAGGGTGAGTATATTGTATTAGATACAATGGGGAAGGCTGCGTTCAGTCATCTGAGGTTAAGTTTGGTCAGCTGTTTAAGTGAGTAACTAAGAGGACACTTATTTTTTCACACAAGGAATAACAGGTTTATGAATTTTATTTACAACACCAATTCTAAATTGCTGTTTAATATACAGTGTGTATGTTTACTTCTTTATTATGGGGGTCTTGCCTTTCACAAGCTAAATTCCTCACTCAGTCAGCATTCATGTATTTTGTGTAGTGTTGCGTGTATTCTTCTGCAGGTTTTTTACTCTTCACTCCAACTACACAGAAGCATTTGTACTTTTTCACTACATTTTCAAATCAAGTGCAGTTAACCAATCATAGAAGGTTTAAATTGTTAAAATGGCAAAATTTGTGACTGATGTTAGGCAAGCAGTTAAAAATCAATATTTTTCAATAAACTTTTAACATAAAATATCACGTTTTAACATAATTGTACCACATATGCAATAGTTTTGAAATTTTTCAAAATTTAAAACAACGATGCAGACACCGGTATATACAGTGCATCCGGAAAGTATTCACAGTGCATCACTTTTTCCACATTTTGTTATGTTACAGCCTTATTCCAAAATGGATTAAATTCTTTTTTTTTCCTCAGAATTCTGCACACAACACCCCATAATAACAATGTGAAAAAAGTTTGAGGTTTTTGCAAATTTATTAAAAATAAAAAAATTGAGAAAGCACATGTACAGAAGTATTCACAGCCTTTGCCGTGAAGCTCAAAATCGAGCTCAGGTGCATCCTGTTTCCCCTGATCATCCTTGAGATGTTTCTGCAGCTTCATTGGAGTCCACCTGTGGTAAATTCAGTTGACTGGACATGATTTGGAAAGGCACACACCTGTCTATATAAGGTCCCACAGTTGACAGTTCATGTCAGAGCACAAACCAAGCATGAAGTCAAAGGAATTGTCTGTAGACCTCCGAGACAGGATTGTCTCAAGGCACAAATCTGGGGAAGGTTACAGAAAAATTTCTGCTGCTTTGAAGGTCCCAATGAGCACAGTGGCCTCCATCATCCCTATGTGGAAGAAGTTCGAAACCACCAGGACTCTTCCTAGAGCTGGCCGGCCATCTAAACTGAGTGATCGGGGGAGAAGGGCCTTAGTCAGGGAGGTGACCAAGAACCCGATGGTCACTCTGTCAGAGCTCCAGAGGTCTTCTGTGGAGAGAGGAGAACCTTCCAGAAGGACAACCATCTCTGCAGCAATCCACCAATCAATCCTGTATGGTAGAGTGGCCAGACGGAAGCCACTCCTTAGTAAAAGGCACATGGCAGCCCGCCTGGAGTTTGCCAAAAGGCACCTGAAGGACTCTCAGACCATGAGAAAGAAAATTCTCTGGTCTGAAGAGACAAAGATTGAACTCTTTGGTGTGAATGCCAGGCGTCACGTTTGGAGGAAACCTGGCACCATCCCTACAGTGAAGCACGGTGGTGGCAGCATCATGCTGTGGGGATGTTTTTCAGCGGCAGGGACTGGGAGACTAGTCAGGATAAAGGGAAAGATGACTGCAGCAATATACAGAGACATCCTGGATGAAAACCTGCTCCAGAGCGCTCTTGACCTCAGACTGGGGCGACGGTTCATCTTTCAGCAGGACAACGACCCTAAGCACACAGCCAAGATATCAAAGGAGTGGCTTCAGGACAACTCTGTGAATGTCCTTGAGTGTCCCAGCCAGAGCCCAGACTTGAATCCGATTGAACATCTCTGGAGAGATCTTAAAATGGCTGTGCACCGACGCTTCCCATCCAACCTGATGGAGCTTGAGAGGTGCTGCAAAGAGGAATGGGCGAAACTGGCTAAGGATAGGTGTGCCAAGCTTGTGGCATCATATTCAAAAAGACTTGAGGCTGTAATTGCTGCCAAAGGTGCATCAACAAAGTATTGAGCAAAGGCTGTGAATACTTGTGTACATGGGATTTCTCAGTTTTTTTATTTTAAATTAATTTGAAAAAACCTCAAGGAAACTTTTTTCACGTTGTCATTATGGGGTGTTGTGTGTAGAATTCTGAGGAAAAAAATGAATTTAATCCATTTTGGAATAAGGCTGTAACATAACAAAATGTGGAAAAAGTGATGCGCTGTGAATACTTTCTGGATGCACTATAAATGGAAACATGCAAGGTGAATGCTACACATTTAAGGTAATACTCTAAAAGTAAGAAATGATTTTCAACATGATCAGAACTCTTTTCTTCCTCTTTACTGTCCAGTGCTTCTACAGTTTAAACAACTGATCCTTTCCAAAAAATTTATATCCATGTTTTAGTATATTTTTCATCAAATTATCTTGCCAAAGATTCTTAGAAGCAGAGGTAACACTACTGGCTGTTCCTTAACACAGGCCGGGCTAAGAAATTAAGCTAAAGAAAAGATCTTTTCCACCATTCCTTAAATTGACAAACATTTTCAGTGCAAACCTGGGAATCTGATTATACATTTATTAGAAGGAGGCTGCTACTAAGGCGGTGGGGGGTTTGACATACTGCTCGTAACACTCTGACAATCTCACCGACCCTACCTAAATACTGCATAATCATGACTGTGTATACTCACCAAAGCCTAAAGGCTGTCCTCCAATGCGCACCATTCTCCATAGCTCTCCTGATGAGCTTGTAAACAAAAGTTCTCTGGGAAATCTGTAAAACAAATCAAACACTTACATCTGAGTGGCCATTGGATGGAGGTCTAATACATATCAACCATTTATACAGTACTTCCAATACAATAAATTGCTAACTCATTTCCTTGGTTATCTCCAGCACCCTATCTTTGTGGCTTTACTTACCTTCTCTGAGTTTCTGTGTCCATTACAATTGAGATGTAGCCATCGATCAAAGAGAAAGAGAAGAACTTAATATAGTCTAGTCCCAGAGATGCATAGTTTTCAACTTCTGCAGAGCTGGCCAGAGATGGGAAAAGAATATATTAATATAAAATGTTCTCCCTGCCAAAAAAAACAAAAAAGCAACTCCATACACAACACATTGGTATGGACTCTGCTGTAACTTACATATCAGTAAAATTAAAATAGCACAAGGCTAAATACTACTACTTCTCTGAACTGAATAATCGCTACCTGACCCTCACAGACGTTAATCTCTAACACAAAAAATGTAATTGTATCAATTATCAAGATGATTTTACCTTGCCTTTAAGAAGTTATTAATTCTTCAGTTGATAATCTCGCACTGACTAAAAGCTATTTTTAAGTGATAGCCCAAGGACTTTGAAATGTGTACCACATTAGTGTGCTGGAAGTGGCTCCAGAACATCCTGGAATATTTCGAGGACACAAAAATAAATCATAACTTTTTCATTTATTCACTTAGCAGACACTTTCATCCAAGGCAACTTGCAAAAGAAGTCAACATTATTGAGTAAACATCAGCCTGCAGGTCTGTTTTATAACCTATAACACTGGTTCTTAAATTGATCACCACAAATGAAGAGCTTGGAAAAAAAAAATGAAAGGTAGTTACACTTTTTAGTTAGCAAAGCCAAATGCTTCTTAAAGAGAGTGAAGGAGTCGGCAATTCAGATGGAGGTAGGCAGCTCATTCCAGCAGCTAGAGCTCAACATGAAGAGCCTGCATTGAGATTTGATGCTACGTACAGTAGAGGTGGCATCACCAGACACTGTTTGCTAGCAGACTTAAGTGGGTGAGGAAGAGCTCAAGACCTCATGAGTTCCTCCGTGTTTATATTTAGCTAGAGATCCATTGACTACTCTGTAGACAAGCATTAACCAGCCAATTGCTGACAAAATATAGTGGAATAAAGTGGATTTGGGGAGAAAAAAACCCATTTAATCTTTTAGAAAGATGCACAGTGAAGGGAGGCAGTACATGTGTCCGTCCTGTATTTCTTCCATTTATCAGTTTCTTGATCCGAGCTAACACTGTTTAGGATTGAAGGGAGCAAAAGTGTATTGTAACGGCACTGGCCACAAATCTAAAACCATAAAAGGACAAGCCATAGTCAACACACCCAGTCTCATTAGTACGCTGCAGCTGTTTCTCAATGTACCTTCACCTCTATAGGAAATGCAAGCAAAATTTGAGTTCCTGCCATACTTCAAACCCCAGCTGCTCTTGTTTGGTGTTCTCTTCAATACTACTCATAAAACTTTCAGGATATTTAAAACAAAAAAAATCTTACAGAATGAGAAAGTTATTTGTTAAATACAACTGACAAAGGGAACAGAGCCTTTGACTGAATGAATGTAATGTATAAAAGTGTAGTTAAAAACTGGCCTGTAACCATAAATAATGTTATTAGCAGAAACCCATCAAACTGGAGTGCTGCTGGTTTTCATAGTTAAGCCATGTATATATGCAAATAACTTGTTAACCTTCACTGGATCTTACACTTCATAGTTCGTTCATTGATTGTGTTCTGCTATGCAAATACCAATCAGCAGTAAATGTGTAAGATACATAAACACAGACACTGCTGTGTTGCATGTGATAGAAGGGATAGCAAAAAATACAACAAAATAAGAGGAATAGCTACACTATATAATACTAACATGCAGGGCACGACATGAAACATACCAACAGATAAAGCAGTGGAGCACTTTTTTTCTTGTATTCAGAGAATTAAACCTGATTGCTCTCGGGCAGAGGAGACTGTGTGGGGACCTAATTCAAATTTAAATCCTCAAAGGCATTGATAAAGCAGCTCCAGCAACATTCTTTCAGCTAAAAGGTGAATCACAAAATGGAGGACACCAGTGGAAATTAAGGGGAGGTGCAGTTAGGACTGAAGCCAGGAAGCACTTCTTTATATGAGGAGCTGTGGGAATCTGGGATAAACTACTGAGACATGGAGATGAAGGAGAAAACCTTGACAACCTTTAAGAAGTATCTGGATGAGATACTGGGACATCTTACCTATTAACTAAACCAACGAGCTTGACTGATTAAATGACTTCGTCTCATTTGTCAGATTTCTTATGTTTCTTAAAAACACACAGGTCTGCCAGCACACTTGAAAGAGAGTTCATTACAAGCTTCAGAAAACAACTTTATTGTTGTGCAGTCTTAAATCACCATAGCCGCCTTACTAGTGCAGGACAGAGTATAGCCGATACAGGCAACAAAGATTTCACAAACATAATTCTTTACAGAACGTTTAAGCATTCCTATCCCTCTCATAAACAAACCTCTTTTGATTTTTTTAAATTTTTTTTTTGAAGCCCTGGATTGCAAGTGCCGTATTCTTGGTTTTTCATTGAGTATTCCAATTATTTTTCATTCTAATAAAACTTCTGTGGGCTTGTGCACACAGTTCCTTGAACAGCATAATGTGAAATGAGTAAAGTTTCCTTCCAGACAGAGGTGCTCTCCTCCCCCCCATTAATTATGGAGAATGTTGCATTACTGTGTACAGTAGCAAGCAGAAATTAAAAGCAGATTCTTCAAATGAGAAGGTCTGGTTAATCACAAAGTCATTACTGCCATTATGCAAGTGTGGTTTTAAAAAGTGTTTCCATTAAAATGACTGACATTACAGCGGCACAGCATTTATTCAGCTTTTCCTTCTTGCCTCCGCAATGGGTCTGATGTGCTGTTTTATAATGCAGTGTGAAACTCTGCATCCACAAGAGTTCCAGAGTTAAAAAGGCTAAAAGGCAAAAATCTATGGCCCCTCTGTAGCTGCTGTGGACAACTTCAAAAGGCTTACTGTAGAAATATTTATTCATTTTGAATCTGTACTTGTATTCACTTCTGTAATTAAAATAAACAAAATATTACTCCAACATAGAGACAACAGACACACTAACTTGGCGCCAGTTCCTTTCACAGCCTTGCCACATCCTGCATGGAATTTGCATATGCCCTGTGCCTGCATGGGAATTGTCTAGGTACTCCTGTTTCCTCCAATCCCCAAACAGTCTCTACACCAAATGTGAACACATACTTGGTGATGGACCATTATCCCATCCAAGGTGGCTTCCTGTCTTGTAATTAACGCTGACAGGACAGACTTCAGTTTTCACCACCCTGTTCTTGACTAAGCAGGTTAAGAAAACAGAAAAACAGACACAGGAATGAGTTATGACACTTTTGTCACTTCTTCTTTGAATGCAGAGAAGTATGCAATGGCTACAAAGATAAAAAGCACAAATCCAGGCATGAGTGGGACTCAAGAATAAATGTGGTAATCACCATGGCAAGCCAAAGTGATGTGTGCCAACAAATGAGTGCAGGAAGTAAATGCATGCAATGTTACAGCATGCAGTGCACTAAACAAACTGAACCCTGCTGTAAAGAGTAGATATAACAAATTAAAATGTATGTAGTCAAAAAGCTACAACAACTCGTGCAAATACAAAAACAACAATGCTATTCAATGTGCATCTCTAAATAGACAGTACTACATAAAATATCCTCTCTTTAACTCATTCCCACGCTTCCTTTGCAGGTTATCCTTGTGTGTCCCGTCCCATATTGAAGCATACCAAATCTGAAAAATTCAGAATGGCACATTTGAAAGCACTAGCTGCATATTGTACAGCATGTCCACAGCTTCACACAACAGTTAAAGAGCCAGCTTAACCAACGCTTATCATTGCAGGGCATGTACAGTACGTGTCAGGCTGATGTACAGTGAAATGGAATATTAGAATGTAAAAATATTCACGTTTGTAACACGTGTGCAGAATACTGAAGCACTGTATTTCTTCATTCAATACTTACAAGCCTGTTAGAAGGTGAAGGAAACAATGTGATTTACCAAGCACACCGTGAATGAGGATCACGATAAAATTAGCATTTTCTGGATCAAAGAAACGGAAGATATTTTTCAAGAACAATAAATGTACTCAGAAAGTCCTATTGCAAAGGTCTTTGGGAAAGTTCACTTTAAAAACAAAGAGTTAAGAAGAAAATGGACAAGGGGTGATCCCCATGATAACAATGCTGGTGAGACACCTGAAGGTATCGATAACATTAGCAGCAACTGTGCAGGCCAGACAGGTAGCTGTTTCATCACTACTCCCTGCTACCACCACTTCACATCAGGAATGCTGGGGGGTTCTTGTGTGGACAAGATAACTTAGTGAAAATATCAGTAGATTCCAGGAAAGGCACAGACTTCCTTTTTGGGTGAGGAAATTTACATTGGATTCATAAAGTTTTTGGACCCTTTCACTTTTTTTCACGTTGTAGCACAGTGCTAACATCATTTAAATTGATTTTCTCCATCAGATGGTACTCAATACCATAGAAAGACAAGGTGAAAACAAGATTTTTGAAAATTTTGCAATTTACCAAAAATAAAAAAACTAAACTCTCACATTGACAAAAGTATTCAGTTCTAGCACATCTGTCTCATTTAAAACTGTCCAAATTGTTTCCAGGGGAAGATCCAACCTTCGAACGTTGCAATCGAGCTCCAGCTTCACTTGGCCACATATGTTTTGGGCCTGCACCAAATTAACATCATTCTGGACAAATAATTTTAAATTCCTTTCACACAGCCTTGGTGTCACAATCCCTCCTAATCCACTCACAGCTGTGTTTGCTGGTGTAATAAGAATGTAAGTTTAATGTCACTGTTTTCTGTACAAAAATTATTTTAGAAATCCACTCACATGTACGGGCCAAGCCAAGCATAGGACAAGATAGACAAAGACAGCTGGAGGAATGTGTAGTCAGCCTAAAGACAGAATAGTATACAGTGATCCCTCGCTATATCGCGCTTCGTCTTTCGCGGCTTCACTCCATCGCGGATTTTAAATGTAAGCATATGTGAATATATATCGCGGATTTTTCACTGCCTCCCGGATGTCTGCGGTCTACAGTACCTGTGCTTCCTCAGTTGATTTGCCCATTTGAATTCAAACAAGGGACGCATTTGAATTCAAACAAGGGACGCTATTGGCGGATGGCTGAGAAGCTACCCAATCAGAGCACGCGGTTAAGTTCCTGTGTGCTGCTGATTGGCTCAGCAATGGAGTGCTGCATTAACCAGGAAGTCTAATTTCACTCATTCAGAATTAATGCACGTTACTGCTAATGCTTCAGGATTGCAGAAAAGGTAAAAGTTTTGGATATGTTGAAGGAGGGGAACAGCTACACCGCTGCAGGACACAATTACAGCATCAATGAGTCCACGATTCTTTTTATTTAAAAAGGAGGAAAAGCATATAAGATCTACGGCCGCAGTGTCCTTTAATCAGGGCGCAAAACGAGTTGCAAGTGGACGTGATAAGGCAGTAGTCTGGATGGAATCTGCTTTAGGGATTTGGATTGAAGAGTGATGGAAGAAGAACAACGGCGGTGCTAAACAGTCGCCTGAAGAGGCTCCTTTAGAAGAGCTGTAACACTCTCCTTTGTTGTGCAGTAAAATTAAACTCATCGTTATCGGACAAGTCGTCGTGTCATTGTTGGTGAGTAACCATCATTAATTATTTACGTACAGTACTTATTACATGTACATAGTTTAGTGTCGCTGTACACACATTTTACTGTATACAATTTTTCTTGTATTGTACGTATTTATTGCTGGTGGCCTGTCTGTTGTAATGGCTGTAATGTATTGATATCGGAGACGCTCGATATCTTTAAAATAATATTTAGGTTTTACTGTATGTAAACTGTGTTTACATACATAATTTCAACGAATCTTACCTAATATCTAAGAGAATACAAAGGGTTTATGCTGTATAACTGTGCGTGAAATGTTTATAATAGTGTGGGAGAGTTTATAAGGGCTTAAAATATATTAAAAAAACCACATAAACATATGGTTTCTACTTCGCGGATTTTCTTATTTCGCCGGTGGCTCTGGAACGCAACCCCCGCGATGGAGGAGGGATTACTGTACATCTCTCCTCTGTCACCACAAAATCTTCTTTCCTTGTTTGGAAATGGACTATTTGCCAACGTAAGGGCCTACACGTGGAGAAGACAGTATATAAAGACTTGGACAGCAGCCAAATACTTCGAGGCTGACGGACGAATGATATCGTTATCCGTCCTGAAAAGCCTTCCAGCGCAGTGACCAAAATCAAGGTATTGTTTTTGCCATAGGCTTCCCGTCTGTTACGCCGCGTAAATCGTCATTAAAGAAAGCCAAGTTACTTTCTCTTATGTGATTTTTACCGCCATATCGCTATGGGAGAGGTATCGCCTTTTAATATCATATCTATATAGTTTTCGGTTACTTAAAATGCCGCAATTACAAAAGAACTTATTCCAACTAGGGAGCTATTGCCCCTAAAAGAAACAAAATGGCGTAGTCGAGCAGGTTTGTGGCTAAATTAATAACTATCATATTTATAATGTAATATATATATATATATATATATATATATATATAAAAATATGCTTCTGATAATGATGGCATGGAAGGTCTTGGTCAGATGCTGAGTGTATCGGGATGGTCGCGTGCACAGTTATGGACTCCCGTGACCGAGTTATACTGCCTTAAATGCCTGACCCTAACTGGAATAGGGATATTAATTAATCCCGTCAAAGTACAAGAGGTGGTCTTGTAACATGGGGCAATAATAAAAAAAAAAAAAAAAAAAAAACAGCTGCCGGTGAGTTTGTGGTAGCGTCTGCTAACTACATTATGCAAGTTAAAAGTCCAAAGCATGATTATAAATGTGGGAATAAAAGACGAGACTAAACCAGACAAAAATAAATTGTAAAACAACAGTTTTAAACTTACACACGAGATTGGTTGTCCAGAATAAAGTGAAACAGCACCCGAGTGGACAACACAGCTTAATCAGCTGTCGTATGAAGTCCAAAACCTGCCAGAGAAGTAAATGGCGTGTTGGGGAACACTGTTATTAAATAAATTACATCGTTAGCCATTGGAAATAGTGCTTTGTAAAAACTATGAAGAGCTTTGCGTTAAGAGTTGATGCATGTAGGCATGTATTAACCTTATCATTTGACGAGTCACGCGTCCAGCGGGTCTGGCAGTCAGTTACTTAAAGATGAACAGTGTCAAGGCTGATAAAATCCACAAAGGCTCGATCGCACTCACTAAAATAATTGTAGAAATCTTTAATGGCATAATAGTAGCCCGATGTAATCCAAAATACACAATCTGTCCGCATGCTAAAAACGCAGTTTTATAAGCTATGCAGCTGTTGCTGAGACCAAAAGGTTAAAGGTTTTGGCAACCCCAACCCCAAACCCCTTCGCCTATATTGCTAAAAGTATCATGCCGTGTGCTAAAACACACAGATATTAATGAAACTATTGAAATCATCTAAAAATATAGCTTAAATTACGAACCTACGATATAAGCTAGTGTTTACAGTTTCTTTTTAAACAGTGTACACAAATAGCACTAAAATGTAAAAGAGCTCTAATTTAAATTGGAAAAGGAATAAATACATTTGGTTTTAACTTTGCAATGAGAAGCATGCCTCTGTTACCTTCCTGTAAGTACTGGCCATACTTTTAAGAAGGTATTAATTGGATAAATGTGGATTTAAAAACGAGAGTTTCTCACATGACAAAGAAAGATAATTATCGATGGGTATAATTGGGTTAAAGTAAATAAAATGTCTCCAGTTTTGTTAAAAGTTTATCATAACGTGCAAAACATTTTTCCTTTCACACCCTGATCAAGTTTAAAGGAAAAAATGCTCTTTTTATAATAACAAATGAGAACGGAGACAAGTTCTTGCGACAAGCAGAATGTACCTGAAGTGCGTGAATGGAGGTTATGTATTTTAGGAACTATAAAAGGTAAAGAGCATGGTGGCGCAGTGGTTAGCACACTTGCCTGGTGATAGGAAATAAAGGTTCAAGCATGTATGTTTTCCTTGTTGAGTCAGGATATTCTTTGTGACTGTAACTTTTTCTAGGAATGCTTTCTTGTTGTGGAATTGTGCCACGTGATTTCCCGATGGGTGGATTCACCTTGTTGTCACTGAATCAGATCGCCACAGAGTTTTCATGATCTGGAGACTAGCACGTATGAAACAGAGGTAAGATGTACTCCTAATTTAATTAAAGTAATACCAGCTTGCATCCTGAGAAGTTGCTTGATTGTAATGATAAGCATGAAAGTAAAGAAGTAAGTTGTTTGACAAGTAAATAAGCATAAAAGAAAGACGCGTTTAAGCGCGTTGAATGGTGCCAAACCTTATAAATAAAGTAAAAAGCACAACCTCAACTGAATTTATAGCACGTGTGATAGTGATCTCTGTGAATGAAATGCAATTGTAAAAGGGAACGTGAGTATGAGAATATGGGATGATATTTGAAAAAAAATGAAGCAATTGCTAAGTATGTAGAAATGACTGCAAAGAGTGGAGGCTGTTTGTTTGTGAACAGTTGCTTTCTCCAGTGTGCTGAATGTTGTTTAAAGAACTTCTGCCTTAGCCAAGTAATCTACTTGGGCATGAAGTGGGATAAAATCTAGCAAAGGAAAAAAAAGGAAGATTAATTACTCTCATTCAGAGTCTGGGGTGGCAGATGCTCTTTTATATGTCATTTATAAGTATGTGTCTATTAACAGTATGTGTTTCTGTGTTTGTCAGCTGACTAATCAATAATGTGAACCAAATCCAAAAAGATATGGGGGACGCCTCATATAATAACATAGTAGTAGGGGATCATATCCAAATTTAATTGTATTAGTATCTAAAAATTCAATAGCAAGTAAAATCAAAAGTGATCATAAGAATAACTTGACTGGTATTTATAGTGTATCCTGTGTCTAGTCAGTGAGCCTGGAATGTCTTTGAAGCCTACAAACAGATGAAGTGTTAAATAAAGCCATGACTTATTGACCTTGATGAATCTTAGAAAATTTTAACTGAAGGCAGAAGGACAGCCTATAGCATAGTCAGTAAAGAGTTAAGAATTTTAAAATCTGAATTTCAAGAAAAGTATTATAAGCATAAAGAATATGTGACTTCAAAACTATAGATGTTTGTTTTTCTCCAGATTCAGCAAACCCTGTGACCAATGGATGAAACACAAACTATTTTTTATATACAAGCTGCAAGAAATAGTTTAACAGCAAGTTTGGGTAGAGAAATTAGGAATAATCTGACCAAAGGATGGTGAATGTTTGATCATCAATCATAAATTAATGAACAGCAGTTATTGGAATTATTTCCTTGCATGCTGATTAGTTGTGCAAGTGTAAGGGTATAACATCCTGTATAAAAGTTTTAAAATACTAAAATACTTGTAAAGTACGAACAGGTTAAATGTTGCCATATTAAACTAATGTCTTTCTCTAGTCTTCATACCAAATACAGTGAAGAGAATTTACATATTTTGATGTATGTCAAATGATTATTTTTATTATCACTTCAGTAATTATGAAATTATTAGAACTGAACACATGCATTCATTTGTATCTGTTAGTGATTAAATTTTATGAAGATTTGTTACTACATTAATGTATTAAGGTTAGTGTTCAATGATAATGCATATAGCTAAATGGATTGTTAAATCAGTTATACATTAGGAAATGTATATTATATGGGAATAATTAAAATGTTTACTAGTAGTCTATATAAACTGGGCTGTTGTAATATCTTAAAAGACATTTAAGAGATTCGGCTGTTGATAAGATAAGCTACAGTTTGTTATATAAATGTTATAAGATTTTTGTTTTAGACAAAAATGAAAACGCTTAAGTTCAAATATGTAACATCCTGATATAATTTAAGACATCTGTGATGTAGAACTGATGCAATGTGTTAATTTTGTTTAGTGTATTATCCTACTGAAAAAACATTTTCACTAGCCTGGTTTAAATGTAATAATTTGCCATATTAATTTATCTGTTATTTATGATATGAGACTGTTTAGTTTTCTGTTCTAGTAATGGCAAAGACTTTAGTTTCCTGAAGCAGTCACACATTTGTTCAGAAGGATTTGCAAAGCCACCAAGCAAAAGACTTTGTCTACAAACCACTGGGTTGGACAAGGCATGAATATAGACAGTTTAGGAATATACTTGAAAATGTTATAAGAGGGGCTCAAAGGTATGAGGATATAAATGATTTACCACCAATAATGTTAAATGGTAAATTGAAAGGGAATAGAACATCTGATAGTGAAGTTGGGGAGGATAAAAGATAGTATAAAAGTATGCAATAATACTGGTTAAGAACAATTATTAATCATAGCAATAGATCTAGAATAGCATCTGAATTATTTTACAACTCTTGTAACTCATATAAAGGGATCAGACACCAAAGGGTGAGGCAAATATATCAACATACTGTAGCTAGAAATGTTATGAGTGCCAAAGGATAGTGAAGTCCATCAAGATGCTATATAGATTTATAATGTAATCTGAGGCTATGGTATCCTCTGCATGGGCTCAGTGATACTTAGTTACAACACTGACTATCTAAGACATAACAGGAGATCTCCACCTACACCACTGGTAAGATACTATGATCACTACTTAATAACATCATGTTAAATGTAACTGTTTGTCCAAGTGTAATGTAACTTATTGTTAACACTTATTTACACTGGTATATGAATGAAACAGGAGCTATAGTGGCACTACACCACATTTCCACAAATGTTCTTGAGGAACTGTCTACACTGTGAAGGATGATCGAGTACCTTTTGCTTTGTAGATAAGACCTTCAAGTATTATATTTGTCACAGATCCAGTGACAAAGGGTGGTTTGTAATAAAAATATAAGTTTAATGTCACTGTTTTCTGTACAAAAATTATTTTAGAAATCCACTCACATGTACAGGCCAGGCCAAGCATAGGACAAGATAGACAAAGACAGCTGGAGGAATGTGTAGTCAGCCTAAAGACAGAATAGTATACATCTATCCTCTGTCAGCACAAAATCATCTTTCGTTGTTTGGAAATGGACTATTTGCCAATGTAAGGGCCTACATGTGGAGAAGACAGTATATAAAGACTTGGACAGCAGCCAAATACTTAGAAGCCGACGGACGGATGATATTGTCATCCGTCCTGAAAAGCCTTCCAGCGCAGCGACGAAAGATGGCAGACTGTATGGATCAAGATCCCACCTTGGTATTGTTTTTGCCATAGGCTTCCCGTCTGCTATGCCTCATAAATCGTCATTAAAGAAAGCCAAGTTACTTTCTGTTATGTGATTTTTGCCACCGTATCGCTATGGGAGAGGTATCGCCTTTTAATATCATATCTATACAGTTTTCGGTTACTTAAAACACCGTAATTACAAAAGAACTTATTCCAACTAGGGAGCTATTGCCCCTAAAAGGAACAGCTGGACTCCCAGATGGGCTTAAAGTGGAGAAGGACACACAAACTGTAATGGCCTTTACTTCACTATTAGCATGTAGACTTATTTTGCTCAACTGGAAGAATCCTAACTCTCCTCTTTTCATTCAGTGGGCAACTAATGTTATATACTATTTGAAATTGGAAAAGATCTAATTCTCTCTGTTCCAAACTTTTTTAAAACCTGGCAGGATCTAATCAATAATAATGTTTTAGATTAAGCTCTTATATTGGGGAGCAAGGTTCCTTTCCCTCTACACTACTCTTAAAAGTTTTACCCTGGCTGTTGGCATTTCTCTCTTACGCATGTGGTTGGGGGTTGAATTGAATTTAGTTTTGTTAAGTTTGACTTGATAGTATGGAATGTTGCATGTTTTAAATACATTCAATAAAAACTTAAATATTCAGTTCATTTATTATGAGACTTGAAATCTGGCTCAGGCACTTCCCATTCCATTGATCAGCATTGAGATGTTTCTATACCTTGGTCAGCTCAATTGACTGGTCATATGAAAAGGCATTCATTTGTCTACAGAATGTCCAAAAGTTGAGTAAAAACCAAGACATGAGGTCAAAGGAATTACCTGCAGGACTTAAACAGGATTATGTTGAGGCAGAAATCTGGGGAAGACTGCAAAAAAAAAAAATAAAAATCCTGCAGCACTGAAGGTTCCCAAGAGCACAGGTTGGGAACATATGCTGATTACAGCACGTTGCAGCACCCACAGCACAACAAACCATCTGGACTGGAATCTGAGGGCAGCCGTGCAATGGGTGGCACCTCAGCACTACACTGAACAGTGGCAGGTTTTTTTATAGTGGTTCCTAAAAATTGTTAAATGGAAAAACTGGCCACCTGGCCAAACTGAGCAATTATGGGAGAAGGGACCATGCTAAGAGAGATGACCCAAAATCCAATGGCCACTCTGGCTCAGCTCTAGCGAACTTGTGTGGAGATGGAGGAAACTTCCAGAAAGACAACCGTAACTGCAACAACGGCTTTCTGATAAGACTGGCCAGACAGAAGCCTCTCCTCAGGAATACATTGCATAAATTACATTAATGAAGCATGATGGTGGTAGCATCATATTCTGTGTGGTGGTTTTTCCAGTGGCAGGGACTGAGTGACCAGTCAGGGTTGAAGAAGAGTTAAACAGAGCAAAGCACAGAGATATCCTTAATGAAAATGTGCTTCAGAGTGCTCTGGATCTCAGGACTGGGCTGAAGGGTCACCTTCCAACAGGGCAATGAACTTAAACACAAACAAAGACAACAGAGTAGTGTCATAGGAACAACTTTATGAATGTCCTTGAGTGGGACACCCAGAGCCTGCACTTGATCTGCAGTGCAGAATAGCAGAAAATCCCCATCTCCGGGTGTGTGAGCTTGTCGCAGCAGACCCAAGACGACACCAGGGTGCAAAAGGGTTTCAAAGAAGTACTGTGTAAAGTGTGAGAATACTTGTGTCAATGGGATATTTTCAGTTTGTTTTTTTTGTAATACATTTGCAAAATTCCATTCTGAGGTATTGAGTGTTGCTTGACGAGAGGGAAAAAGATAATTTAAATGATTTTAGCAAAAGACTGCAACATAAAGTGTATATAACGTGAAGGGGTCACAATATTTTCTGAAGGCACTGCACTTTTTTTTCTTTTCTTGCACTCATGGCTACCCAACTGTCTTTTACCGTTATACCCCTGTGTGCTTCTGGTGGGTCATCTAGGTTGAATTATTTGAATTATTTCTGCCTCCCTCCACTGAGATTCCTGAAAGCCCAGGAATCTAAAATGGCTTTTGCTAGTTGTAGGAGTGAAATGAACAATAAAAATTGTTGACAGTCATAAACACAACCAAAAAGATCATCATGAAAAAGAATGATTCAAAAGGAAAATGCAATGATTTGTAAAATATGACACTACTATGAGGGGAAAAAAATAATATAAAACTCACCAGTTGGAATAGAAAAGGACATCAATGAGTATAGTGGCTATGGTGGGCAGGGTGGCTGGATCTAAGCTCATCACTGAAAAACGGTTATCAGGGCTCAATACAGGATGTACCTTCATCTTTACAGCTTGCAGAAGAAATCAGAATAACATGCAAATTAAGACCATGCAATTGACTGCTTTAACAATGTGGTTAAAATGACAATTTAGATATTAAAGGTATATTGAAAAATGCATACCAATATGCTGAAGTGTGTGCAGATCAGCTACACATATCATTATGAAAGCCATTCATTACAGAGTACTTTCTAGCAGACTCACCGTTAGGGCAGACCTTGTACCAATTCCTTAACCAAAGGACTGAACCAGTAAATCCATCCATTATCCAACCCGCTATATCCTAACTACAGGGTCACGGGGGTCTGCTGGAGCCAATCCCAGCCAACACAGGGCGCAAGGCAGGAGCCAAACCCCAGGCAGGGCACCAGCCCACCGCAGTTAACCGGCAAATGAAACGTCAATCTGATTAATACAAGTAAAAAATGGACACTCTCATTCTCAATACTCAATTACCAAATGATTTCAGATAAGTCATCAAGAGAAACCAAGCCTGTTTCACTCTGCCAAACGACTTCAAATAATATCACATGCAAAGGACAGAAAGACACACTACTCTGTAGTGGTACAACACACCCACCTTACTGACAGCTCCATATACATATTAGGCAGCTTACCTTCCTTTCTATCTTCCTCGACGTCAGTGTCCTCACTATACACGCGAAATGTCTCTCCTCCCACTTCTCTGTAAATGGCAAACTCTTGTTCCAGGGTATGAATCACTACTGGAAGATCCTTTTCACGCACCTGTTAAAGATCACATCACAATGTCAACTGGAGCAATCCACTCAAACTACCACCAAAATGCAAGCAGGAGACAGCATGGTGGCATTGTAGGCATTTGTTGCATTTTCCTATTTGAGGCACTTTTTGTAGGGTATCCAAATATAAAAAACTCACCCAACCACATCCCCAGTTTAAATCTTCCTCAGAACATGCCAGATTTCTCCAGTAGTCCAGTCTGTTTTTTTAAGTCATACATTAACCAACCGAGTGCAAGTATGTCTGCCCCACAAAGGGCTGCCATCACACCCACGGCTGCTTTGTGCGTGAATAGGCTCCACACATACACAGCATGAACTTTTATGATTTAGTTTTATGGAATTGACAAAATACAACTGCACGCAGCTGATATTATGGAAAGGAAGGATAGACATTATACATTTCTCATTATTATTTAAAATCCATATGCTTTTGAAAAAAAGCAGTTTATTTTTATTCTACCTTTAAAACCATAAAATATATCATGCTGTAATAATTTAAACCGTTTCATAAATCTAAATCTAGTAGAACTTCAATGAAATTCCAGCAGTTACTTCTTCCAATCTCATCACTTCAATCAAAACATATCAAAAGTGGTACCAAGCCATACAATCTGTAAGTGGTAGAAGCCTTCTGCATCCAGGAGAACAGAAGAAAGCTAATTAATACAAAAACCACAAAGTGTTCTCACCAGAATGTAGTCAGTCTGGTATGTAGACAGCATGAACACCGAAACGTGCTGCTCAGCGAGAGGGATAATAACAGATGTGGCAATTTTGGTGACTCCCACAGTGTCGGAACTGCTGGATGCATTGCGATCGCAGAGCACATTTAAGGGTAGCCATATGTCACTCTCCACCTGCAAGTGTTCCGATTCTGGCAGCTCTGTTTTAGGGGAAAAGAAAAAAAAAATGGTGCCATTAAGCAGAAAGATAATTTGATGCTTACTACTTGCACATTTTGTAGATAAAGCTGATGTCACACTACACAACTTCTAGTCCAGGGGATGTCACTTAATGGCCGCTGTTGCTGCTCTTGTCGGTTGAGGATGTCAGATTAAACAAGAAGTCCAATTAGAGGACTCCATGAGGACTTTCTACCACAGCTTCATATTTCCAAAGTATTGCAAGCTCACCTCTTTTTTTGGCAGTCAATAACATACCGCCTGACCACACCACTGTTTGACAGGAGATTTCAAGAGAGTTCAGTTACATCTCAGCCTTTTCCCCCCAAAACCCCCCCTTCCACTCTGTTGTGGTACATAAAACACAGATGAGCCTCTCTTCTTTTTGCAAGGTCCAAAACACCCATGTTCCTAAATTCTCTTAGCTGCACTACAGGCATTGTATTTCAAGGTGAGCACTCACTGGTATACTGGCACTGGCGCACATACACACAAGCCCACCCATACAAGATAACCACGGCAAGTTGCACTGGGATGGATTGAGTTACTAGGCATGTCTGATTACATGGCTATTGGTCACGAGAGTGTGCCACGACTGCTATCAACTCTTTAATAAAGATTATGTAAATAAAATATACAAAGTCACAAATGACAGGACTAAATACTAGAAGGGCAATTAAATGACTGAGCAATGTTAAATGTGTTTAATTAAAAGATTAAGAAGAACTAAAAGCCAACTGGTATAACAGGCATATATGTTGGGCACAGGAGAAAAACCCACATGGACATGAGAAACATGCTGACTCCACTCACTACTGCAAAACCACAACATCACCAGGCTGCTCTCATTATAAATATCTGACCTGAAACTGATTAGCTGAACCAGAGGGTACTCACGATTAATCTGACTGCAACAGAACATTTACCACAAAATTTTAAAAAGAAACCAAAAGGGCCACATTTATTTTATTTATTTATTTTTTTTTATAAAATCTGAAATCTACTGCACCTTTAAATCCTTCCTCATCAAGAACCACGGTGTAGTTTTCTGGGGTCTCAGTCAGGCTGAAGAACTTGCACCTTAAAATGAATCACACAAACAAATAAATATATGGCATTTACTGCTTTGAATTAGCTGTGGTGGCATTGACACATCTTGAACACCATTGTCAGAACCTAAAAAACAGAACCCAATTAGAAGTTCCACAGACACATTCTACAGTTGCATCTAAAGTGCGATAGTACAGTATGTCCAGAGGCAGCAAACAGAAGACTAAATGCTGAACAAAAATAAATATCAACCATCCTTGTTATTATGAAACACACTAAGTAATTCCCAACTTTAAAGTGCAAGAAATGTGAACCCAAAACAAACAGATTCTGCTACCCCATCACATTCTGTAAGCTGGTGTAAAATAGTTTTTCATTTCATATCATCTTGTTGTTTGTATCTTTGGATGGCTCAATGCAGCCACGAACACCACACTGACAAAGACTGCTTCTGAAATATGCACCTTGTAGTCACAGTCACTGCTGCGACACCATAAAGTCTGCAAACTATTCGGGGTAACATTGTACTGGGGGAAATGGCGACTGTGGTACAAAGACAAAATGATCCAAATAGCAGCACATCGAGTACAAAGTGAAAGGTAGCCTTCAACATTTCAGGAGAAACATCAGAACAATCTAGACATGAACAGGCCATTCAGCCCAACATTGCTCCCCAGTCCTATCCACTTAACTCCTCCAAAATAACATCAAGTCGAGCTTTGAAGGTTCCTAATGTCCAACTGTCTACCACACTACAGTAATCCCTCCTCCATCGCGGGGGTTGCGTCCCAGAACCCCCCGCGAAAGGTGAAAATCCGCAAAGTAGAAACCATATGTTTATATGGTTATTTTTATATTGTCATGCTTGGGTCACAGATTTGCACAGAAACAGGTTGTAGGTTGTAGAGAGACAGGAACGTTATTCAAACACTGCAAACAAACATTTGTCTCTTTTTCAAAAGTTTAAACTGTGCTCCATGACAAGACAGAGATGACAGTTCCGTCTCACAATTAAAAGAATGCAAACATATCTTCCTCTTCAAAGGAGTGCGTGTCAGGAGCACAAAATGTCAGAAAGAGAGAGAAAAGCAAACAAATCAATAGGGCTGTTTGGCTTTTAAGTATGCGAAGCACCGCAGCACAAAGCTGTTGAAGGCGGCAGCTTACACCCCCTCCGTCAGGAGCAGGGAGAGAGATAGAGAGAGAGAGAGACAGAGAAAAACAAACAATCAAAAATCAATACGTGCCCTTCCAGCTTTTAAGTATGCGAAGCACTGTGCAGCATGTCGCTTCACGAAGCAGCTGCACAGAAGGGAGCAACATGAACATAATCTTTCAGCATTTTTAGACGAGCGTCCGTATCGTCTATGTGTGTTAACAGCCCCCCTGCCTAATCCCCCTACGTCAGGATCAGTGATTGTCAGCGCAAGAGAGAGAGAAAGAAAAGTAAGTTGGGTAGCTTCTCAGCCATCTGCCAATAGTGTCCCTTGTATGAAATCAACTGGGCAAACCAACTGAGGAAGCATGTACCAGAAATTAAAAGACCCATTGTCCGCAGAAATCCGCGAACCAGCAAAAAATCCGCGATATATATTTAAATATGCTTACATATAAAATCCACGATAGAGTGAAGCCGCGAAAGGCGAAGCGCGATAGAGCGAGGGATCACTGTACTTGGTCTGTTATTCCATGTGTCTGTGGGTCTCTGTGTGAAGAAAGACTTCCAAATGTTTGTGTGAAATTTACCCTTAAGTTTCCAACTGTGTCCACGTGTTCTTCATGAACTCATTTTAAAATAACAGTCTCGATCCACTGGACTGATTCCCTTCATAATTTTAAACACCTCGATCATGTCACCTCTTAATCTTCTTTTGCTTAAACTGTATAGGCTCAGCTCTTTTAATCTTTCCTCATAACTCATCCCCTGTAACCCTGGAATCAGCCTAGTCTCTCTTCTCTGGACCTTTTCTAGCCCTGCTATGTCCTTTTTGTAACCTGGAGACCAAAACTGCACACAGTACTCCAGATGAGACCTCACCATTGTGTCATAAAACTTCAGCATAACCTCCTTGGACTTGTTGTATTCCACACATTATGAAGCAGTATAACCTAACATTTTGTTAGTCTTCTTAATGGCTTCTGAACTCTGTCTGGTATTTGAAAGAAAACACCAAAAAAAAATTTTTTTTCAAAAATATATATAAATCCAGTCTAAATTGTTCACGTGTTTACAGTGCCTGTCTAGGGCACATGAGATCTGGAGGCATTGAAAAGCCTTTTCCATGGGCCAATCTCATCTTCATCTGAAGTGACCACTGAGTAGCATTTTATTTTCAAATAATTCCGTCTTATATTTATTGAACTGTGGCATGGACACAACAGGGGATTTTTACTACAGTAGACAGCAGCTTCAGATTTTGCTTGTCTTGTTTTGAAGTGCACCCACCTTAACAAAGTATATTGTCATCAGCAGCAAATAAATGGACTGCAGTGTAATAATAATACATGAAGAAATCACATGAGGGCTCTGAAGAAGAAACATAGATGACATTGTTGACAAAGTGAAAAGAAACATTCAGGCCCTCAATTCACAACAATATACCAGAATACCTTGTTTTTTGTGAAGAGGAGAAAAACTTGTAACAAAGTTTTGGATCATTACGTATGGTTTAGGACTACAGTGATCCCTCGCTATATCGCGCTTCGCCTTTCGCGGCTTCACTCCATCGCGGATTTTATATGTAAGCATATTTAAATATATATTGCGGATTTTTCGCTGCTTCGCGGGTTTCTGCGGACAATGGGTCTTTTAATTTCTGGTACATGCTTCCTCAGTTGGTTTGCCCAGTTGATTTCATACAAGGGACACTATTGGCAGATGGCTGAGAAGCTATCCAGCTTACTTTCTCTCTCTCTCTCTCGCTGACGTAGGGGGGGTGTGAGCAGGGGGGCTGTGTGCAGCTGCTTCCTGAAGGACATGCTGCATGGAGCTTCGCATACTTAAAAGCTCAAAGGGCACGTATTGATTTTTTTTATCTGTCTCTCTCTATCTCTCTCTATCTCTCTCTCTATCTCTTCCTGCTCCTGACAGAGGGGGTGTGAGCTGCCGCCTTCAACAGCTTTGTACCGGCGGTGCTTCGCATACTTAAAAGCCAAAAAGCCCTATTGATTTTTTTTTTGACTGCTTGCTTTGCACTCCTTTGAAAAGGAAGATATGTTTGCATTCTTTTAATTGTGAGACAGAACTGTCATCTCTGTCTTGTCATGGAGCACAGTTTAAACTTTTGAAAAAGAGACAAATGTTTGTTTGCAGTGTTTGAATAACGTTCCTGTCTCTCTACAACCTCCTGTGTTTCTGCGCAAATCTGTGACCCAAGCATGACATTCTAAAAATAACCATATAAACATATGGTTTCTACTTCGCGGATTTTCCTATTTCGCGGGTGGCTCTGGAACGCAACCCCCGCGATGGAGGAGGGATTACTGTACCTCCGAGATAAATGTGGCTGTCGCCGCTGTTGTCTTCATAATTGGGACCACTGTTGCTTATTGTTGCATAGCACCATCTAGTGGACACATTTTCTCCAGGCAATGGCACACTAACTAGACAGTTTTTGCTTTCTCACACACTATAAAACTTGGTTTTAGCTGAAAGTCCTTCTGTACAAGGATTTCAATGTACAGTATGTGCTTAGTGCCCTACTGTAGGTAACCAGCTGTTGCAGAAAAGCTGGGCAATCAAACAATCCAGTAAGGTTTGCAGTTTTTAAAAAAAAAAAAAAAGGCACACTCCACCCCACCCCCCAAACTGTGGTTTCCTCCTTTCGATTGTCAAGCTGATATTGATCAATCTGTCAGTAACTTGCACTCATTGCTAGTCTCTAGTCACCCACCATCAAACTGCGTGTAAATGCTGTGGAGGGAATTGGATTTCCAGATTAAGAGACACTATTTGGATTTCCTTCAAGAAACAAGAGGACAGTAAAACTCAAAGGCCTTCATCATATGTTTATGAGTGCTACGATAATCTGACAAAGCGCAGGTAGGGCAATGCCACAAGCAAAAGCTTTATGAGTGAGTATGACAGACTGAAGCAATATCTGACCGGCAGAAGGCCAGTACCAGCCCTCCAAAAGCTGGCAGCAAACTGAAGTATCAAGTTAAGATGGGGTAAATATGATAAGAATGACAATGGGGCACTCAACTGGGACAGTTTTAGTGCTGGTATGGGGTGACTGTCAATGAACTGAACCTCCAAGGGGAACTTGCCCCCCTCCATATTCTTCTTGCCTTCAGCAAACAAACCAGAAGTAGCTATTATGGCTTTATACTGGAAAGCAGGGATGTACAAACCTCAAGAGTGAGTCGAGGGTTTTTTGGCACCAAAAGAACTTCAGCGCCTGCTTTCGACTTCTAGACACCAAAATTAGGTTGTCGTGCTAAATTGTTTGGGCTGTATTTTTTGTGCGGTATGCACAATCGTACAACTATTTTCATTGTATTCATTGGTTTTAAACAAATTTTTCCTCCCCAATTCTTTTTTTTTTATTTATTATTATTACAAAAATAAAGTTACACTTAATGCCTACTTTTTGTTTCTACCAAATACAGTTTGTGATTTTTGTTATGGGTGCAAAAGCCATATAAAAATGAATATCCCTCAAAAAAATGTCTTTCCTTTAGTGAAGACTTCAGAGTCTGACCACCCATTCACATAGGACAGCCTTGGCAGGGTCTCCTCTCATAAGCAGGGCTGCCAGGTGGTACATTTCCAAAGTGGCCTCAAAATGCTCCAGTTTATCCAGCCTCACTCTCCATACCCCGTTTGGACAAGTGCACCGACAAGAGCACTCATTTTAAACTTGGATGGATTTTATTTCTGTTCGTACTCCCAGATCTAATTTTCAGTTGACCGCACACATCAACTGACGATATTTTAGAATCATTTACAGCACTGCACAACTTGGCGGATTTCACAACGGCATTCTTTTGCTTTCAGATTCTGCTAGTTCATCAAAAAAGGGAAAAAACCAGGCCAATGGAGAAACAAATAGGTCAGCAACATGGACACAAATCAGATACGCACTGTGGACTACACGGTTAAATAAGAGAGAACAAAATGACAGCTTTCTCACACTCCACATCTCATTAGTCCAGTGGCATATTGTTTACTGAACAGTTTTCTGGCAAGCTTTCATTAGATGAGAACTTCACATTTAAAATGCAAGCAAACAAAGCCTATGAAAAACTCTTTAGAAAGCAAAAGAGAAAACAGTGTTCCCTACCTCCTAAGGAAAATATATTCTCAGCCGAGTGAAAAGGAGAAGTTTGGGCACAAACCCAATTTTAAAAGAAAAAAAGTTCCTGCCAAAATATTTAATTCCAACTGAATAAGCATTGTCAGCAAATGCACACCACAGGACCAATGCAGAGCCTTTTGGCAAAGAGGCCCAATCAATTAAAACAACATCTGATATGAATCAGCTCAAAAAACAAAACAAAACATAAAGTCCACTATTTCAAGGCCCCGATTCACTTCAAATGGCATAGGGGGAGGTTCAAAGGGAATGGGGCTTAAGTGACAAGAACTATTTTTGCAAAGAGAAAAGAAAAGAACTCTCTAGTGTCTAACTCAGCAAGAGATCATAATTACCTCCCATCCAGGCTTCCTGACCTGATGAAGTTGCACATCCTTTCTGAAAGATGTTTTTGAAGGCCTTCCTGTTGAATAGTATCGAAGGAAAAAAAAACTCAATGGAAATAAAAAAAATTCCAACTATTCTTTTGTTTTAAAATTTTCCCCCAATACTGGTATAGAGAACATGTCATTAGAATTACTATAGCATTATTTCCTCCTTTATACTAAAATATATAAATACAATGAAAAATACACTCATTCATCCATCGGTTTACTTTAAGGATGTTGGAGCCTTAAAAGTTAGCACTGGGTACAAAGCAGGAAGCAGTAAACCTTGGTGGTATGCCAGCTCCTCAAAGGGCACACTCGCTCGTTTAGAGTGAAGTAGAATGATAGAACATTCAATGACCATGATGGAATTTTCACTCAGTCTCCAACACCCGTAATCTGATGCAGCCCCAGTTATGAATGGCCAACAAGTAAATGCTTCATTTTTATAGCACAGAACATATAAATCATGTCCCAAAATGATGCCCATATAAAATGCAAGTAATCAGCGCTCCTTGGAAATGTTAGGATATCCCCAGCTAAATGACATACACAAATGCATTCAGACCACTTCATTTTTTTCACATTGTTATGTTGCAGCCAAGGCTGTGCAGTCGCTACACAAAACCTCCGATTCCAACTCCTCTATTTCTGGTACCACTGATTCAGACTCCTCCATTTGTAATTAGACTTGTATATTTACTACATGGCTTGAAAACGCACAACATACAAAATACAAGGCGTTTCTTCATTGCCAACGTGAACCATTACCACTCTATACTGTCACAGTTTGGTTTTAAAAGCTTCAGCGAGGCACCTGTGGCTTTTTTTATAGTATACATTATAAAAGTTACACAAACATTAAGCAGCATCAAAGGGAAGACAAAACTTACAAAATTAAAAAAAAGAGGCTATATTTTCATCAAAAGTCTAGAACAGTTGAATTTCCTTGCAGGGATGAATAAAAGTATTTATCTATCAATCTATCTAATTGAATTAGTGTACATTAAATTGGAAATTGTGACACATATTAAAATGTACCTTTAATCAGAGTTAATCAGCGTTTAATCAGCTCAGACTCCAGTAACCCAAGTCTCTTGTTCTAAAATCATTTCAATTCATTTTTTTTCCTCCTCCTCAAACAACACGCTACCTCAGAATGACAAAGTGAAGACAGGACTTTGGGAACTTTTGCACATTAATAAAAAATAAACACCAAAAATATCCTACTGACAAGTATTCAAACCCCTTGCTATGGCACTTGAAATCTGGCTCACTGAGATGTTTGTGCACCCTGTTGGGAGTCCACCTGTGGTCACCTGAAGTGACTGGATAGGACTAGATAAGTCACACACCTGTCTAATGAAGGTCCACAGCGGAGCGAAAAATCAAGTCATGAGGTCAAAAGAATTGCCTGCAGAGCTTATAGACAGGACTGTAAGGGGGCACAGGTCTGGGAAACGCAACAAAACTGCTTTAGCATTGAAGGTTCACAAGAGCACTGTGGCCACCATAGTTCTTAAAATGTGAAACTCTGGAAAAACCATAACTCTTCCTGGAATTGACTGCTTAGTCAAACTGAGCAATCAAGGGAGAAGGGGTTTAAGTAAGATAGGTAACCAAGAACCCAGTGTTCACTGTGGCTGAGCTCCAGAGAACTTGTGTGGAGATGGGAGAAACTTCCAAAAGACAACCTCCACTGGGTTTCATGGCACAGTGGTCAGAAGACACATGAAAGCCCACATGGAGTTTCCAAAAAGGACTCTCTGACTAAAAAAACAAAACAAAAAAAAACGATTCTCTGGTCTGATGAAACCAAGATCGAACCGCTAAGCCAAGCCTCAATTCTAAGCATCATGTCTAGTGGAAACCAGGCACTGCTCATCTATTGTGCAATACCGTGTCAATGGTGAAGCATGGTGGTGGCAACATCATGTTGTGGGGTTGATTTTCAGAGGCAGGGAGTGTGATGCTAGACAGGGTTGAGGGAAAGCAGAAGAGAGCAAAGTTCAGGTAGTCTGACTTACAACCACGTTTGGTTCCGATAGACTGGTCATAAATTGATCTGGACATAGTCAAACCTGACCATATGTATAGTACTGTGTAGTAAGCCCCTAAGTCATAGGGTTTGTTTTATATCCTTTTTTAAGGCATCATTCTTACCACATTGTGTAGATTTTCTTTTGTAAATTAATTTTTTCATTATTTTTGCTGCTCACATGGGTGCCAAACCATTAACAGCTTCACAAACCCTTCCTTTGTCTGGGTTATGTTACATCATCAGGGTGAGCCTCTCCCAGCGTTCATTGTGTTAACTCTGAGATAAGGATTTGTACCAGCAGAGTTTGAGTACTCGTATGTTTTCTGTTTTAACATTTCAGCCTGTTAATAAAAAACATTAACAGATAAAGGAGTTCCGTGTGGTTGTATTGCCCCTTCATGGTTGTTCGTACGAAGCAGAAAATTGCAAGTTACAAAGCAAAAGCTTCTGCGTTTAACCAGATTCAAAGCCAGCGTGAAGTAGTACAGTGCTGGTGGTAAACAGCAGTTGGAATGGGATAACTTAAAGTCACGTGATCGCATTCGCTTTCTTTCCTCCCTTATACTGCTTGATCACCTTCATTTTTATGTCAAGATCAATTGCCTTTTTTCCCCCCTTCTAACTTTAAGACAAATGTAACAGAACATAGCCAAAACTGCTGCAGGTAATAAACTGAGATTGAGATCAATGAGTCATGGCATATGGGGCGGACGCTGCGAAAACTGTTGTTTGCCCGTGAGACATGGTAGCGGTCATAAATTGAATGGTCATTTAGTCACATAGTTGGTAAGAGTACAAGTATATCCTTAATAAAAACCTGCTCAGAGCATTCTGGACATACGAGAATGTGCCAAAGGTTCACCTTCCAATAGGACATTGAGTCAAAGCACAAAGCAAAGACAACACTGAAGTTGCTTAGGGACAATTATGTGAATGTCCTTGAGTGGCCCAGATACAGCCAAGATTTGAACCTAGTCAAACATCTCTGGAGAGACCTGAAAATCAGTTTGAGTGAATCTGCAGAGAAGAATGGCAGAAAATCCTCAAATCTAGATGTGTGAAACATTTTGCGTCAGACCCAAGACGACTCCGGGCTGCCAAATTGGCTTCAATGAGGTACTGATTGAAAGTTCAGAATACTTGTGTCAATGGGACATTTGATTTTTTTATTAATATGCAAAAACTCGCTTTATCATTCTGTGGTACTGAGTGCTACGGGAAAAGAGAAAAAAAAAATGTACCATGAGGTATCCCAAGAAATACAAAGTGTGTTTTGGATTGTTGTCTTATTGTAAAAGTCATCCTTTTATCAAGCTCAGTTTCCTGACTGTCTGATATTTTCAATGATTTGTTGACATTTGGTGGAATCCCTTCTTCCATATACTTGCACAATGATTCCTGTGCCACCAGCTGCCACAAGTCCCATACTTAACAGCTGGTAAGGTGTTCTTTTATCTTCAAACAAACTTTTTATGGTTGTGGCCGACGGGTTTGATTTTAACTGCATGTGTTGAGAGCATTGGATTCCTAAATGCTTGCGTTTTATGCAAATTTTCTTTCATATACTGTGCAGAAGAGCTTTTTTGTGAGCAGACTGCGGGTAAGGTTTCCTTCTGGTGCCTCTTGATGTCTGTGTAAGTAATGCTTCACAGAACTGCAGTGCCCCACCACTCCTTTCTACAAATCCCTTGCAGTCATATGGGGGCTTTCCTTTTTTTCCTACACAGTATACTAGCTGTTCTGTCTGCCAGTTTTCTTGGTCTTCCCAGATCTTGTGTTGACTGCCACCATTTCTTAATGACATTTCAAACTGTGGAATCTGCTCATTTATGATAGCATTCCCCTCATTCGTAGGTCTCAAGTCAGTTGCTTAGAACAGCCCATGGTTGCCAAGTGTTAAATGATGCATGAATAGACAAAGAATTCATTGGACTCTGGAATTGTTACCAGCTGGCAATTCCTAATGTCAACTCTTGACCAGACTAACAACTAACAGGTTCTGTGACCTTACAACTGAAAAGGGTCTCCAAATATTTACAAATGCTACATTTACTCTCATTTTTTACAGTTCATGAAATAAATAATAATGAACAGCATTGTCATTTCTCAAAGTTGTATTTCCTACGTTTTACTTCAAATGTTAACATGTAATTTGGCCAGTGGTGTCCAACTTTTGCATGGAACCACACGGAGGCATGGAAAAATATTTAATCCCCTTGAAAGATATCATAATTTTCTGCATGACAAAAGATTTGTACACATATGTATCCATTGGGTATTTTAATGTAAACTCTTATGATGTAACAATACATTTCCAGAGTCAAAATAAACAATTTTCTAAAGAGTTTTAACTGAAGAAGACTCAAAAGTTAGTGTTTGCATAAGTATTCAAGCTCTATGCATTAATACTCTGGAGGCTGTTATTGCGGCAAAAGAGTTCTCTACAGAGTAATCGAGGCTACAGTTTAACTCCGATTCCTGGATAGGTAAAGTGCCCACCATATTCGAGTACAATGAAAGGCACCTCATTCAAAACTCACATGGACTGGCAAACCAAATTCGAACACTTCAACCCTCCTTATTAGACACTGCAGTTATCAAATTTCTTCATTCTCAAGACTAGCTACTCTTCTGCACTTTTACTGTTTTCTCCTCCATTTCTCTGAAACTGAAGACTAACTGCCTAAATCTTTCACCACTTCTAATTCTGCTTGTGACAAAAATGAAATACTTTCAAGATGCAGTTTTGTTAAAATCTGAACCAGAACAGGCACTTACATCTACTCTATATAAAATCCTATGCCTAAAAGTGCAACGATTTTGTGTAATGATTTTATGTGACGTTATGTCACTTTTTTGTTACGCTTTAAATCGGGCTTATTCTAAAACCTACATATATATGTTTGGTGTCATTCTTTTCAGAATTTATCGAACTTTAATGTGATGATGTTAGATTTTCAGATTTTTATTCTGTTTTTAAATTATAAACTAAAATATCAAGAACTCACATCCCACGAAACGAGACTTTGTGCCAACAAATTTAACCACGCCCAGGGCCGGAAATAAAAGACAAAGAGTAGGGCAGCTGCTGTACAGGCTTTTAAACATTTGAAGCGCAGCGCGAGATGCAGATCACGTGGCACAGCAGCAGCAGCAAGCCAGCAGCTGATCGAGCAAAGAGGAGGTTAAAAAAACTGTATTTGTTTCCCATTGTATCACCAATTAAGAGGGGGTTTCGGAGGAGCGACCGCGTCTCCTTGGGGTGCGTTCAGCCCCCCTCTTCACAACATGAGCTGCAGACTGGCCACAACTGAGGGTTGGGCACCGAAGGCGCCAGGGAGTGTCGCCCCCCCCCTAGTTATAATATAGAAAAAGTTGCAAAAGGACATGGAAATTCATGTCATCTTACAAAAATATATTTTTAGCTTGTTAGGAGCCCACTGTCAGTATTAAAGCAGTGTTGGAACAAACCACGTGGCTATACACATTGAATAATAATTTGGACAATATTGTAATCATAACAGCAAGAAATATGGCAATTAACAAAGAATGAGAGACAGGTTGTTATAAAAGTGCATATCTTTCCTTTGGAGAAATTACAAAGGAAGCTAAAGTGTTAGGGAGTACAGTACAGTGTCTTACACCATCAAAAGGAAACTGACGACAACAGGTCTGGCAGACCCAAAGCCACAACAGATTCAGAAGACTCTAAGAACAGCAGGTGTAGTGAATGTTCAAACATATTTAACCATGCAGGACAGAGCCCTCCAAGCAAGCATTTAACCACATCTAAACATCTATAATGCTCATTCCCATTATTCCTACTAATTACCTGCTTAAATTCAAAATAATATTTTCTTGCAAAATTGTTCTTCAATGACCATCAACAAAAGTCAATGTCAGTCACTAGGAAAAAGCATGAATTGGTCTACAGCAGGAAAGTTTTAACTGTATATAGCATATTCAGGAGTAAAGAGCTCCAACAAACTAATAGTATTAACCAACAGTTAAAAAAAAATTATATATTATATATTTATATAAATAATAAAAAAAAATCACATACAGAAAAGTACTTAATTAGTTATTAGTACTTCTGAGATAGATAGATAGATAGATAGATAGATAGATAGATAGATAGATAGATAGATAGATAGATAGATAGATAGATAGATAGATAGATAGATAGATAGATAGATAGATAGATAGATTTGCCACTATAACCAAGGTCATTCTCCTAAGAAAATGGGAAGCCGGGTAACACAGCGAGTTGCTTTGAAAAAAACACCTCGGAGGCACTTTCAGTTTTAGCCTTAGAAATGCTTTTTTGGGATCAGGGCCATCTCACATCAGCTGCTGTCAACACAAGGCTAGAGCTTCCTCTAGTGGCTCTGGATGTCCCAGTGTCTTTGAGATAGCCCACCTATAAAATGGCCATACATGTTGATCTCCTGTTATATCATGGTGACCCTTTTCTCGGATGCAGAATGTCACCAATTCTTCCTTAAGCTACCAAAGTTTCAAAATAAAGGGAAAATGCAGATTTCATCCCTGGGTATCATAAGCTCTCTCTCTCTCTTGGTTTGGCACAATTTAGAGAGGCAGGAGGGGGCATGCAACTCCTTGGTAGTCGCCAGCTATCAACATCAGCATGCAAGCAACCCTCTCTGCCTAGGACAGTCAATTTAACAAGGTTAAATGGCAGCCCGCACAGGGATCAGCTCCTGGGTTTTCCGTCTTTCCAGTTCTTTATCAATCTAGTGCCACTTCTGTGATCTTTTACAACCAAATCCTCAAACAATTAAAGACAAACTATTTCATCTCATTGTACATGTTTAGAAAATCTACAACAAGGTTTTGCTAGGGCTCTATTTTAAGCACACTCACACTGTTATTGAAATATCTTTTCATCCTCCAGCTGAGGTGCAAATTAAGTAATGTGAAGATGTAAAATTCAAGCAGCAGCCATCAACTAATCCTTTGTGTTAAATACTCTGGACAACAGCCCAATCCAATGTGGGAAGGGGTTACTCAATAAAACTGGAATTCCATCACATACTGACTCTCCCATAACAATAATACTGCTCTTGAATATTCTACCACGTCTTAAAATAAAAAACACAAATCAAAAGAAGCAATTGAAAACCCATCTGCTCTATGAATATCTAATTGATTGGGGGAAAAAATGTTGTTAATTTAAGTTTAATTGATTCTAAATCTATGATTGTAAATGTATTGGTTATTGCATCTTTTCACTTGTGGCAATCAACTTTTGTTACGTGTCCTACTACACTTGCTGAACAAACAGGCCCTAGCCTAATGTTACTCGATTATTACCTTTTTTGTAAGTCTCTTTAGATATAAACGTCTGCCAAGCAAATAAATGTAAATCAATAATTCTTTATTAAGAATGTAGTCTGAGATAATTCAAACAAACATAAAACTAGAAAGCTGTAAACAATTTTGTATGAATCGTAGAACCTCAATAACATACACAACAGAAAAATAAACTTGGTAGACAGAAGTGAACAGGTAAAGAGGCAGAGAGCAGCAGATCAGTACATTTTTAAAGTTAAGATTTTCACAATTACTCATAACTTGCAGCCTGCTCAGATGTCACCTAAATTCTGCCCACCAGCAGACACTCAACTTCTAATATCTCCTGAAGTGATGATAACCACTTGTGCCTGCTGGCAGCCCTTTCTAAACTGCTGCACATCTGTGCTCAATAGGTGTTGACTGGTGAAATTTGCCAAAGTGTTTTCTGCAATGTATATGCTATATTTGCTAGTGACATTGTTCACCAAATATTTTTTTGGGGGAAAATTCTCCTTGTAGCCGGTTTAAGATTAACATTTTTTCCCCTCTAGTACCCAATTATGCTTTGCAAGGCTAGTGTAACAATAGCTGTAGAAGCCATGCAAAAAATCTTCATGTATGTATGTATACTTAAAGATCACTGCCAATCTGCTTCTGGCATCCATGATATCAAGATCCAATCAGTACTCCAGCGTCCCCCCCGAATACATTTAGAGGACACAAAAGCTTGGCAGTATGAGAATATTAGGAGTACTGCCACTAGACATAACATTGATCCCCATTTCCTGGAAAAAACAGTGCCATGTGGCTAATTTTCATACATAATTAGCTGTGTGCTACAGCCATGATACAAAAGACACATGCAACCCTCTGAAATGATAATGAAAAATGTACTGCTGTGTTCAAGGCGTTTCTGTCTTCTTCATGGAAGACAAAAAAAAAAAAAAGTGCAAACCATTTGCACAGAGATCATGTACAAAAAAAAAAAAAAAAGATGTTGCAGCTCCACTCCGGACCATGACTTCAAACAATGGAGTGAGCCAGTCCCAGGCTGACACACGGCTAAGGTGCACCCCAAGACTGGAACTCTGTGAGTGCAATGATCTGCACCTCCCCCCCATAATTGCTAGTTTGTGGAAATTTGTTGTATTTTGTTTATGGTTTTTGTTCCGCCTGTGTCTTTTGTTGATAAAGGCATGGTAGCACAATGGTTAGCACTGCTTCCAAACAGCTCAAGTCACATTTTTAGCCCATAATAATCAGTCCAGCATAGTTGGCAGATGCTTCCCTAGCCCTCAAGAACACTTAAAACACCATTGTACCATTGTAGTCCAATCCTGCCCCATTAACTTGAATGCATTTTGCATAGTTCCTGAACATTTCCTCGATTTCACTGAACTGAACACTAAGCAAACTCAGAAGGGTTTGCTTATCACTAGTGCTTAGCAATAAATGGATTGTACTTAAAACATACACCACAAATAAAACTGGAATAGCATGCACTCTGTCCTTTAAAACTAAACTGCTGCACATGATATATTTAAAAGCACTAACTCACACAGACTTACACACACAGAAACAAAAAAACACCCTCCATAAGTTTGAGTTGAACTACAACCCTTAGATTTCAACAAGTAAAACAACTGTTGAGCAAAGGAGACAGCTGCATAAAATGAACTCCATAACTTTAAGGATGGTTTCAAACACCAAGGGTAAATTAAAAATGGAGGGGGGGGGGGGGGGGGGGGAGAGAGAGAAAGAGAGACATTTGGAGAGTAGGAGTTGTAATGGACGACCGGCTATGGACTCCGGTCGCCACCCCCAGGCCGCTAGGAGGAGCCCTCCGGACAGCATATTTGTGCCCCGAGTTCCAGCAGGGCCTCATGGACTTTGTAGTGTTGTGACACAGCCCTGCTGGATACCTTGGGGGCCGCCAGGAGTCGCTGTAGGGGGGCTAGTGGGCTCTTGCATGCCCTATAACCCGGGAGTGAGTCACAGTCACGTGACTGGAGGAAGCGGCGTGCTCCCGGGATGAAAAGGACTGTTTACCCTGACCCGGAAGGGATAAGTACTTGGGGGTTTGGCCAGGATCCACTTCTGGGTCAGGGGCTATAAAAGGACTCTGGGTAAGCCCAGACATTTGAGCTGAGCTGGGAGGAAGGGTGGAAAAGTGTCTGGGAGTGTGGAGGATTGATTATTGATTATTGTTATTATTGAGTATTGTGGAGAGGAGGGTGCTTTGTGCACAATTATTATTATTAATAAATCATTATTTGGACTTTTACCTGGTGTCTGACGTCTAGTCTGAGGGTTCAAGGGGTCACGGAGACCTCTATCTGTCACAGAGTACAAAAGAAAAAAAATGATTCTACACAGAAGATAAACTATACAGATACAACATAATTATGCTGGACATGAGTCAATTAAGAGACACAAGAACGGTTTTCAAGCATAAATTGAAATATTATAAAATGCTGAAACATCATAAGGAATCCTAGTAGATTCCATTGATTAGGATCCACAAAAGTAAACCATAATATAAAAAAGGAGTTTCTTGTATATATGGCATTTTCTTTTTTCCATTTGCATTTTACGTATTGTGTTATAGGGTCATGTCATTTTATGTTATTCTGTTATGTTATTCTAACTACACTGTATTGCACTGACAACAAACTGCACACAACTGTATGCTTCTCCTTGTTCAGCTGTGGTAAAGGAGTGCTCCATCTGTCCAATTGACTAAATGGACCTCTGACTACTACTGCAAATGGGAGAGGATATTATATTACATAGCATCACACTCTCTTCAACAGCTTTGCAAAACCCTCCACCCTCAAATGTCAGTGGCAAGAAATTACTCCATGTCCTACAGCTCCCCGTTTCATAGCTGCAAAACCGAGGCCTTCAGCATATCCAATTGAGCTAAAGGAAAACTCCTTCCATGTCATTGGCTGAGGAGGCATCAAGTTAGAGTCCAACTACTTCTGGTGTCAGAGAACAAATTCCTGAACAGGCAGTGACAATTATATTTTATATAAAATGTATAACATGCTCGGCTTTTCAGTGAAGTGTGCATTATTATACCTGTGTGTGTGTGTGTAACAGTAACAAAGATCATACAGTGGTGTGAAAAACTATTTGCCCCCTTCCTGATTTCTTATTCTTTTGCATGTTTGTCACACAAAATGTTTCTGATCATCAAACACATTTAACCATTAGTCAAATATAACACAAGTAAACACAAAATGCAGTTTTTAAATGATGGTGTTTATTATTTAGGGAGAAAAAAAATCCAAACCTACATGGCCCTGTGTGAAAAAGTAACTGCCCCCTTGTTAAAAAATAACCTAACTGTGGTGTATCACACCTGAGTTCAATTTCCGTAGCCACCCCCAGGCCTGATTACTGCCACACCTGTTTCAATCAAGAAATCACTTAAATAGGAGCTGCCTGACACAGAGAAGTAGACCAAAAGCACCTCAAAAGCTAGACATCATGCCAAGATCCAAAGAAATTCAGGAACAAATGAGAACAGAAGTAATTGAGATCTATCAGTCTGGTAAAGGTTATAAAGCCATTTCTAAAGCTTTGGGACTTCAGCGAACCACAGTGAGAGCCATTATCCACAAATGGCAAAAACATGGAACAGTGGTGAACCTTCCCAGGAGTGGCCGGCCGACCAAAATTACCCCAAGAGCGCAGAGACGACTCATCCGAGAGGTCACAAAAGACCCCAGGACAACGTCTAAAGAACTGCAGGCCTCACTTGCCTCAATTAAGGTCAGTGTTCACGACTCCACCATAAGAAAGAGACTGGGCAAAAATGGCCTGTATGGCAGATTTCCAAGACGCAAACCACTGTTAAGCAAAAAGAACATTAGGGCTCGTCTCAATTTTGCTAAGAAACATCTCAATGATTGCCAAGACTTTTGGGAAAATACCTTGTGGACTGATGAGTCAAAAGTTGAACTTTTTGGAAGGCAAATGTCCCGTTACATCTGGCGTAAAAGGAACACAGCATTTCAGAAAAAGAACATCATACCAACAGTAAAATATGGTGGTGGTAGTGTGATGGTCTGGGGTTGTTTTGCTGCTTCAGGACCTGGAAGGCTTGCTGTGATAGATGGAACCATGAATTCTACTGTCTACCAAAAAATCCTGAAGGAGAATGTCCGGCCATCTGTTCGTCAACTCAAGCTGAAGCGATCTTGGGTGCTGCAACAGGACAATGACCCAAAACACACCAGCAAATCCACCTCTGAATGGCTGAAGAAAAACAAAATGAAGTCTTTGGAGTGGCCTAGTCAAAGTCCTGACCTGAATCCAATTGAGATGCTATGGCATGACCTTAAAAAGGCGGTTCATGCTAGAAAACCCTCAAATAAAGCTGAATTACAACAATTTTGCAAAGATGAGTGGGCCAAAATTCCTCCAGAGCGCAGTAAAAGACTCATTGCAAGTTATCGCAAACGCTTGATTGCAGTTATTGCTGCTAAGGGTGGCCCAACCAGTTATTAGGTTCAGGGGGCAATTACTTTTTCACACAGGGCCATGTAGGTTTGGATTTTTTTTTCTCCCTAAATAATAAAAACCACCATTTACAAACTGCATTTTGTGTTTACTTGTGTTATATTTGACTAATGGTTAAATGTGTTTGATGATCAGAAACATTTTGTGTGACAAACATGCAAAAGAATAAGAAATCAGGAAGGGGGCAAATAGTTTTTCACACCACTGTATATACAACAATAACTCACTGAATAAGAGTTAGTTCTGAGCCTCAGCCATAGCAGTGGAGTCAGCATACAAAACCTTCAACTTCAGCTCTGTCTCCTCCATTTGTAATTAGACTCAATCATGAATCATCAGGCTACTGTTTTAGCTCCCTAACCTGTTAAGTTTGGGTTTAAAGGCTGTGGCGATACCATTATGGCATTTTTTTTTTTTTTTAAATATAATTTATTAGCTGAAGTACCCATCATTGCTTTAGTATATTTGTAGAATGGGTTAAGGAAAGAAAGCAAAGGTTTGTGTGTTTTTTAAATGGTGACCCTATTATTATTGCTAGCTGTTCCATCCATCATCCACAAGGCCTCTTTATCAATATTCTCTGCTCTTATGAGTTGAGAATTTGTTCTTTTTGGTCTGACTGGGTCCCAGAATTTTGGGAACTCCTTGCTGGGTTGACCCCAGGAACGCGGTCATGTCGGATTTGCACTCTTAGCTCAAGGTGGACCGCTCATAGTGCCTAAATAATGAAGAAAAGCTGACCAAACTGGATTTAAGCAACAACCCTTTAATTCTCCATTGTGTTGTGCTGCACTTCCACTCTCAATCAAGGCTGACCCAACATCCCCCTTCAAAAGTACACAATACTCATTTTTATATTACAGTATATAAAGGCAGCATGCAACGTGAAACTGAAATGACTCCAGTAATCCCATAATTGATTCCTACGCCAGAGCCAACTCCACCACATAGGGTGAAAATAGTATGACAAACATCTATTTCAGATATACGCAGTAAATTTTGAGTCAAATTCACAACTAGTATCAGAGCTACTTTGGACTTGCATTTGGTCCACAAGCACACATACTTGATGAACGCCTCCACAGCAGTGGAGTTATCTAGTCGTTCTTAAACAGTGGCAAGCAGTTGAAACCAAACCACCTTATTCTCAGTTGCACAAAGGCTTGCAGCATTTTTTCGACATTGTTTGTACTTTTATTTTGAAACTGTATCTTTGTAAACAACCGTTAAAACTACCAAAACAAACATGAACTAATAAAATTCCAGTATTAATTGTCCTGTTTGCAATTACCATAAAATACAGAAAAACAAGAAAGCTGATGTTTTGCCAGGCAGACTTTATTTACAAGCCTGTACAGAGACTGAAATCTGGTTGTGGAGCAACTATTCATCTATTCTGCCATGCTCTCTTTCTGGACGAGCATGCTAAAATTAAACAACTCACCAAACCAACTGTGTTCTCCCTAGACTTCATGGAAAACTCAGCTAACCAAAGACCATTCCCTAGCAGCTGAGTGACTTGGTCACAATGCACCTGCTGTGAAGAGTCCCTGTGCAAAAAATGAAAGGTATGTAGATAAATACTGTGGACTGTTAGCCACCCACTGCGATAGTTAGGAAAAGCAGACCACACAGAAGCAGAGAGTTTGTACAAATAAACAGATGCACAGTCCGTGAATATCTCTGTCCCTTATACTTACTTAATAATAGAAAACATATTAACTGCTCATTATATATTATATATATATATATATATATATATATATATAAACACATATATACATATACATACACATACACACATATACATAAAGAAAAATAACCCTTCTTTGATTCCAAAGCTCAAAACAGACACATGGCCATTACTACAGGAACAGTCTACCATATCCACATCACCAGAGGACTGAAATAAAGGAAATCACTGTGGCTCTTACTTATTTACCAAAACCGGAAACATAAAATTCACACCAACCTGTTTGTCAAGGAGTCGATCTAATTTACTACTGTGGAGACATTAATATTCTTTACTGCTCTAGCAATTCCTTTTTCTGTCTCAGTCTAATTTCAAGCAAGGGGATAAAATTAACTTATCCTTTATGTCACAGGTGGATATTTCCATAAGTTGTCCTGAGAATTAGACCATCTGATTATAAATTTGTGAAACTGCATTCCCATATTTTCTCCATGTCTAGCCTCACTACACTTACCTATATCTTGAAGGTGTTTCTGGAAAGTCAAAGGTTGCAAGTAAGGTTTCTAGGACCATTAAGGTGACATATACAGAGTACAGCCAAATTCTTATTTGCACGTGCTATTCAATTTGACACAATTCACCACTCACCTGCACCATGTTTAGTGAGAACAACCACCACCACCACCTTACCTCAAAAATTCTATCCTCTTTACCTGAAAAATTTCAGATCATAATTAGGGGAACGGTGATGAACAGAAATTTTGAATCCCTGCCAAAGATATTCAATGAAATCTGACTGGGCCAAGCAAGAAAATCTATTCTCTTCATTTGAAAACAATTACACTACAGAGCTTTAGACTACAAGCTTTAGACAGTTATCCAAAAGGTCCTTATGTTTCACAAAATCTCATCCAAAAAAAAAAAAAAAACACAAGCACACCCCATGAAGTGTAAAAAAAAAAAAAAAAAAAAGAACACGTGGACATATCAAGATTTGGTCTTCATTTAAACAGTATCTTCAGATAAAGGTGATGCAAATGAAAAAACAGAAACATCACTTTCAAATAATTTAATCAACTAAAAAATAAACAGATGTCATTTCTGAATGTGAAAAAGGAAGTCCCCCTTGGTTCTAATAGCTGGTGTTGCCTCCTCAAGTAACCGTTTCCTATAACTGTCTAGCAGTCTCTGGTATTGACTGGGAGACCTCCATATGGAATTCTTTCAGCTGTGTCATATTTGAGGGTTGTCGTGTGCCCAGCCAGCTTCAAATCCCCCACAGCATCTTGATGGAATTTAGCTACGGGCTTTGCCTTGGTGATTGCAGAACCTTCCATTTCCTTCTTTTCAACCATTTGTTGTTGGCATCACTGATATGTTTAAGGTCACTATCGCATTGCAAGGTCCACTTTCAGCAGATCACCTCATACTATGCACAAGCACCATTTGATACAATGAAGAATTCATACCAAATTCTATGTTGGTGAGCTGCCCAGGTCCTGATGCAGCAAAGCAGTCCCAAACCATAACATCTTCTAATACTATACCAAAAACTCTATCTTTACCTCATCTGGCCAGAGAACATTGTTGTGGAATTCCTGGTCCTTGTAAATCGAGAGAAAAACTAAAGATTGCCCATTAACATCCAGGCAAAGGTCTCCTTCTGGCAAACCTCCTAGGTAACCCTAATTTGTACAACCTCTTTCTAATGGTAGACTCATGCACTTTAACATCAACAGTGCCAAGAGCTACCTGTAGGTCCCATTATTAAATTCTGAGGCTCTTAAAGGCAGCTTCCAGTATCTTGTGTTCTATTCTCTCATTAAACTTTCTGTGGTGGCCTACCATGGACAAGTTGGCAGTTGCCTGAAATCTTCTCCTCTTGGAATGATCTTCCAGACAGTCAAATGGTTAATTTTCAGTTGTTTGGAGATCTTTTTAAATCCCTTCCCAGACGCTATAACCTTCTTTCTAAAGTTCCCATGGAGCTCTTTACATCTGGACATGGTGATAATACACTTTACCAACAAAGAGCAAACCAAACTAAATGTCTAACATTTAAATAAGGCAAGATCCTCTCTAATGAAGTTCTAATCATTTGCACCAGGGCTGAACCTGCTTTTTTCACATGTGAAAGCTTTAATTTTTGTTTATTTAAGCTATTCAATAGAATACAAAATGTAAGTGTGGGTTGATGTTTATTCTATTGCTATTAGTATTCTATAGGCAGGAAGTGTAGTGCAGTGGTTAAGACCATGGACTTCAA
The DNA here is from genome assembly GCF_900747795.2 of Erpetoichthys calabaricus. Lineage (NCBI taxonomy): Eukaryota > Metazoa > Chordata > Cladistia > Polypteriformes > Polypteridae > Erpetoichthys > Erpetoichthys calabaricus. The sequence goes on along the minus strand of NC_041411.2, from coordinate 42,717,356 downwards.
ACCCTGAGATTGTGAGGTTCAAATTCCACCACTGACACTGTGTAACCCGGAGCAAGTCACTACACCCGCCTGTAGTCGAATTGGAAAAAAGAAATGTAAGCAATCGCATCTCAAATGTTGAAAGTCGCTTTGGATAAAGGCATCAGCTAAATAAATAAATGTATTACAACGAATCTATCTATAGATACTGTTTAAATGAATATCAAATCTTGATATGTCCTAATATATGTTAAAAAAGGAAAAACATTTAATGGGGTGTACTCAGTTTTACACATGACTGTATTTGTTTTCATCCAAAACAACTGGAGGAAAACTGCAAAAGCAAAATGACAATGTGTGACAAGTGCATACCTTAAAACACCATCTTCTGTGGCAATGAGAACAAAATGACAAGCGAGCTGAACAAGGCTAGACAGACTACACGTCAAATTGGTCCACAAACAAACTGAATGTGGATCTGACATTCTGAGTAGCTTCAACCAATTAAAAAAAAAAAAAAAAAAAATTAAAACAATGTACATCTTTAATTGCAATTTAAAAACATAATAAATATAAAAGATTATTTTGGACAAACTAATGTGAGAATCGCATTGCCATTTAAGAGGTTTAATTGGTGGTATAGCCTATTATATATACTCACAGTTTTGTTTTGTTTTATTCTGTCTATCTTGGCTTTTGCAACACATATAAGAAATAACATTATTATTATGCAGAAGACTGCAAAAAAAAAAAAAATCTGATAAAAGTCCACTGCAGCCACCATCTTTACTGTGCATAAACAGACAAGGAGAAGACAACAAACAAAAGAAAGAAGCATAAAAGGGCTGTTATTTTAATCATATAAGATGAAGACCACGGGATAATTTGTCTGTAGTCTGGGACATGCTCTACTTAAAACAATGCTTTAAAAGGAAAGAGAGCACAATCACTCTGCCTTTTCACAACAGAGCAACATCAACCACCTCATTGTTTCAGCAGAATTTCACATCACAAATAAACACCAAAGACATAATCCAAGCTCCATAACTGGGTCAACCAATCACCAACAGAAAAGAAAATGGGGTAACACTCTTAGATAATATGCCGTTGCCAAGCATTGAAACTTGCGATGATATTCTATAAGCCCTCAACATGTTATTAACCCAATTTTAAAATGAAATCAGTCTTATGTTTCAGATATCGAAGAGAGTTTGTGAAGAAAAAGAAAAGAAAAATTCTCTTTAAAACATTGCGACACAAAACCTGCCATCATCCCTCTGGAATAGCTTAAATGCAAAGCCCCAATTTTCTCAGATGTCACAACTAGCACTCCACACAAGCATTTAAGTGAATTAGAGACTGGGAGGTCTGTCAGACCAAGGGGAAATAAAACAGAAGCACCCAAGAATTAAGTCCAATAATAAACAGCAAACACACATCCCGCTGCTTTGGTAAAATGACTCATACCATCAGCTAGCTAGCAATTACAGAAGTGTCAGTAACAAGGCATTTGAACAGCACGTGTGAAGTTCACAAAAAGGATAATCATCCCCACTATTTGTGCAGGAATGCTTTTCTTTTCTTCTTCTCAATGTCACCATAGGTTTGCTATTCCCAAATACTTAAGATCAAGTGAAATATGATACAAAAGCTGCTAAAAATAATCTCTGGTTCTTTAGGTGACGAATCTAGAACAAGCTGATGATGAAACAGTTCGTTGAGCTTTTCTCCTGACATTATTTTTTAGTCAAGAGATAATGTATTATACAATCTGACAAATACACAAATCTATCAGTACACGCTCTTGGCGATATCATTAATAATAATACACTCACTCAGCAGCAGAAATGCTGCAGGAGCATCTCAGACATCATTTGCCTCTTTGTGCAATGAATGCTATTTACTTAAAGTACTACTTTGAATGAAATACGGAAATAAAAAGCCATTCTCATGCATTACAAGGCCTTAGGTAAGTAAAGCAAATAAAAGTCACCAATACTGTACACATGTGCAACAACTGCGATGTCAACAAGCAAGTCCAAATAGCACAGTCGAGTTAAGAAGTAGAATTAGTTTATACATCAGAGCCGGGCAACAATAAAAACCCTACTAGTCGCAATACACCTGCACACATTCAAGAGACCACAACAAGAAGTCATCCACAATTCATCGGTCCACAGGAAAAAGCCACCATCAATCAGAGCAGGCCCTGTACTCGAGAAGTAGGCTGACATCTGCACTCCCAGTGGTGTCCAGATGTTGAGGGACAATCTCCACGCTGCCGATTATATTTGCAGTTTAAAAACAAGTTTATAACAAAGGAAGGATTTCCAGGGATTTACTAAAAATTGCTTCAAGTGCAGCTCTCCGATCCTGCCAGTTTAACTCTGTTTTGTCCAATAATAAACAACCAGCAGGAAAGCAGCCAGCTTTCTTCTTAAAGAAAGAGTCCTGCAATTGTTTAATTGCTCTGTACAGATCCCACTGATACTGGATTAGTCATTTCACATTTTTGATGTAATTAGTTCATTGTGATGCTGGTCTGTTGCACGATTACTCGCAAACTAATGTGGCTAGATCTTTGTTCTTGGTCTTCATTGAAAGCTTATGACCCAATAGGTTCTAGAAATTCAAAGAAACAAAAAAATTAGGTAGTGGCAACCTGGTGAGAACTTTACTGGTAAGAAGTACACTTCAATGTAGGTTAAGCATGGTCCCCACAAGCCCATCTATTGATAATACCACTGGACACACTACATACATGTTCAGAAATCATACTCCAGCCCAAGCTTGTACACTTGTAAGCAACTGTAAACTCTCCGCCTGTTTACATCTAGCCTTTTGTAACATTTCATTTTAAGACTGTAGGGCTGCAAATTTCTTTAGTAACATTTCATTTTAAGACTGTAGGGCTGCAAATTTCTTTAGTATTTCTGTATATACCTGGTGCCCCTATTCCAAGTAATTTATAAACTGTTGCCAACTGTGTACAAACATGATGAAATCATACAAGTTGTAAATCATTTGTGTGAAGGTATTCCAAAAGCGCAAACCGAAGATGTAAATAGTACAACCAGCTCAGTACCCTCCAGATTATAACTAGCAAATATAACTAGGGAGCTCTTAAAACAAACAGACACATTTCCTAAAAAGCTCCAGGCAGCTCTTCTGTAAAACCGTCTGAACACTGCACTGCCCACCCTGTCACACATTCGTTTAATGAACCCATGTAACCCAGTTTCGGGGGTGCAGTGAACCAATCTAGGCAGTATGGGGGGGGGGCAACAAGGCAGGAACCAGACCCCCCTGCCTCCCTCCCCCCAACTACAAGATTTAAAAAAAAATTGAACACTTTCAAAAATGTATTCGAAGATGCAGCCTAAAACGATTTGCAAAGGAACTTACACAGTTCTTCCTAACCGCACAATTGCTCAATATTCACCCCTTGTCAATCCTGTAGTCCAAGTCATCTTGGACCTTCTCTACCATACCTGGCATGGCAGCCACAATGCACTCCTTAATAGCCTCAAATGCCAAAATCCTGAAAAATATTAAGGGTAACTCTACAGTTTGGTGGATGCTTAATGTTTGTATTAGTTACTAAGGGACTCATTTTTGAAAATGTTCAATTCGTTTTGCAATCACACTACAAAATAAGAGGGGGTGAGTTGCACTCTTGAAGCAAATGTTGATTACAGTGCAAACATCCATACATTTTCAGAATCTACAGGGTTGCAGAGATGCTGGAGCCTGTCCCAACAAGCATAGCACACAAAGCAGGAACAAACCCTGGACAGCACACCAGTAATTATAAACATTTAAACAACAACTCAAAGCAACTGCAAATCAAATATCCATGTGGAGGACTGTGTTGTATTCAAAAGGAGAACAAGACCCACACCTCAATATCTCCAGAATGCCAGCCCAGCACTGCAGCATATGTTACCAATCAGAATTAAACCCACGTGTTTTGCATTTAGGGGTGACGGCACACTCCACGTAATTCAATCCAACTGTATAGCCCCAAGAAAATAAGGGTAGACACAAAGAGGAAATGTAATTACTTTAGACAGGCAACGTGATGTAGTAGTTAAGGCTTTGGACTTCAAACCCGCATGTTGTAGGTTCAGATCTCGCAAGGACCTGGGCCACTCACCATCACAGAATTCTGTATGAATTCTTCAATTTACCAAATGGTGCTTGTGAATAATGCGAGGTCATCTGTCAGAAGACTGAAGCTCAACTGAAAGTGGACCTTGCAAGTCACTTCCGCTGCCTGTGCTCCACTTGGAAAACCAAGAAATGTAACCCATTTTGATCTCAAATGTTGTAAGTGACATTGGATAAAGGCATCAACCAAATATCACAAATCTTTACATTAATGTAGCACTTTTCTTGCTACTCAAAGAGCTTTTACATAGACAAGTAATAATAAAAGCAGTGACCCTGAATATAAAGTAATAATATTTATATATATATACCGTAGAACCTCTCTCATGCTCAAGGCGCTTCAGAAAAACTTTAAATGAACAACAGGGCATATGACATTGGATACAAATAAAATCCACATAAAACACTAAATAAAGATAATACAGGAAACATGGTGCTTTGAACTAGAATAAGACCCAATAAACCAGAATAAAAATACAAAACACTACAAGAAAACCCCGAACAAATAACAATTTGTGATGCAAATGCAAATCATTCTGAACATCTGGACAGAACTTAAAGAAGGGTCAGAATGTCCCTTAAGGGCAAGGGTACCCCATAAATAATTTTTTAATTTGCTTGTTTAAAAGAATGAATTGAGTCAGCTCTTCTCATTAAATTTAGAGAGGTTGTTCCAAAGTCTGGGAGCAATGGAACTAACTGCTCTGTATTGGTAACTGAGCCGTCAGTTTGGGGCACAATGAGACTGGCAGCATTGGTGGACCTTAGTGGGCAGACAGGCGTGTAGCGATGAAGGAGGCCACATAAAGCTTTACAGATTAACAGAATTTTACATTCAATCCTGTAAGACACAAGGAGCCAGTGGAGGGTAGAGTGGGATGGGTGTTACGTACCCATCGCTGCAGGTCTTTGTAAAGAACCAACTGGATCTGTGAAAAAAAGATAAGAAGGAGCATCTGCCAGTACGGAGATACAGTAGTTGATGTAGTAAAAGTGTAGAGAAGACGTTTCTCAGCATTGGAAAAGGAGAGAAATGAGCAGACGGGGGGATATGATACAGAAGAGGAAAAAAGTTTCTTAACATGATCAATTTGGGAAGAATAAGAAAAGAAGGAATCAAAAATGACACCAAGATTCATCACCAAGTGTGACTGAAAAGAAGCTCATGTTCCTAGGCTAAAGTTTAGCACCAATTAGAATGACTTGGGGTGTGTTCCAGTTTAAAATCTGAAAAGGGTTATGTTCCATGCAGGTTTGAAATTTACTGAGTAAATGTGCAAAACGCCAAATTACCCTATATATAATAAAAAGTGTATTACAGTCCTGAAACAAATATTGCCACTACCCTAATGTGTCAATTATAACGTGACATGCATGATGGGGGGTGACATTATACAGCATAGTGCTCTCTGCAGCACACTGACTAACTGTAGAATCATGGGCAGCCACGATGGTCTCTGATGTGGGCACCATCCAACTTTCTGCCAAGTTTAATGCTAGTCGTGCAATACTAATGTGTCAAAAACAGACCACCTATCCACAACTGCAATCACTCCCCAGCACTGGTAACAGGATGGGTGCCACAGTCCACACTTTTAACCGGTTATGACTGACACCTCCAACTGCATACAAAAGTAACGTAGAAACGATGAGGAGTGCAGTTTTTAACAACATCGGCAAAATGAAAGGGAAGGCGCGTCACCTAAATGATAACAGTAAACTTTAACAGCCTGGTGGCGCAGCGTGGTCACAGTCCTCAGGCTGTTATTTATCTGTATTCACTTTACACCCTCTTATTGATGGGTCTGTGTACAAACAGCAGGACCTCATTTTTGTATTTATCCTCCTTCAAACCCCCGGTTCTCCGCTTTTTCGGCACGTTTTGCCTTTGCCTCGTCATGCCCAGACACGCTGCGGCCAGGAAGCGCCTTTTCTAGCCGAAATCTCACGCTTTCCAACCAGGAGGCCTCGATCGGTCGGACTGTGCAACACGCAGCAGCAGGCAAACGCCACCCCACCACGAACTCGCGGTCAAGCCGGTTTTGACGAAGACGCCTCACCTCGTCTGGTTACTCAGGAAGACCAACTTAATGAGTGCATGCGTGTAGCGGGACAAGCCGGCCGTGTTGATGCTGGTCACTCTCAGTCGATAATTCAAGATATGAAGATCCATTTCATTCACTCGCTAACAAGTCGCCACTCCAAACAAGCTTCCCTCGTTCAAATGTCGGCAACACTGAGCAGTCATGTGCTGGGGACGACGACATTTACCCGGGCGAGCGAACTGCAACAGACAGAGCAGGACTTGCCCCCAGAGCGCCACGCCTCCTTGACTTAAACAGATCAGAAGGTACGCGTGCGCAGTAGTGCTCAGGAGAATGCCGGCGCTAAGACCGCGCATATCCACCTAAACTCTTATTACTTCAGTTCACACATATTTTACCGATATTGCCCACAAATTGTTTTTACTTTATTTAAAGCCATTCGCATGTTGTAGTTTTTCCCCAGCACATTTTGTCTTTTATAAATTAGTCGGTTATCATTATAATCGCATCACAGCGGCTGTCGGTTTTCGTGGGCTGTTGTGATGTGATGGCGTTCAGATGGACCAGTGGCACAGCGGAGTGACATGGACGTAAGGAAAAACCCAGAAACTTGAAAATTTCCATAATGGAGTTTTACTAGCAGAGTGAGGGTGAGCGTCGGCGTTTTTGTGGGATGCTCAACCTGAATCTAACTTTGGCAGTAGCATTGGGGCCCTAATGTGTTGTTATTATTATTATTATAATTGACATTAATACTAGACAGGAATTGTAAACTCCGCCTGTTTAGACACTTAAGAACTTAGACTTGATTATGATTTCTGAACAAGTATGCAACAAGTCGTAGTGGATTATCAATAGATGGGCTTGCACGGGCGGTGCTTTCCTTACAATAAACCTTTCAGCAAACCGTTGTAACGAACTGAATTTCCAGTACATATCAGGCCATGCGCTTTCGATTAAGACTAAGATCAGGGTCCTAGCCCCATTACTTCGGGAGTTATTGTATAACAGACGGACAGATGCATGTTATCTAGAGATATGGATAGATAAATAGATAATCCGTCCATTTTCTTATTATGGTTATTCAAATTTCTGGAGAATGTAAGGTTATTAGGAGATTTTCCGCTGCAACCTAAAAGCACTGCTAAAAGAAAATGAAGTGCGAAGGAAAAAACAACACGAGGTGACATCAACCAGAAACAACTTTCATTGTGATCAGTTATAGAATCTGACAGCCAAAGAATTGTGTCCACCAGGCTGTAAAGCTTTTGAAATAATAGAGCTAGCCATCCATTGTCTAACCTGCTTAATCCAACTCAGGGCTGACGGGATTCAGTAAGTACATTCATATATAGTATGTTATTTTTTTTAATGTTAAACAAACCTTTATTACCATTACAGTATATTAAAAAGACACCAGTTTGTACAGTATATACAGTAAAACATTTACAGCTTAGACTTTCCTACTTACATTTAGCACTTGGCATTAATTTTCTGTAATACATTAAACATCATTTATATCATACATTTCTTTAAATTTGTCTATTTGATTAGTTTATAATATTACAAATTCAACATTCAATCTCCTATTAATGAGTAGATAGGTACAGAAAGGTGCTGTACTAGATAGATGTGCTGTACTAGACAGATAATCTTCGTAATCAATCTGAAAATTGTTTGCCTAAAGCTTTATTATAAATTAAGTAAAGTTATTGAAATAAACAATCTGTGGTTTAACAAATTGATCTTACACAGTTATAGCAGGAGTATGCCCTAAAAGAACTCACAGTAGATTAATATTTTATATAAATTGTTCATGATCAGTATTACCCTAAAGTGTTTCAGTCCAAGCTCAGTGTAAATAGTACATTACAGATACTGCATAGTCAGATATGGGCACTTAGGGGACACCTACAGGGCTTTAACAAGGTGCACACTGACTGAGACCTAGACAGGGGCTGTCACTAACATCTTCTTCCTTTTCACTTATAGACCTGAAGACCACCACTCAGAGGACAAGTGACGTAATTTCTCCAGTTTTCAAAAGCCCTGCCCCTTCTGTCTCTCATACTCAAAATAAGAAGGCACCAAACCAGAAGTCAGTGTGAGTAATGAAGGGCATCCGCAGAAATGCTGAAAGTCAGAAGTTATGCAGCTGTTAGCTTTCTGTTTACATCATAGTCCGTTCTTTCCTTTTTTGTCCCTTATTTGACATCCCTGTTAAATGGGGCTATACCATGGAGGAACCCCAGCTCTCTGAAATATGTTGTCCCCTCATTACTATATACAGTTAAGTTGTCACTGTCCAAATATTTATGGACCTTTTTCTAATTTTGGTTCTGTACATTACCACAATGAATTTTAAATGAAACAATTCAGATGCAGTTGAAGTGCAGACTTTCATCTTTAATTCAGTGGGGTGAACAAAACGATTGCATAAAAATGTGAGGCAACTAAAGCATTTTTGTAACACAATCCCTTCATTTCAGGGGCTCAAAAGTAATTGGACAAATTAAATAACTGAAAATAAAATGTTCATTTCTAATACTTGGTTGAAAACCCTTTGCTGGCAATGACAGCCTGAAGTCTTGAACTCCTGGACATCACCAGATGCTGGGTTTCCTCCTTTTTAGTGCTCTGCCAGGCCTTTACTGCAGCGGCTTTCAGTTGCTGTTTGTTTGTGGGCCTTTCTGTCTGAAGTTTAGTCTTCAACAAGTGAAATGCCTGCTCAATTGGGTTAAGATCAGGTGACTGACTTGGCCATTCAAGAATTTTCCACTTCTTTGCTTTAATAAACTCCTGGGTTGCTTTGGCTGTATGTTTTGGGTCATTGTCCATCTGTATCATGAATCAATTTGACTGCATTTAGCTGGATTGGAGCAGACAGTATGTCTCCGAACACCTCAGAATTCATTCGGCTGCTTCTGTCCTGTGTCACATCATCAATAAACACTAGTGTCCCAGTGCCACTGGCAGCCATGCACGCCCAAGCCATCACACTGCCTCCACCATGTTTTACAGATGATGTGGTATGCTTTGGATAATTAGCTGTTCCACGCCTTCTCCATACGTTTTTCTTACCATCATTCTGGTAGAGGTTGATCTTGGTTTCATCTGTCCAAAGAATGTTTTTCCAGAACTGTGCTGGCTTTTTTAGATGTTCTTTATCAAAGTCCAATCTAGCCTTTGTATTCTTGAGGCTTATGAGTGGCTTGCACCTTGCAGCGCACCCTCTGTATTTACTTTCATGCCGTCTTCTCTTTATGGTAGACTTGGATATCGATACGCCTACCCCCCTGGAGAGTGTTGTTCACTTGGTTGGCTGTTGTGAAGGGGTTTCTCTTCACCATGGAAATGATTCTGTGATCATCCACCACTGTTGTCTTCCGTGGACGTCCAGGTCTTTTTGTGTTGCTGAGTTCACCAGTGCTTGCTTTCTTTCTCAGGATGTACCAAACTGTAGATTTTGCCACTCGTAATATTGTAGCAATTTCTCGGATGGGTTTTTTCTGTTTTCGCAGCTTAAGGATGGCTTCTTTCACCTGCATGGAGAGCTCCTTTGACCACATGTTGTCTGTTCACAGCAAAATCTTCCACATGCAAGCACCACACCTCAAATGAACTCCAGGCCTTTTATCTGCTTAACTGATAATGACATAACGACGGACTTGCCCACACCTGCCCAAGAAATAGCCTTTGAGTCAATTTTCCAATTACTTTTGAGCCCCTGAAATGAAGGGATTGTGTCAAAAAAATGCTTTAGTTGCCTCACATTTTTATGCAATCGTTTTGTTCACCCCACTGAATTAAAGATGAAAGTCTGCACTTCAACTGCATCGGAGTTGTTTCATTTAAAATTCATTGTGGTCATGTACAGAACCAAAATTAGAAAAAAGTTGTCTCTGTCCAAATATTTATAGACCTAACTGTATATACATACTTGGGGGCTTTGCCCCCTGCTTGCTTCGCTCGCAAACCTCCCATGTTTGGTTTTCCAGATACACACTTTTAAGATTTTTTTTTTTTGAATTGTTGCTATTTCATTAGTTTCACTTTTATTTCAGAACTTTGGTAAAAAAACAATATTTGGAATCTTTCGAGTCTCAACATGCTGAATCTTTTCAATGAGGTCAGTGAGACATGTTTAATGACTTTGTACCGTAATTCAGGATAGGTTTCTCTGTTTGGAATTTCAGCACAGACAAAGCGATCTACATCATTAGCAGTTAATTTTTTTTGCAAAGTATCCAATAAATGAATGTGAGGTAAACCCTGTTTTTGAAATTCTCTGACTTAAACTTCAAAGCCTTACAATATTTACATACTTCTGACATACCTGTATCACCTGTGTCCATAAATTCTATCTCCATTTGCATTTTCGTTATTTCTCCGAGTAATAATTTCTCTGTTTGCACTGATGCGATGTTTACTTTCTTTGTTTTGACACTTTCGTTTTTTTCTGCTTTCATATTCTGTATCTTGCTCTGCATGTGTTTCGCGCCTACGTTTTTTTTCTTTTGAGTCTTTTGAATTCCACTGTTTTCATTATCTATAACCTGCTCCTCATGTGTTTGGCTCCCTTTGTTTTTTAACCTCTTTATGATGTTTTACTTTGTTTTCTACTCCTTGTATTTTATTTCTGACCTCGCTTTGTCCTGCTTTTTTTTCAATGACACCTGGTCCGTGAGGAATAATTTCCATTTGTTTGCGCTACTGTAATCTTTACTTTCCTTTTTTGTTGATACTTTCTAATTTTCCTGCCTTCATATTCTTTAACTTTTCTGCATTTGTATCTCGCCAAGTTCTTTTTGAGCCTTTCAAACTCCACTGCTTTCATAATCTCTAACCTGCTCTGCATGTGTATAGCGCTAACATTTTTGAACGTCTTTATGAAGTTCTACTTTGTCTTTTAATTCTGAGCCCGATTGGACATGCTTTTTTTCAATTCCACTTGTTCCAGGCTGATTACTACTTTCCTTATTTTCTGTATTTTCACCTCGATTATTCTTTTTCTTTTTTGCATTTTTTTCTCTCCAATGCTCTTGAGTCACTTTTCTCCGCACTGCTCTTTCTTCTTCGCTTAGTCGTCGACGTTTCATCTATAATGTACAGGGGTATTGTCCTTATACGCTTTATATGCGCTGAGTCCCTGGATCTGTGTGTGCTCAAAGTCTTGACACGAATGAGTGTTTTGCTGCCCGTGGTCTTATTTGATGTTGGTTGTAAGTAGGGTGTGTCTTGCAAGAATCTCATGTTCTACGTCCCCGTGAGACAGTCCTAGGTCAATCTACTGGCACAAAGTCTCATGTTTAAGGTCCCCCCGAGACGCTCCGTGGCCATTCTCTTTTGTCTCGCGGGTCTTTTAAGTGTCTGTGATCTTAACATGAAGATCACGTCTCGTCTCCCTAGTCTCTCTCTCCCAAGATTTTTTTTTACAATAGAGATATATATATATATTATATACTGTATATATATTATATACAGTATATATACAGTATATATATATATATTCACACTTTCACACAGTATATACCATATGACAGAATTCCAAGCTGGTACGGTCTGATGGAGGTCCAGAAAAGGATCTTAGACACATAGACCAGGCAATGTCCATACTTTATCTGAAAGTTTTGCAGTACTAGTAAGGTGGGCTGGCAGCTGCTTGAGGGTTCAGCTCTTAGAATGCAGACAGAGGAATCTATACATAAGGGTGAGCAGCCAGCAGCTGGCAGTGTACCCTTTACAGTTATGTAATGCCCCAAGAAGTAGCAATGCCAGAAATGCTAGATAAATAGGATGGTCATGGGAGATGTGCAAACGGCTGTGAGAGTTGCCCAAACTAGTTAGTGGCAGCTGGGGGACACTTTGTGGTGGTGTATTTTGAAGTGTTATACTTGTGCCTTGGGTTGCAATAACATCTGAGGCCACCAGAAGGAGATGGAGGTTCCTAACTGCAGAAGCAGACTCTTGAGTAGACTATGAAGCTACTTCAGGCCATATGCTGGGTTCAACAGGTAGGGAGATAGAATAGACAGTGTGAGTATGTGTGTGTGTGTGTGGGGGGGGGGGGGGGTTCACGCACCAAGGGGTCTAGAAGTTAAAGTATAGGGAGCTGTTAGTTGCCGTCACATATCAGCAATGCAGAGAACAGTAATATGAAGTTCCTTATCACCAGCTCTCCTCAACCAGCCTGAATGAAGATGTTACTGTCTATGCAATATGGGATAAAAGGCTTCATCCTAGAGTACTTCCAAAAACAAAACAAAAATGTGAATGTGAATATCAAATCCTGATATGTCCAAATATGTTAAAAAAGGAAAAACATTTAATGGGGTGTACTCAGTTTTACACATGACTGTATTTGTTTTCATCCAAAACAACTGGAGGAAAACTGCAAAAGCAAAATGACAATGTGTGACAAGTGCATACCTTAAAACACCATCTTCTGTGGCAATGAGAACAAAATGACAAGCGAGCTGAACAAGGCTAGACAGACTACACGTCAAATTGGTCCACAAACAAACTGAATGTGGATCTGACATTCTGAGTAGCTTTAACCAATTTAAAAAAAAAAAAAGTAAAACAATGTACATCTTTAATTGCAATTTAAAAACATAATAAATATAAAAGGTTATTTTGGACAAACTAATGTGAGAATCGCATTGTCATTTAAGAGGTTTAATTGGCGGTATAGCCTATTACATATACTCGCAGTTTTGTTTTGTTTTATTCTGTCTATCTTGGGTTTTGCAACACATATAAGAAATAACATTATTATTATGCAGAAGACTGCAAAAAAAAAAAAAAAAAAAAATCCGATAAAAGTCCACTGCAGCCACCATCTTTACTGTGCATAAACAGACAAGGAGAAGACAACAAACAAAAGAAAGAAGCATAAAAGGGCAAACTAGTTCTAAAACAAATTTTTGGCACCCCAATGTTATTTTAATCATATAAGATGAAGACCACGGGATAATTTGTCTGTAGTCTGGAACATGCTCTACTTAAAACAATGCTTTAAAAGGAAAGAGAGCACAATCACTCTGCCTTTTCACAACAGAGCAACATCAACCACCTCATTGTTTCAGCAGAATTTCACATCACAAATAAACACCAAAGACATAATCCAAGCTCCATAACTGGGTCAACCAATCACCAACAGAAAAGAAAATGGGGTAACACTCTTAGATAATATGCCGTTGCCAAGCATTGAAACTTGTGATGATATTCTATAAGCCCTCAACATGTTATTAACCCAATTTTAAAATGAAATCAGTCTTATGTTTCAGATATCGAAGAGAGTTTGTGAAGAAAAAGAAAAGAAAAATTCTCTTTAAAACATTGCGACACAAAACCTGCCGTCATCCCTCTGGAATAGCTTAAATGCAAAGCCCCAATTTTCCAAGATGTCACAACTAGCACTCCACACAATCATTTAAGTGATTAGAGACTGGGAGGTCTGTCAGACCAAGGGGAAATAAAACAGAAGCGCCCAAAAATTAAGTCCAATAATAAACAGCAAACACACATCCCGCTGCTTTGGTAAAATGACTCATACCATCAGCTAGCTAGCAATTACAGAAGTGTCAGTAACAAGGCATTTGAACAGCACGTGTGAAGTTCACAAAAAGGATAATCATCCCCACTATTTGTGCAGGAATGCTTTTCTTTTCTTCTTCTCAATGTCACCATAGGTTTGCTATTCCCAAATACTTAAGATCAAGTGAAATATGATACAAAAGCTGCTAAAAATAATCTCTGGTTCTTTAGATGACGAATGTAGACATCCTGACATTATTTTTTAGTCAAGAGATAATGTATTATACAATCTGACAAATACACAAATCTATCAGTACACGCTCTTGGCGATAATTATCATTAATAATAATACACTCACTCAGCAGCAGAAATGCTGCAGGAGCATCTCAGACATCATTTGCCTCTTTGTGCAATGAATGCTATTTACTTAAAGTACTACTTTGAATGAAATACGGAACTAACAAGCCATTCTCATGCATTACAAGGCCTTAGGTAAGTAAAGCAAATAAAAGTCACCAATACTGTACACATGTGCAACAACTGCGATGTCAACAAGCAAGTCCAAATAGCACAGTCGAGTTAAGAAGTAGAATTAGTTTATACATCAGAGCCGGGCAACAATAAAAACCCTACTAGTCGCAATACACCTGCACACATTCAAGAGACCACAACAAGAAGTCATCCACAATTCATCGGTCCACAGGAAAAAGCCACCATCAATCAGAGCAGGCCCTGTACTCGAGAAGTAGGCTGACATCTGCACTCCCAGTGGTGTCCAGATGTTGAGGGACAATCTCCACGCTGCCGATTATATTTGCAGTTTAAAAACAAGTTTATAACAAAGGAAGGATTTCCAGGGATTTACTAAAAATTGCTTCAAGTGCAGCTCTCCGATCCTGCCAGTTTAACTCTGTTTTGTCCAATAATAAACAACCAGCAGGAAAGCAGCCAGCTTTCTTCTTAAAGAAAGAGTCCTGCAATTGTTTAATTGCTCTGTACAGATCCCACTGATACTGGATTAGTCATTTCACATTTTTGATGTAATTAGTTCATTGTGATGCTGGTCTGTTGTGCGATTACTCGCAAACTAATGTGGCTAGATCTTTGTTCTTGGTCTTCATTGAAAGCTTATGACCCAATAGGTTCTAGAAATTCAAAGAAACAAAAAAATTAGGTAGTGGCAACCTGGTGAGAACTTTACTGGTAAGAAGTACACTTCAATGTAGGTTAAGCATGGTCCCCACAAGCCCATCTATTGATAATACCACTGGACACACTACATACATGTTCAGAAATCATACTCCAGCCCAAGCTTGTACACTTGTAAGCAACTGTAAACTCTCCACCTGTTTACATCTAGCCTTTTGTAACATTTTATTTTAAGACTGTAGGGCTGCAAATTTCTTTAGTAACATTTCATTTTAAGACTGTAGGGCTGCAAATTTCTTTAGTATTTCTGTATATACCTGGTGCCCCTATTCCAAGTAATTTATAAACTGTTGCCAACTGTGTACAAACATGATGAAATCATACAAGATGTAAATAGTACAACCAGCTCAGTACCCTCCAGATTATAACTAGCAAATATAACTAGGGAGCTCTTAAAACAAACAGACACATTTCCTAAAAAGCTCCAGGCAGCTCTTCTGTAAAACTGTCTGAACACTGCACTGCCCACCCTGTCACACATTCGTTTAATGAACCCATGTAACCCAGTTTCGGGGGTGCAGTGAACCAATCTAGGCAGTATGGGGGGGGGGGCAACAAGGCAGGAACCAGACCCCCCTGCCCCCCTCCCCCCAACTACAAGATTTAAAAAAAATTGAAAACCTTCAAAAATGTATTCGAAGACGCAGCCTAAAACGATTTGCAAAGGAACTTACACAGTTCTTCCTAACCGCACAATTGTTCAATGTTTGTATTAGTTACTAAGAGACTCATTTTTGAAAATGTTCAATTCGTTTTGCAATCACACTGTATACAAAATATGAGGGGGTGAGTTGCACTCTTGAAGCAAATGTTGATTACAGTGCAAACATCCATACATTTTCAGAATGTACAGGGTTGCTGGAGACTGTCCCAACGAGCATAGCGCACAAAGCAGGAACAAACCCTGGACAGCACACCAGTAATTATAAACATTTTAACAACAACTCAAAGCAACTGCAAAGCAAATATCCATGTGGCGGACAGTGTTGTATTCAAAAGGAGAACAAGCCCAGCACTGCAGCATATGTTACCAATCAGAATTACACCCACGTGTTTTGCATTTAGGGGTGACAGCACACTCCCCGTAATTCAATCCAACTGTATAGCCCCAAGAAAATAAGGGTAGACACAAAGAGGAAATGTAATTACTTTAGACAGGTAACGTGATGTAGTAGTTAAGGCTTTGGATTTCAAACCCGCATGTTGTAGGTTCAGATCTCGCAAGGACCTGGGCCACTCACCATCACAGAATTCTGTATGAATTCTTCAATTTACCAAATGGTGCTTGGGAATAATGCGAGGTCATCTGTCAGAAGACTGAAGCTCAACTGAAAGTGGACCTTGCAAGTCACTTCCGCTGCCTGTGCTCCACTTGGAAAACCAAGAAATGTAACCCATTTTGATCTCAAATGTTGTAAGTGACATTGGATAAAGGCATCAACCAAATATCACAAATCTTTACATTAATGTAGCACTTTTCTTGCTACTCAAAGAGCTTTTACATAGACAAGTAATAATAAAAGCAGTGACACTGAATATAAAGTAATAATATTTATTTATATACTGTAGAACCTCTCTCATGCTCAAGGCGCTTCAGAAAAACTTTAAATGAACAACAGGGCATAGGACTTTGGATCAAGGTTATTATAGTTTTGCCTTTTTATATTAGTTTTTATTTCTATATTTTTTCTGACCTTACTTGTAATTTCAGTTTAGTTTTAATTTTCCTTCATCGTGTATTTTTAGTTTTAGTTTAGTTTTTATTTCACAAAAACATTTCTATTTTATTTTTATATATATTAGTTTCAGTTTTAGTTTTAGTAATTATGGCATAGAGCGCCTACGGAGTTAGTTTTGTGTCACAATCAGACAGAACCGTACACTTAAAAGATTTGGATATGAGTTTAATGTTAGTCGAAGCTTACTACACTGCCTGGTTTACTATCTGCTTTTGTTTTTGTCTGATAAAAACAAGCATAATCAAAACTAGACACTGAATATGAACAATTTTACACAATTTTATAATTTTTAAAATATTTTCTCATGAAAATCACAGGGACTTAGGAAGAACAGGGCTGTTTGACTTGAATGAGTGTGCAGACCCCACCTAGCTGTATTGAGGGAAACAAAAGAACAACAAGCATGTAGTGTCAAGGTTAGGGGCAGCAAGTCTTGAATAGACCACCATAAAGGACAGTAAACCAATAATGAGCAGAGCAAGAGCAGGTAATAGGAGTACGGACAGGCATAATACAACAGAGACAGCGTCTGATATTAAGAACAACATATACATTACCTAAACCTGTTTATCCAGAGTAGGATTGCAGGAAATCTGGAGCCTACTGCAGCAGGTTTGGATGCAAGGCAGGAAAAATCCCTGGTATGCAATATGTATGGTAAGGCTGATGTTAAGAACAAAAAGAATATGATATTTCAACTATCTATTTTGAGAAAGAGAGAGAAAAACATTGAAAAAAGGAGACAAATATTTTAAAATATAATTCTGCTAATGGATTACTGTCACAATATCAGTTATTTTGAGTTGTGAATATGAACTAAAAAAGATAAATTAATAAATATGGAATAAATACAAAAACCCATTAGTATGTTTAGTTTTTCATCACTTGTCAGACTCTATACCTTTGTTTGTATCGCTTCGTTGTTAAACAATGTTTTTAAAGCAAAAGTGATTGGTCAGCAACAATATGCTGATCTTGTATGATGACCTGGTCAGTCTCTCGATCAGTGCCATTTTATTTTCAAAAACCGGGAGTGCTCTCCCCTCAGTATACTCAGATATGGGGATGGATATTTGAGGAGTAAACCGCAAGACAATGATTATATTTTTATATTATGTACATTAAGGAACCATCAACAACAAATCAAATTAGTAATATAGTAATCCCTCCTCCATCGCGGGGGTTGCGTTCCAGAGCCACCCGCGAACTAAGAAAATCCGTGAAGTAGAAACCATATGTTTATATGGTTATTTTTATATTGTCATGCTTGGGTCACAGATTTGCGCAGAAACACAGGAGGTTGTAGAGAGACAGGAACGTTATTCAAACACTGCAAACAAACATTTGTCTCTTTTTCAAAAGTTTAAACTGTGCTCCACGACAAGACAGAGATGACAGTTCCGTCTCACAATTAAAAGAATGCAAACATATCTTCCTCTTCAAAGGAGTGTGTGTCAGGAGCACAGGCTGTCAGAGAGATAGAGAGAAAAGCAAACAAATCAATAGGGCTGTTTTTCTTTTAAGTATGCGAAGCACCAAGGTACAAAGCTGTTGAAGGCGGCAGCTCACACCCCCTCCGTCAGGAGCAGACAAAGAGAGAGAGAGAGAGAGAGACAGAGTTTGTTTTTCAATCAAAAATCAATACGTGCCCTTCGAGCTTTTAAGTATGCGAAGCACCGTGCAGCATATCGTTTCAGGAAGCAGCTGCACAAAAGATAGCAACGTGAAGATAATCTTTCAGCATTTTTAGACGAGCGTCCGTATCGTCTAGGTGTGTGAACAGCCCCCCTGCTCACACCCCCTACGTCAGGATCAGAAAAAGTCAGCGCAAGAGAAAGAGAAAAGCCTCACAGGTGGCGCAGTGGTAGTGCTGCTGCTTTGCAGTAAGGAGACTGTGGAAGATTGTGGGCTCGCTTCCCGGTTCCTCCCTGTGTGGATAGCACTTTGAGTACTGAGAAAAGCGCTATATAAATGTAATGAATTATTATTATTATTATTATTAAAAGTAAGCTGGGTAGCTTCTCAGCCATCTGCCAATAGCGTCCCTTGTATGAAATCAACTGGGCAAACCAACTGAGGAAGCATGTACCAGAAATTAAAAGACCCATTGTCCGCAGAAACCCGCGAAGCAGCGAAAAATCCGCGATATATATTTAAATATGCTTACATATAAAATCCGTGATGGAGTGAAGCCGCGAAAGGCGAAGCGTGATATAGCGAGGGATTACTGTATATTGAACAATTATTATAAAAGTAAAGTTGAATAAATCGAACTCTGCAGCTGTATAAATAAATTAAAAAAATTGAGTATTTGTTCAGGTAAAGTACCACTTCCGGATGATGGATTTGGCCCAAAAGTTAATACAGATCTAGAATTGTGGTGTAACAACCACATGCCAAATTTCATCCATCTATCTAGTTGTGTTTTTGAGTTATCGTGTTTATACACACACACCCACGCGTACACACACAATTCCAAAAAACAGTATTGTTGGACACTGGTTAGTCTATAAGGTCAAGATTCATCAAAATATTGAGGTCGAATTTTTTCATGATTACTAAACGATTTCTCCTGTGCAAAGTGGCAGGTGAATTGCTGTCAACAAAAAGCAGACACCTGAGAAATAAACTGAAACGTTACTCACTGATTTTTCTGTCCATATAGTGAACGTTTTGTTGACCAGCACAAAAACATTCTGATTCTGATACCAGCCGTTTGAATTACATCTTGATATACAACAAGCACAAAGAAAGTCGGCAAGTAAATCGCTTTCTATTTCACAGGCTTTACGCACCCTCACTCAGCTTGCTCTGTCGCAAATGCTGTGTGAACAGCCGCCCTCCGTCACCAGCCGCCGTTCACAGGATGAATATATGCGGGTGGCTCATGGTGGATGACTTTCTGTTTTAGAGAAAACTTATCAGGGTTAAAGACTAACAGCAAGAATATTCATTCAAAAACGAAAACTAAAAATATTTTGGTAAATTATTATTTTATTTCAGTTAGTCTTTCCAGCTACTTTAATAGTTTCATTTAGTTTTTCATTTCAGTTTTGTTAATTATTTTATATCAGTTTACGAAAATGTTTTTTTAATAATAGTTTCAGTTTTGATTTTAGTTTTCGTTAACTATAATAACCTTGCATTGGATACAAATAAAATCCACATAAAACACTAAATAAAGATAATACAGGAAACATGGTGCTTTGAACTAGAATAAGACCCAATAAACCAGAATAAAAATACAAAACACTACAAGAAAACCCTGAACAAATAACAATTTGTGATGCAAATGCAAATCATTCTGAACCTCTGGACAAAACTTAAAGAAGGGTCAGAATGTCCCTTAAGGGCAAGGGTACCCCATAAATAAATTTTTAATTTGCTTGTTTAAAAGAATGAATTGAGTCAGCTCTTCTCATTAAATTTAGAGAGGTTGTTCCAAAGTCTGGGAGCAATGGAACTGAAGGCTCAGTCATCCATACAGCGCAGTTAGTTTTGGGCACAACGAGACTGGCAGCATTGGTGGACCTTAGTGGGCAGACAGGCGTGTCGCGATGAAGGAGGCCATGTAAAGCTTTATAGGGCACGGTGGCGCAGTGGTAGCGCTGCTGCCTCGCAGTTAGGAGACCCGGGTTCGCTTCCCGGGTCCACCCTGCGTGGAGTTTGCATGTTCTCCCCGTGTCTGCGTGGGTTTCCTCCGGGCACTCCGGTTTCCTCCCACAGTCCAAAGACATGCAGGTTAGGTGGATTGGTGATTCTAAATTGGCCCTAGTGTGTGCTTGGTGTGTGGGTGTGTTTGTGTGTGTCCTGCGGTGGGTTGGCACCCTGCCCGGGATTGGTTCCCTGCCTTGTGCCCTGTGTTGGCTGGGATTGGCTCCAGCAGACCCCCGTGACCCTGTGTTCGGATTCAGCGGGTTGGACAATGGATGGATGGATGGATTATTAACAGAATTTTACATTCAATCCTGTAAGACACAAGGAGCCAGTGGAGGGTAGAGTGGGATGGGTGTTACGTACCCATCGCTGCAGGTCTGTGTAAGGAACCAACTGGATCTGTGAAAAAAAGATAAGAAGGAGCATCTGCCAGTACGGAGATACAGTAGTTGATGTAGTAAAAGTGTAGAGAAGACGTTTCTCAGCATTGGAAAAGGAGAGAAATGAGCAGACAGGGGGATATGATACAGAAGAGGAAAAAAGTTTCTTAACATGATCAATTTGGGAAGAATAAGAAAAGAAGGAATCAAAAATGACACCAAGATTCATCACCAAGTGTGACTGAAAAGAAGCTCATGTTCCTAGGCTATAGTTTAGCACCAATTAGAATGACTTGGGGTGTGTTCCAGTTTAAAATCTAAAAAGAGTTATGTTCCATGCAGGTTTGAAATTTACTGAGTAAATGTGCAAAACGCCAAATTACCCTATATACAGTGGGTACGGAAAGTATTCAGACCCCCTTTAATTTTTCACTCTTTGTCATATTGCAGCCATTTGCTGAAATCATTTAAATTAATTTTTTCCCTCATTAATGTACACACAGCACCCCATATTGACAGACAAAAAAAAGAAATTTTTGAAATTGTTGCAGATTTATTAAAAAAGAAAAACTGAAATATCACATGGTCCTAAGTATTCAGACCCTTTGCTCAGTATTTAGTAGAAGCACCCTTTTGAGCTAATACAGCCATGAGTCTTCTTGGGAAAGATGCAACAAGTTTTTCACACCTGGATTTGGGGATCCTCTGCCATTCCTCCTTGCAGATCCTCTCCAGTTCTGTCAGGTTGGATGGTAAACGTTGGTGGACAGCCATTTTTAGGTCTCTCCAGAGATGCTCAATTGGGTTTACGTCAGGGCTCTGGCTGGGCCATTCAAGAACAGTCACAGAGTTGTTATGAAGCCACTCCTTCGTTATTTTAGCTGTGTGCTTAGGGTCATTGTCTTGTTGGAAGGTAAACCTTCGGCCCAGTCTGAGGTCCTTAGCACTCTGGAGAAGGTTTTTGTCCAGGATATCCCTGTACTTGGCCGCATTCATCTTTCCCTCGATTGCAACCAGTCGTCCTGTCCCTGCAGCTGAAAAACACCCCCACAGCATGATGCTGCCATCGCCATGCTTCACTGTGGGGACTGTATTGGACAAGTGATGAGCAGTGCCTGGTTGTCTCCACACATCTCCTCAGTGCAAGACACATGACAGCCCGCATGGAGTTTGCTAAAAGACACCTGAAGGACTCTGAGATGGTGAGAAATAAGATTCTCTGGTCTGATGAGACCAAGATAGAACTTTTTGGCCTTAATTCTAAGCAGTATGTGTGGAGACAACCAGGCACTGCTCATCACTTGTCCAATACAGTCCCCACAGTGAAGCATGGCGGTGGCAGCATCATGCTGTCGGGGTGTTTTTCAGCTGCAGGGACAGGACGACTGGTTTGAATCGAGGGAAAGATGAATGCGGCCAAGTACAGGGATATCCTGGACAAAAACCTTCTCCAGAGTGCTAAGGACCTCAGACTGGGCCGAAGGTTTACCTTCCAAAAAGACAATGACCCTAAACACACAGCTAAAATAACGAAGGAGTGGCTTCACAACAACTCTGTGACTGTTCTTGAATGGCCCAGCCAGAGCCCTGACTTAAACCTAATTGAGCATCTCTGGAGAGACCTAAAAATGGCTGTCCACCAACGTTTACCATCAAACCTGACAGAACTGGAGAGGATCTGCAAGGAGGAATGGCAGAGGATCCCCAAATCCAGGTGTGAAAAACTTGTTGCATCTTCCCCAAGACGACTCATGGCTGTATTAGCTCAAAAGGGTGCTTCTACTAAATACTGAGCAAAGGGTCTGAATACTTAGGACCATGTGATATTTCAGTTTTTCTTTTTTAATAAATCTGCAACAATTTCAAAAATTCTTTTTTTTTTGTCTGTCAATATGGGGTGCTGATTGTACATTAATGAGGGAAAAAATTAATTGAAATGATTTTAGCAAATGGCTGCAATATGACAAAGAGTGAAAAATTGAAGGGGGTCTGAATACTTTCCGTTCCCACTGTATAATAAAAAGTGTATTACAGTCCTGAAACAAATATTGCCACTACCCTAATGTGTCAATTATAACGTGACATGCATGATGGGGGGTGACATTATACAGCATAGTGCTCTCTGCAGCACACTGACTAACTGTAGAATCATGGGCAGCCACGATGGTCTCTGATGTGGGCACCATCCAACTTTCTGCCAAGTTTAATGCTAGTCGTGCAATACTAATGTGTCAAAAACAGACCACCTATCCACAACTGCAATCACTCCCCAGCACTGGTAACAGGATGGGTGCCACAGTCCACACTTTTAACCGGTTATGACTGACACCTCCAACTGCATACAAAAGTAACGTAGAAACGATGAGGAGTGCAGTTTTTAACAACATCGGCAAAATGAAAGGGAAGGCGCGTCCCCTGAATGATAACAGTAAACTTTAACAGCCTGGTGGCGCAACGTGGTCACAGTCCTCAGGCTGTTATTTATCTGTATTCACTTTACACCCTCTTATTGATGGGTCTGTGTACAAACAGCAGAACCCCATTTTTGTATTTACCCTCCTTCAAACCCCCGGTTCTCCGCTTTTTCGGCACGTTTTGCCTTTGCCTCGTCATGCCCAGACACGCTGCGGCCAGGAAGCGCCTTTTCTAGCCGAAATCTCACGCTTTCCAACCAGGAGGCCTCGCTAGGTCGGACTGTGCAATACGCTGTAGCAGCAGGCAAACGCCTCCCCACCACGAACTCGCGGTCAAGCCGGTTTTGATGAAGACGCCTCACCTCGTCCGGTTACTCAGGAAGACCAACTTAATGAGTGCATGCGTGTAGCGGGACAAGCCGGCCGTGTTGATGCTGGTCACTCTCAGTCGATAATCCAAGATATGAAGATCCATTTCATTCACTCGCTAACAAGTCGCCACTCCAAACAAGCTTCCCTCGTTCAACTGTCGACAACTCCGAGCAGTCATGTGCTGGGGGCGACGACATTTACCCGGGCGAGCGAACTGCAACAGACAGAGCAGGACTTGCCCCCAGAGCGCCACGCCTCCTTGACTTGAACAGATCAGAAGGACGCGTGCGCAGTAGTGCTCGGGAGAATGCCGGCGCTAAGACCGCGCATATCCACTTAAACTCTTACTTCAGTTCACACATATTTTACTGATATTGCCCACAAATTGTTTTTACTTTATTTAAAGCCATTCGCATGTTGCAGTTTTTCCCCAGCACATTTTGTCTTTTATAAATTAGTCGGTTATCATTATAATCGCATCACAGTGGCTGTCTGTTTTCGTGGGCTGTTGTGAAGTGATGGCGTTCAGATTGACCAGTGGCACAGCGGAGTGACATGGACGTAAGGAAAAACCCAGAAACTTGAAAATTTCCATAATTGAGTTTTACTAGCAGAGTGAGGGTGAGCGTCGGCGTTTTTGTGGGATGCTCAACCTGAATCTAACTTTGGCAGTGGCATTGGGGCCCTAATGTGTTGTTATTATTATTATTATAATTGACATTAATACTAGACAGGAATTGTAAACTCTCCGCCTGTTTACACACTTAAGAACTTAGACTTGATTATGATTTCTGAACACGTATGTAACAAGTCGTAGTGGATTATCAATAGATGGGCTTGCACGGGCGGTGCTTTCCTTACAATAAACTTTTCAGCAAACCGTTGTAACGAACTGAATTTCCAGTACATATCAGGCCATGCGCTTTCGATTAAGACTAAGATCAGGGTCCTAGCCCCATTACTTCGGGAGTTATTGTATAACAGACGGACAGATGCATGTTATCTAGAGATATGGATAGATAAATAGATAATCCGTCCATTTTCTTATTATGGTTATTCAAAATTCTGGTGAATGTAAGGTTATTAGGAGATTTTCACCTGCACCCTAAAAGCACTGCTAAAAGAAAATGAAGTGCGAAGGAAAAAACAACACGAGGTGACATCAACCAGAAACAACTTTCATTGTGATCAGTTATAGAATCTGACAGCCAAAGAATTGTGTCCACCAGGCTGTAAAGCTTTTGAAATAATAGAGCTAGCCACCCATTGTCTAACCTGCTTAATCCAACTCAGGGCTGACGGGAATCAGTAAGTACATTCATATATAGTATCTTATTTTTTTTAATGTTAAACAAACCTTTATTACCATTACAGTATATTAAAAAGACACCAGTTTGTACAGTATATACAGTAAAACATTTACAGCTTAGACTTTCCTACTTACATTTAGCACTTGGCATTAATTTTCTGTAATACATTAAACATCATTTATATCATACATTTCTTTAAATTTGTCTATTTGATTAGTTTATAATCTTACAAATTCAACGTTCAATCTCCTATTAATGAGTAGATAGGTACAGAAAGGTGCTGTACTAGATAGATGTGCTGTACTAGACAGATAATCTTCGTAATCAATCTGAAAATTGTTTGCCTAAAGCTTTATTATAAAGTAAGTAAAGTTATTGAAATAAACAATCTGTGGTTTAACAAATTGATCTTACACAGTTATAGCAGGAGTATGCCCTAAAAGAACTCACAGTAGATTAATATTTTATATAAATTGTTCATGATCAGTATTACCCTAAAGTGTTTCAGTCCAAGCTCAGTGTAAATAGTACATTACAGATACTGCATAGTCAGATATGGGCACTTAGGGGACACCTACAGGGCTTTAACAAGGTGCACACTGACTGAGACCTAGGCAGGAGCTGTCACTAACACCTTCTTCCTTTTCACTTATAGACCTGAAGACCACCACTCAGAGGACAAGTGACATAATTTCTCCAGTTTTCAAATGCCCTGCCCCTTCTGTCTCTCATACTCAAAAAAAGAAGGCACCAAACCAGAAGTCAGTGTGAGTAATGAAGGGCATCCGCAGAAATGCTGAAAGTCAGAAGTTATGCAGCTGTTAGCTTTCTGTTTACATCATAGTCCGTTCTATCGTTTTTTGTCCCTTATTTGACATCCTTGTTAAATGGGGCTGTACCATGGTTGATACGAAGAGCAGAGAATTGTGAATTAGCAGTCCTGATGTAGATCGCTGTGCCAAAAACTCCAGTTCTCTTTAGGCCATGGCTTGAAGAAAAGTAGCAGATCTCCTCCAGGCCGACAGAGGGCAGTGCATGTGATCAGGCTAGTAGAGCAGTGACAAGGTAGTAAGGGGACAAGATGGCTCAGGAAAGCAGGGAAACCATGTGCCGCTAGAGGATGCTTTAGGCTGGTGTCCCAGGCTGGCATGACCCCAGAAGTCATTGCAAGACTTGTCCCAAAGTGAACCTGGAACAGGTATAAGTTGCAACCAACTCATAGAGCCAATGACTGTGGAATCGGCTGAACGTAGACAGGCTCTTGACAAGGTAGTAGCGTGGGGCTTTTAGGTGGGCGAGCAGGTTTACCACTTTACCTGTCAGACAAGGGTTCAAAACTTGGTGAAGGTTGTCCCAGAGAGTAGCAGGTTTTTTTTGGATTTGAACCCAGGAGTATGGAGCTGTGAGGAAGCAGCACTAACTTGGTTATTAAAGGTCCACTAAAAATAAACTGGGCAGTAAAATGCTTGTAAAGCTATAGAAGATGCTATAAAATAAAGAATTTTTATGGCTTTGCGATAGTGTTTATAATGAAAGGCACTATGTATTCCTCAATTCCTTTTTCTTTAAAACCAGTCATTAAAATTGATGGCACTTATGCCCAAGCTCTAAAGAGAAATATTGTCAAAATTCTCTATGATTACTAAACAAATAGAATGTTGGAAGAACCATCACTGCTCAATGACTCAGAATAAAAAAAATATTTATTGTAAAAGCAAATCTGGAAAGAATCTTCCCGATTTACTTCCGTTTGTTAAATCAACAGGAATGGCGTCACACGGTCCGTATCCAATCCATTGTCCTTTAGTTGTTTCCTGAGCTCAGGAGCAGCACATTGTGTTTGGTTTTCAGTATCCCAAGACCTGCTGATATTTGGTGGCTCCCACAAAGTCCACGTCAAGCAGTGGTGGTCTGCCCAAGATGGTGGAGATGCCTGGAATGTGCTTCATTCCCAGGCTTTAGTCCTACCATACCAATGAGTCTCTCAGCTTACTACCTAAGAGTCATGCCGATCACAAAGGCCATCCAGGGAGAAATGCGTGAAGAGTGAGGGATGCTTCCACAGGTCTTGTGTCCAGTGGGTCATTGTAGCAGTTTTGGAGTGCAAGTGTAAGGCAGAAACAACTGATGGAAGCAAATTCAGGTAACCGCAGCACTCCTCACTGCAGGAGCGAATTCTCAAGAGGAATCATGATGCGACACTCCATGCTCTGCACCAATGGGACTGCAAGACACAAACAGATGGGTCAGTAAAAGGACATGGTCACTTCATTCATGGTGCTAGGTAAGGGACCCTGCCACAATATTCCCAGAACACAGCTGGGCTCAGTGAGGCACACTGCAGTATTATTGGTCTGCTAGTCTGGTTAGCTAAAATATCTGCTTCTAAAAATCTCTAATCTGCCATAGTTGCAGAGGGCCGGCCAAAGCAAGGAGAACAGTCCCAAAACCTTCATGAAGTGTTACTCAAAACAGACCTTCAAGGTGAGTTTTGGGGTTTTGTGAGAAGCTGAACCTGAACCTAATGTCAACAGAACCATGGAGTCAGAATGTTTTTTTTGTTTTTTTAAATTATTGTAACTATGGGATGTATTACAATTTTTGTAGATGCTGATAATGAATGTTAGGTATTTTTTACCCATACAACATTGCTAAGAACAAAACAAAATGAGGTGCATAATATGTGACATGTGACAGCAACCAGCAGCAAATCTCATTGGAATCAGTTATGGAAAGAGACAACCAAAGCATTGTGTGCCAGTAGGAGATGAACATTTTAACATACATAGATTCATCCATCCAATGGCTAATGTGCTAAACCCATTTAGGGGTCAAAACCAACTGATTGACATGAAAGGCACTATATGATAGATAGATAGATAGATAGATAGATAGATAGATAGATAGATAGATAGATAGATAGATAGATAGATAGATAGATAGATAGGAAAGGGCACTGTAAATTAATATAATGAATAGACAACTGAAAATACCAACAGTCACTATAAAAAGGCCAATACCTGTGTAGAAGACATTCTCATCCCAGCCAGGCTTCCTCCATGCAGCTTTTCTTGTCTCCTCTCTGGATTGCAAGTCCTTATAAGCTGAATCCCCACAAAGGAAAAAAAACTCCATTAATTTTAAGTTAACATGAACCTAAAGTGACAGAGTACATGTCATCACCAGTCAGCCTGCCTTCTGTCTGTTAGCATTGCACCTAAGATCAACCAACAGAAGAAATATTTCCAAACATTTATGTGAGTTAAGAAAAAAATAAAACACAGCAGGTGCTACCTTTGATGACATGCTGCTTTTATTGATGCATCTTTTTAAACTTTGTGAGCTCTGATGAAACATCTGGAGCAGCACACCGACTGATGGGAATTGTAGTCCCCATGTCTGCATTGCAATTAAGAAAATACTTTTCTTATTAGATCAGTTGTGTGAAATTGGCTCCTCCTACAGCCACAGCACCTGGCAAGCACTTGAGCTTTATAGAACACTTGCTAAAAACATCTTTTTCAAATTTCGCTGGACTTTACTCCTTTCACTTCCCTTTTGCACACAGCCTTCATTTTCATAAACTGGCATATCCCATTGCTCCATGTGATTGCTGTCAGCACATATCGCAAAAAGGGGATGCAGTGCTTTA
Organism: Erpetoichthys calabaricus; assembly: GCF_900747795.2. Taxonomy (NCBI): domain Eukaryota; kingdom Metazoa; phylum Chordata; class Cladistia; order Polypteriformes; family Polypteridae; genus Erpetoichthys; species Erpetoichthys calabaricus. The sequence goes on along the minus strand of NC_041411.2, from coordinate 42,688,890 downwards.
GAATGTCCTACTCGATAGACGGTTATTAACAGATGACAAAAAACAACAGCTAATTTTCATTTGTCTACAACGTCACAATTTCAATCAAATTCGTCAAGGCATTTTTGAGATTTTGGTGTATTTAGTTTTTATACCGTGGGTGGATGGCTACCTGTAAAAATGAATATATCGAAGTATCCTTCCTTAGCAAATGCCTACTGCCAGAGATGTACCATGCTGCCAAACTTCAGCATTTTTAACTAAATTGGAAGTCGTATCTTTGTTGATGAATGAGTGAATTAGTCAGTCAACTTTGCATGATAGATAGATAGATAGATAGATAGATAGATAGATAGATAGATAGATAGATAGATAGATAGATAGATAGATAGATAGATAGATAGATAGATAGATAGACATACAGTAGATGCTGTATAGTTTCATTGAAGAAACAGATATGGCTGTCAGTGCTCAAAGGTTTCTCATCATTACATATTGGCCTACAGAGACATGGATCTCAAGCCTATATTTCCTGTGCAGGTTTTCAGAAGTTTTGATTGTTATAACACTAACCCCAGAGATGATGAACGACATACAGGTCCCCAATCTGAGTGAAGAAGCCCCCTACAGCTTCATTGTTCTCCTGACGGTGTTTGATGGCCCGAGCCCTGCAAACAGAAGAAATCCGTGTCAACCCCACCTGGTATCTCTAAGTAAATATTGAGATGTTCTTTTTTTTAACTATAGACCCCACGGCTGTTCTCTGATTCCTAAGAGGATATACTCTTTAGTCCAGAAATGAGGTCACTGGATCTTGTCTTCTGTTCTAAAACAGGAGCATGCACTCCGCTCCAGACTTTGAAGGAAAGATGGATAACCTCTGGTCCTGAACAGGGACCCAGGATCTCATTTCCCCCAGTTTTAAGTCCAAGTGTACTGGATCTTACCATGTACTCTCAAAACCAGGGGCACATGATTATACTAATTACAACAGAACATAAAGAGAGTAGTACAGTATTCCTTCTACTCAGGATTAGGAAGCACAAATTACTTTGAAGCATGGAGGAAGATCTTATTCTATAGTACAGAACAACGAGCTACAGTCCAAATCAGGGAACACTATATTTTACCATTTTGTATAGGATCAGGCACAGAGGAATGTACTGGATACTGCAGATAACGAAGTACAGATGGATAATGTCAACTGCAGAAAATGACTTCAGGATCCTTCCTTTAGTCAAGGACACACAATTTTACCACCTACTTCAGAAGCAGGAGTTTTAGAACTCTGCTCCTTACTTTTGAACAGAGAGGACAGAAATTTATTCTCTAGTATGCCTTAGAAAGTACTAAAGCAAGTCTTTATCTAGAACAGGCAGTGAAGAAGTGTATCCACTACTCAAAAGAAAATAAGGTGTAAACAGGCGTACCCAGCCTCCCAGAACGAGGGGCTCTGAAACATACTCTCCACTCCAGAGGAGGCAGCAGAGATACATATCCCCTACTCCAGGACAGGTGACATGGGAGCAAAGCCTCTAACTTCTTAATTAGAAAGCACAGACTACTCCAGAACATTTGCTAATTGACCACTCCAGGATACAAAGGGAACTGGAGGGTGCCCTGTACTCCAGATTAGCATACACGGTTGCATATCCTCGACTCCAGGACAGGGGGCATAGGAGTGGACCCTCTATTCCACATAAGAAAGTGCAGATATACATTCAGTGAATAAAGGAGTGCACCCCTACTTCAAAACATGCAGAAATGCATATCCTCTATTCCAGAACAAGTTAGTGGAGTGACCCCTCTTCTCCAAAAAGTGAATAGTTGCATCATATGGTGTAGAACAAAGGGCACAGGATCAGGCTGTAGAGATGTATATCCTCTATTCCAGAACAGGGGGCACAAGACATATTAGAAAGCGAAGACGTATATTCTCAACACTAGAATAGTGGGTAAAGAACAAAAGTCACCAGTGGATATCATATAGTCTAGATCAAGCTACAGAGCAGATAATCTCTACTCCAGAACTGTGACAAAAGGACTACTCCAGAACAAAAGGAACCAGAGTGTTCTTTGTACTCCAGATCAGACTACATTGCAGAACAGGGGGCACAGGTACGAAACCCCTATTCCACATTGGGAAGTGCAGATGTGTATTGTCTACTCTAAACCAATGGCTAAAGTACTACTCCTGAACAAAGGAAGCTCGAGTGTATCCGCTACTCCAGATCATTATGAAAGCCATCCACTATTCCAGAATAGAGCACACAGATGTAAACTCTCAACTCCATATTAGAAAATGCAGAGTGAATCCTCTACTTCATATTAGGCTGCAGAAATACATGTGAGCAGTGGTTAAAGGGCTGCTCCAGAACAAAAGAGACCAGAGTGTATCCTCTACTCCAGATCAGGCTGCACTCCAGAGCAGGGGACTCTCTACTTCACAGTAAGAAGTTCACGTGTCCCCTACTCTGAACAGTGGGTTTTAGAGTGAGCCGACTATTCCAGATCAGACTGTCTGGACCAGTAATACTTGCTGATCACAGTGCCAGGGTGTGTATGGCCCATGATGGACAGAAATGCCAGTGCTAATTTCACTGTAATCTGTATGCCTGACCGTACATCTCAACTTGAACTACATGCACAAGTTCTTTGCCAGAATAAGGTTGCAGAAGCTCATCCTCCACTCAAGAACTGCAGGAAACGGGCACGTGGTGTACCTTGATGAAAGCTTATCATCTACTGTGCAACGAATGGAACTGAAGCTCAAATTGAACTCACCAGTTGTTTCCCCACTCAATCATAGTGCCAGGCTGAAAGGCAAAATGAAAAAGGATCAGCACCAAAAACAAAGACAACAGCAAGCCAGCAGCTATGGGAGGATGTAGGGTGGGCAATGCAGCTTTGTCATCACCATGTGTGACCCCTCCCTTATTTAAGGGCCCTCTATTTACCTTCAGGTGGTATGTGCGCAACTCGTAGATGTTGGGACCACGGCGGGGTGATGGCTCATTCCAGAAGCTGAACTCCAGGAGCAACTGATTCTTGCGGGAGTGGAGCATCTTGCTGCGCTCCTTGCGGTACTCCAGGTACTCCTACACATGGATACAACTGGAAAACTGCAGTTGAACAGCGTTAAGTGAAAGAAGATACCGGAGAATTTGTCACCCATAAGAAAGTGTCTGATGGGCCTGAAAGATTTGTGATGAAAAAGGTGTTGCAAGGAAGCAGATGACCGATGTTTATGAGGGGTTTACAAGCTGTTCATATCTACAGGCTTAAGAAAACTCGGTCAGGGGACAGAGAATGACGTGACGTAGTACCTTATCCTTCCGGAGCTTGTTCAGACACTCCATTAAGGCAGGGTAGCCTCCAGAATATCGCCATAGGTGCACTGCAAAGAGGAAAACGGAGACCCAATTACACTTAGAGGGTACCACCAAGTGGGGCTCGTGGTATGAACTCCAGACGAGTGAGACTGGAGAGAAAGATTCTTAATACTGCACAGGTAAATAGTCCGCAGCCACACCGCCAGGTTAATCTCTGGTCCACTTGGGGTCCTCCCTATGGCTTTCCCCTAAACCTGCCTGTCCTAAATATTTACTTGTACAGATTAAACGAACAACTAAAAAAACAGGCATACACGTAGTTAAGGAGTTTGATATTCTTTAGTAATCTCCTTGGTGTTAACCCCAAGTTTGACTCAGGCTTGGAATTCTATGTTATTACTGTTAAGCCACTCAGAAGGACATCCACTTTACAATGTAAAACCTGAATAACTCTCAGGACGGTATTCTGCTGCCATCTAGTGGATGAAATTATGCTGCAAAAAATCATGACGACTGTATTTCAGTGGGTTTTGCTAATCTAATTTTTGCTAATCCATCAATATTCATGGAGCCTTAAATCAAAACACAATGGGGTGCAAACGAGAAGCTGTAAGACCAGAATTAGGGGTATCACGCCCACCGATATCTGTTAAGCCTGCATCCCCTTAATATCATAAATCCAAGGCTCTGGTTGTTTTAAGGGAAGTTTTTTTCTTCCTTTCTCCAGTTTAAAGATTTAGCTTTGGGTTTCCTTACATCTTACAATTCTGCTGTTAAAATTTGGAACGTGTTGCATTTTGGTGAGCTTATTAAACAAGACGATAATTTACGATCTCACAGCCCATATTCAAGTGCGCTGTTTATTTCTTTCAGATTCACATCGCTACACCACTTATTTAAATGTGCCATTTATTTGCATGAATACAATATATTTTCGTGATGGGGGTTCCAGCTTCGTGGATTGGTAGACCCCCCACATCGCACCAAACCCTAAAACCAAATAATGCCAAAACTCAAAAGATGACAAAAAATGACCACAACATTAGCACAACCAATGAAAAGCATTCAGCCGCCTTCCCAGAATCCACTGATGGACAGAGCATCACAAGGGGGGGGGGAGGGGGGGTATGTCTGCGGCTGCTTGGCTGACTTTCATGTAGGACATCAGTTTCACTTTACTTTTGTGACCATCAATCCTCTTCCGCTTATCCGAAGTCGGGTCGCGGGGGCAGCAGCTTGAGCAGAGATACCCAGACTTCCCTCTCCCCGGCCACTTCTTCTAGCTCTTCCGGGAGAATCCCGAGGCGTTCCCAGGCCAGCCAGGAGACATAGTCCCTCCAGCGTGTCCTGGGTCTTCCCCGGGGCTTCCTACCGATTAGACGTGCCCGGAACACCTCACCAGGGAGGCATCCAGGAGGCATCCTGATCAGATGCCCGAGCCACCTCATCGGACTCCTTTTGATGCAGAGGAGCAGCGGCTCTACTCTGAGCCCCTCCCGGATGACTGAGCTTCTCACCCTATCTTTAAGGGAGAGCCCAGACACCCTGCAGAGGAAATTCATTTCAGCCGCTTGTATTCGCAATCTCGTTCTTTCGGTCACTACCCATAGCTCATGACCATAGGTGAGGGTAGGAACATAGATCGACTGGTAAATTGAGAGCTTCTCCTTGCGGCTCAGCTCCTTTTTCACCACGACAGACCGATGCAGAGCCTGCATCATCTCACGCTCCATTCTTCCCTCACTCGTGAACAAGACCCCGAGATACTTGAACTCCTCCACTTGGGGCAGGATCTCGCTCCCAACCCTGAGAGGGCACTCCACCCTTTTCCGGCTGAGGACCATGGTTTCGGATTTGGAGGTGCTGATTCCCATCCCAGCCGCTTCACACTCAGCAGCGAACTGATCCAGAGAGAGCTGAAGATCACAGCCTGATGAAGCAAACAGGACAACATCATTTGCAAAAAGCAGTGACCCAATCCTGAGTCCACCAAACCAGACCTCCTCAACACCCTGGCTGCGCCTAGAAATTCTGTCCATAAAAGTTATGAATAGAATCGATGACAAAGGGCAGCCCTGGCGGAGTCCAACTCTCACTGGAAATGGGTTCGACTTACTGCTGGCAATGCGGACCAAGCTCTGACACCGGCTGTACAGGGACCGAACAGCCCTTATCAGGGGGTCTGGTACCCCATACTCCCGGAGTACCCCCCCACAGGATTCCCCGAGGGACACGGTCGAACACCTTTTCCAAGTCCACAAAACACATGTAGACTGGTTGGGCGAACTCCCATGCACCCTCCAGGATCCTGCTAAGGGTGTAGAGCTGGTCCACTGTTCCCCGACCAGGACAAAAACCACACTGTTCCTCCTGAATCCGAGGTTTGACTATCCGACGGACCCTTCTCTCCAGAACCCCTGAATAGACTTTTCCAGGGAGGCTGAGGAGTGTGATCCCTCTGTAGTCGGAACACACCCTCCGGTCCCCCTTCTGAAAGAGGGGGACCACCACCCCGGTCTGCCAATCCAGAGGCACTGTCCCTGATGTCCATGCGATGTTGCAGAGACGTGTCAGCCAAGACAGTCCTACAGCATCCAGAGCCTTGAGGAACTCCGGGCGTATCTCATCCACCCCTGGGGCCCTGCCACCAAGGAGTTTTTTGACCACCTCGGTGACCTCAGTCCCAGAGATGGGGGAGCCCACCTCCGAGTCCCCAGGCTCTGCTTCCTCATTGGAAGGCATGTTAGTGGGATTGAGGAGGTCTTCGAAGTACTCCCCCCACCGACCCACAACGTCCCGGGTCGAGGTCAGCAGCGCACCATCACCACCATATACAGTGCTGACACTGCACTGCATCCCCCTCCTGAGACGCCAGACGGTGAACCAGAATCTCCTCGAAGCTGTCCGAAAGTCGTTCTCCATGGCCTCCCCAAATTCCTCCCATGCCCGAGTTTTTGCCTCAGCAACCACCGAAGCTGCATTCCGCTTGGCCTGCCGGTACCTATTAGCTGCCTCCAGAGTCCCACAGGACAAATGGGACCGGTAGGACTCCTTCTTCAGCTTGACAGCATCCCTCACCGCCGGTGTCCACCAACGGGTTCGGGGATTGCCGCCACGACAGGCACCGACCACCTTACGGCCACAGCTCCAGTCAGCCGCCTCAACAATAGAGGCACGGAACATGGCCCATTCGGACTCAATGTCCCCCACCTCCCTCGGGACGTGGTCGAAGTTCTGCCGGAGGTGGGAGTTGAAGCTTCTTCTAACGGGGGCTCTGCCAGACGTTCCCAGCAGACCCTCACAACACGTGACCATTTGTGACCATGGCACAAAACACTTTCCCAGAATAATGTCTCTGGGCTGACTACTACTACCACCCTTGCCCACAGCAGTCACACAAAGGACAATCAATCACTTACCCGCCTGATCCTGCTCTCCATACCAGGTGTTCCAGCTGCCCAGAATCTCACAAGGGTAGTCCTCTGCTCGGTGCAGCCGCTGTTGAACCTCTGCCCTGCAGTCCAAAAAAAGAGAAAGCTGCTGGTCATTTTTGGGGACAGGTGCATCTTGCCATCTGGGCTAAAGCACTGAAAGGATGGCACTTCAGCAGGTGCCTCGGTGCAGCAGACACACACTTGGGAAAGTCAGCCCAATGCTGCAGACCCTCACGACTCTGATCTCGGATTAAGTGGGTTAGGAAAGTGAATGGATACATTTAATGAGTGTTCAGGATGTAGCCATGCTTGGTCTTGAAGGTACTTCTGCTCGAATTCTTATTCTCGTAGTTATCAGCCTGTGGATCGCCAGGAGTTGCAATGGCCCATGTTAATTCTGCTTATTTGTGGATCCACCTCTTTCAACTGCCATCTCATCATTTCCAGCTTCTGAGCAAAGACCAGATCAACATGGCCTGCTACATGATGTTCCCTATGGTGTCTTATGATCTATCATCTCACAGTTCACTTTGAGAACAACCACCTCACTGATGAGACAAACAAATAACAGTAGTGGAAGGAAAGAGAAGAGAGAGAACCCCAGATGGAACCTCCTACCCTACATGATGCAGACGCATGTACTCAAGACACATTGTGGAGGGATGATCCGATTTAAAAACTTATCAGATATGGGGTGGGGGTGGAATTGAAGTGGAACTCAGTACCACGTGTGAAAGTGGCCTGCACGTGATTTTAAAAAAATCAGACATCTTGGGGTTTTAAAGATGATTTACACCAATTGCAAAAATTGGAATCTGATCACGTTACAAAAAATGTGGCCTAAGGGTCACAGGGAGCCAAAGTCTATTTGACCCATTAGAGAGCCCACTCACGCACATACCTAAAAGGACCAAGTTGGAACTTCCAACATAACCAGCACGTCCTTAGGGAAATTAAGAGGAAACTCCATGCAGATAAGGGGAGAACAAGCAAACTCCACACACAGACTTGAACACAAGAAACTGTAAGGCAACACTAACTGCTGTGCCACCGTGCCACCCTCCTATATATATATAGCAAACATTTCAGTTGGGGATTTCAAAAGTCAAAAAGAACTCGACAAGTGAGTGCTGACTGGTTGAAAACAGCCCATCTAGTGACATTTTGTATTAATACATCACAGGACAAAAAGGGCAGCACAGTTGGAAGGACAAACCCGTTTAGCATTTAGTTGGTAGTTTTCCAAACTTCCATTTGTTGCTGATTTGCAAAGACCCCATCGACCTCAACACTCCCCCTTGTGGCTGTCTCATTCACTCCCAAGGGGACCTCGGCCTCCTCATGTGTCCAGTCTAGCACCGGCTCCCTATTCCCATGGTTTACGAAGAAGCAAATGTCTAGCATCCTGTCTAGCAAATCACTTAATTGATTCATGTGCCCACGTGAGGGTGGCACACTCTCACTTCATCAATTCCTGTTATCTAGTGTGAGGGTGGTGGGGAGCGCCATGTGCTGAAACGGAGGCTTTTAACAAGGCAGTGTGGACAGGAGGTGCCATGACTTTAGTTTACTTCTCACCTTGTAACTTTTGAGACATGGTTGGTTACATTGCTTTTGTTATTCCAGTTGGAGCACAGGCTTATTCAGTGGTCACCAGGTGTCAGTACTGATAGATAGATAGATAGATAGATAGATAGATAGATAGATAGATAGATAGATAGATAGATAGATAGATAGATAGATAGATAGATAGATAGATAGATAGATCCGGGCGGCACGGTGGCGCAGTGGTAGCGCTGTCTCACAGTTAGGAGACCTGGGTTCACTTCCCGGGTCCTCCCTGCGTGGAGTTTGCATGTTCTCCCCGTGTCTGCGTGGGTTTCCTCCGGGTGCTCTGGTTTCCTACCACAGTCCAAAGACATGCAGGTTAGGTGCATTGGTGATCCTAAATTGTCATTAGTGTGTGCTTGGTGTATGGGTGTCCTGCGGTGGGCTGGCACCCTGCCCGGGATTGGTTCCTGCCTTGCACCCTGTGCTGGCTGGGATCGGCTCTGGCAGACCCCCGTGACCTTGTGTTCGGATGTAGTGGGTTGGAAAATGGATGGATTCTGTGTCCTCTGCAGTGTTAAAAGATATGCAGTAGCTTTAGGTGAAAAGGGACAAATAAAGAATAAAGAACTAGAGTTTGCGTTTTTGTCCATTTATAAAGTGCAGAGTAACGTCTTTGCAGACGATATGGCTGGTTTCTGGGGAGCGTCACGGCGAGAATGGAAAGACAGCTTCCCGAAAAGGGGGTGGAGTCTAATCAAATATAACTCCACCTTCACTCTCACAATGCACCTGCCCCTTTAAAGCCCCGCCTCCAAATCCTCCTACAGGTCCGTCTGTACAACAATGGTGCTACCTGGCAATCACTTTTGGCTTGTGAGCAGAGCATGATGGAGATTATGTTCGCAGTCTGGTTTCTCCCTACAGGTGTCAGCCTTCTGTTTCTGCCTACAATGGATTCATGTCATGAAACAGTGACATCATTTGATGTTAATATCAATATGGCACTAGGGAAACATGCCTACTGTTCTGAGATATACTGGGATTAAAAGGCAAAACATCAAGGGAGTGTGGTTCCCAGTTGATGACCCTGCAGTTGGCCCATTACTAGCAGTGGAGGCGCATCAGGCATCAATGCCCAGCAGTCCATTTTTGGCAATGCCATAGATAATTTCAGCAGTCTGTGCAGCTGTGGCTGCCCCCCAACTTTTGGCTATATTCAGATTAGCTTCAGATGTGCCAAGTGCTCTGCCCTTTATGGATGTGGTGTCAATTCCTGGCCCTGGCACTGTCTCTTTGTGTCAGTGTAGGTTTTGCCCCCACTTTCCAGTAGGGTGTGTGTTGTGTAAATTGGTCCCTCTAAATTGTCCTGATGTGTAAGGTGGACAGGCTCCCTTATGCACAGTTGGTTCCTGCCTTATTTCATGGCACTCAAGTGGGGTTCATCCCTGCCCATCTGTGATAGTTCAATCTGCACAAAGCCAAAACCACCCTGAAGGATGATGTCCTTCCACCAAGATATTTAAGGATTTGCTCTGGGATTGAAGGACAATGCCACATACACTATGAAGAGGCTGCCAGGACTGGCTCGCACACGCCGTCAAATCTAAAGAACTCAAGAGGGAGCCGCATTGAGAAAAATGGACGCATGGAAGTGTGTTTATGCTGCCACCTTGTGGCCACAAGTGGAAAGCACGTAAAGAAAAGATTTATGTGAAACAAAGCTTGACTACATGAACTATATTCATAGAAAGGATTGCCTTATTTTATTTTATTTAGTTTTATTTTATTTATGTTTTTGAAGTGCACTGCTTCAGATTCCATACAAAATTTGAATCCATCACAACCTGCTGTAGCTTTATAGATTTACAGGGTCACTATTGTCACTTGCACAGAGTACTGTGAAATTCTTTCTTGCACTTGCTAATCACTTTCTGGTGCCATTATTAGGGAGTAGAAATAGTTTAGCTTCTTCACCTAAAAGAACTAATTTACCTTAAATGTCTGTCTGTCTGCGATTTAAAAAAAAACAAAGTATCCCATCAATTGTCTGTACCTGTTTATATCCAATTCAGGGTCACACGTGAGGTGAAAACGACAATACGATACAGTTCAATGAAACTGCACAAGTCACTGTTGCCTGTTTCGACTGTTAAATCAACAGAAAAACTTCAGACGTGTGACAAATGAGAGGAAGCCATTCAGTCCATCAAGCAAACACAAAGTGTGCAAACGTTCACAAAAAATGAAGGACTTCTCAAATACTGTACTTTAGAGGTTATTATTATTGGGAATGTTAAGTTGATCACATGTCCACCAGTTAGAGTATACAGTAGACATTATTATGAACTAGACAAAGAGCCCGTTTCGACAACGTAAGATGAAACGGGCACGAGTTTGTGTCAGCAGTGTATGAAGAACAAATGATAAGTAACGAAGAAGTTGTTTTGTAATGATTGTAGTCCGCTTTACTCATTACTGTACAGGCTTGTACTGTTAGTTGATGAATTTTCCAGGCCTATAGTATAATATTGAATGATGAATGTTCCAGTACAATATGGAATAGTAATAAGTATAAGCACCACAAACCTGATATACTGTAGGTGTATTGAATGAATGCGTAATTGAATCAGAATGCGTAATTAGGCCTTGAGCTGTAGTCGAAATCGCCTTTCAGGCCTCTAGAGCTTTATTCGAAGTCACCTTTCTCTTTGAATTTTTGCGGCCGTAAATCCGCCGCCTGCCGCGATGTTGGGGTTGGATGTCGGTCTCATAAGGTTTTTCGGGCAGCTGCGCAGAAGGCGACTGCGCATTCAGCTTCAGACGGACGTGAGTGAGTGAGTGAGTGAGTGAGGAGGCAGGTGGATTATGTATTAAGATTAAACCCTGGCAGCAATACCTTTTGTGAGCAGCAGGGGGTGCACAACTGATTTTCATGACCCCGATACATTATAAGGGCTTCCTCAATGTACTACATAGGCCAACATGTCTGGTAGATCCTTGAGCATAGTGGTAGGGCAGCCAGTTTGGCCCTCATCAGTACATCTCAAAGGTGCTAGACATACATCGGAAGACCTGGTGTGCTTAGGTCGGAGGTCCACCTGCATGCCCACCAGGCCTTATGACATCGTCCAGGGCGCAGGAAGTGTGCTATTGTGTTTAAAAGCACCTTCTGGCTGCCAGATGAGATCCTCACTAATGTTGGACAAAGGGTCATCTGGTGGGAGTACGTAAGGCCAGCATGGTGACAAAGTGTGGAGTTTGGAAGGTGGGCAGTGAAGCCTTTACTATACAGTAGGTAAGCAGATCGGCCATCCCTCAGGGGCTGCGATTGTGTTGGATACCCTTTATGTAAGCTTTATTGTCTCCCTTGCTATAAATATTTCAATCCATTTAATAAACCCCATTCTTGTTGTACTTTGGCTTTCCGTATCAGTGTTTGGGTTTCAGGATGGCTCGTGATCGCCCCATCGGTCCACATCACTAATAAGGACCCCCAAGTGAACCACTGCAACTTAAAGAGTGCAGTGAAAGTCTCACAAGCACATGGAGGTTTAGAGGCCTGGTGTTTATCAGTCCTAATAAGCCACATATGGTGTCACAAGGTCTTTAAAAAGAACTTTGTAGGTGAGGTGCCATCAGCAGCATGGAGCAAAGCCACAAAAAGCTAAATAAAGTAACACTATGATCTGCCCATTTTCTGACTGACCAAATTAAGACAAGACCAGTCAGTCTTTGTCGCGTTCAGACCCCTTCAGCGTTCTGCACACTTTATTGTATTGTCGATTTCATTTTAATTGGATATGTTTGCCTTTTTTTGCTCCCCAATCTGCATTCAAAAACCCATAATGACAAAGTAAAACGGGTTTGCAATTTCTTTAAAAATCAAAAAACTGATATCTCTCCTTTCATATACAGTAAGTATTTAGACCCTCAATTCCGTACTTTGCAGAAGCCCCTGGGTAAGTCTTGACGCCCTTTGCACACCTGGATTTGAGCAGTTTATCTCATTCTTCCTGGCAGATCCTCTTGGATGGGAAGCATCGCTAAAGTTCTCTCCTCAGGAATCTCCACCGACGTTCTAGGGGGTTTATATGTGGGCTTTGGTGGGGCCACTCAAGGACGGTCCAGTGTTGTCTTGACTGTATGCTTCGGTTCATTGTGGTGCTGACAGGTGGTCTGTGCACCCTGGAGCAGGTTTCCTTCAAGGACCTCTCTACATTCATCGCTCCCTCATTTCTGTCCCTGCTCCTGGGCTACGGTGGGGCCACTCAGACACTTGGCCCAAAGCTCCTCCAGCATTGTCCTGGCTGTATGCTTCGAGTTGTTGGCGTGTTGAAAGTTGACCTGTGCCCCCCAAGTATGAGGTCGCGTGCACCCTGATGCAGGTTTTCCTCTTCAAAGACCACTCTGTATATGGCTGCAGTCACCCTTTCCTCGATTCTAACCAGTCTTCCTATCCCAGTACACCCATAATGTGATGTTGCCACCACCATGCTTCACCGTAGGGATGGTATTAGACAGGAGATGAGCTGTGCCTGGTCTTCACCAGACATAAAACCCGGAGTTTTGCCCACACAGTTCTATTTTTGTCTCATCATACTATAGAATCTTTGTCCCGTCATGCTCTCCGGGTCCTTTGAACTGTCACTTGCCTTTTACTTAAGAATGGTTCCTGTCCTGCCCAGGGTGTGTCTCCTGCCTTGCGCCCTGTGTTGGCTGGGATTGGCTCCAGCAGACCCCCGTGACCCTGTAGTTAGGATATAGCGGGTTGGATAATGGATGGATGGATGGATGGATCCTGTCCAGCCACTGTTCCATAAACACCTGATCCATTTAATGATGCTGAAATGGTTGTCCCTCTGACAAGTTCTCCCTCCTCAGCAGAGAACATCCGAAGCTCCATTAGAGTGACCACTGGGTTCTTGCCCGGTTATTCAGTTTGGCCTGACAACCATCTCTCTAGGAAGAGTCCTGGTAGTTCCAAACTTCTTCCATTTCACAATTATCAAGGCCACTCTGCTCCTGTGCACACTCAAGGCTTCAGAAATGGTTTCATCCCCTTACCCTGATCTGTGCCTCACCACAGTTTGATCGCGGAGGTCTACAGGAAGCTCCTTGGACGTCATGGCTTCTCCTGACATGCATTGTGATGTCCAGTCAGTGCAGCTGGCCACGGGCAGACTCTGGTCAAGTTCTAAACACATCTGAAGGAGAATTAAAGCAAACAGGATGTACCGGACCACAATTTAGAGCACCGCAGCAAAGGATCTGAATACTTCAATGAAGGAGAAATTTCAATTTTTAGTTTTTAATAAATTTGCCGACCTTTCTGAAAACATGTTTTCACATTAGTATAGACCGATGGACAAAAATGGCAAATTTCTCATCTAAAATGAAATCTACAACACAATAAAGTGAAGACAGTGAAGGGGTCCGAGTACTTTATGAGTCCACTATCTATTAATAAGCACCTTCCCTTACATATAAGTGACCAAGAGTCAATACCAATTGGTTTCTTATTATTAAATATGTTCATTTTGCATATGGAATGGAGTTCAGTGGTTGGGAGAGAAGACCAGTGGACTCAGGGGTGTTAGGAGATACAGAAGACAGCGCATTTCAAAGGGAAACTAGGAAGCCTTTCATCATATCGAGACTGGGCCAAAGAGCAAGATCAGGCTGTCTGGAGACCAGTCAGTTGAGAGTGGTCCAAACAATCCAGGGGGTCAGCCTCACACTACTGCTGCCACACTAACCAAGAGTTTATATACTACAATTTGAACCACTAAATATTGTGCCACTGAGCCAGACAAGTGCGCTCATCCTATTCGACAAGATCAAGTTGAGAGTAAGATAAAAAAAAATGAAAAATGTTACTCACGAGAGGCTGTTGTAGGCATCCAGACACTCCGGCTTGACGTTATGAACTGAAAAGAGAAATCCAAGTGTTTATTCTCTGATGCCTGCTCTGCCAATTTTATATTGAATAACAAGCCTTGGCCCATTATATTATACCAAACTCTGGTTACCATTTACTCCATCATGATGCATGCCAATACATGAGGTATGCCCACCCAAAAAGCCTTCCATGGCAGCCCTGCTTCTGACTGGGTATGCATAAAGTATCTATCTATCTATCTGTCATTCTTGTGTGGCCCCCCAGTGCAACAATTGCCCAAGTTTCCTACTCTGCCTGCTACCTTTATACTGAATGATTCAAACGTGGCTCTTACATTGAATCTTATACAGTCCACTGGTTTCCTTCTTGGAGAGTAAGCTGGAGTGGGCGTCCGTCCTGGGATCCACCTTGTGTACAAACAAGGAACGAAACCAGCCCTGCTCCTGGGCATCAGCAAAACTCCTGGAAAAAGTGGAAAAACATAACTCAGTTTTATTTGAGACGGGTCGAATGTTTCATATTATGTTTTAACACAGTGATTCTCAAAGCATGTGGCGCAGCCCCTTGGGGGACGCCATGATACTACAGGCTGAAAGTTGAATTTATGTGTTTTAATATAGGAACACTGAAACAAACGTGAAGTAAGACATGGACACACTCTTGATATGGACGAAAAGAAAAACCGGTGACGCTTCCGAGACAAATCAGTCAGACGAAGGCAGTCACTCAGCACCGAAGTCAACAAAATATGACGAAGTCTGTCTTGCTATGGCCCTAGATGAGGAAAGACCGTTGTGTCTTCTGTGTCCAGGGTTGCCAGATTTCCAAAATCAGAGTTCGGAAAAGTCACCACTTTGAGCGACCAAAAGAAAAAGATGTTAGGGAACTAAGAAAGATAAAAAAAATAGATAATTTTAATTAAATTATTATTATAGATATATATAGAGCTGCCCTGTGGAACATCCTGAGGGTTCACAGGATCCCCTTGAGGTTGCTGGATATCACGGCCGGCCTGTACACTGGTACTGTGAGTGCTGTGCAGAGTGGAGGCAGAACCTTTGCGTTTTTCCCAGTTGATTCTGGGGCTCGTCAGGGGTGTCTTTTTGTTCCTACTCTGTTCAATGCTTGTATGGACTGGGTGCTGGGCAAGGTAGTGGGGTCCAGTGGCTGGGGGGCATCTGTTGGTGAAGAAAGATTCACAGATCTTGACTTTGCTGATGATGTTGTGATCTTTGCAGAGTCAAAGGAGGCTCTGATCGGGGCGCTTGAGAAACTGAGCGAGGATTCTGGGTGTCTGGGCTTACGAGTGTCCTGGATAAAAACCAAGATCCAGCCTTTAATGACCTCTTGGGCACAACCATCAGCAGGGTGTAGACCTTGTCGAGAGGTTTACTATCTTTGCAAAAGGACGAAGGTCCAAGTCTTTAGAGTCCTGGTGCTTCCTGTCTTGCTATATGGTTGCGAGACATGGACGCTATCCAGTGACCTGAGACGAAGACTGGACTCCTTTGGTACTGTGTCTCTCCGGAAAATCCTTGGGTACCGTTGGTTTGACTTTGTGTTGCTCATGGAGTCCCGAATGAGGCACATTACCTGCATTGTGAGGGAGCATCAGTGACGGCACTACAGCCATGTGGCGCGTTTCCCCGAGGGTGATCCAGCTCGTAAGATCCTCATTGTTGGGGACCCGAGTGGTTGGACCAGGCCAAGGGGTCGCCCACGTAACTACTGGCTGCAGCAGATAGAGGGTCATTTCCGGGGGGTGGGACTGGACTGCGTTTCTGCCTAGGGGGTTGCAAACCGGGATCCCGAGTTGTTTCGCCGTGTAGTGGGTGCGGCAACACGCTATACCAGTGCATGCTCCCCGACTTGACTTGACTATAAATATATAAACATGTATAATCTAATCATATATGTAAATAAGCACATACTGTATATAGAAGAGAACTATCACAAAATAATCACAATAGTACTCCTCGCAACAAACGTATGACAACACGAGGGCACGCGATTCATATATTTGGATTCAGCTGACATTTACACATTTTATTCATTAAAAGTGGTATTTTACATTGTACTATATACAATTTTTGTTCAGCGGGGATTTTCAGAGGCAATGAGGGACTTGGGATTTGTCTGTCGATCTTGGGATAGTCCCACTGAAATTGGGGCATCTGGCAACCCTGTCTATGTCTGAAAATCCTAGCAGCTGACAATATGAAGCTAAACAAATTGGGAAGGCATATAGAAACACCAGCTGTCCCCTGTGGCTCCGGCCACGTATAAGTGAAACAGGACAGTGAGGTGGGCCCGGCCCCGCCCAGTTCTCGACGCCTGACGTCACTCTCACCTTACCCTCAGCCTACAGCCTCTGTCTCAGATTAGCCTGGATATATTGCTCCAGCAAGCAAACTATGATTCTTAGCACATTGAGAGAAGTCGCAAAATCAACCGGAATGTTCAAGCAAATTATAGAAAAATAAAAGATCTAAACCCGTTAAGTAGTTCTCTCATTCGCTAACTAAGCGGAGTTAAGGCTACGCCCTGAGGCAGATGCCTGAGTGAGGAGGGCCCCGCAGCCCGATGAGTCTCTCTTGGATTCACACTAATAAATTGGTACCACAACCAAACTACGATACTTAGCGCAATGAGAAAGTCGCAAAATAAACAGAATGTTCAAGCAAATTATCCTCTTTAATAAAATCCCTGTGTGCGTGACTTCTGGTGAAGTGCGCATGCGCGGGGCACGGTGCGATGAGCGATATTACTGTCAGAGAACGTTACAGTCTCTCTTGGATTCGCGCTAATAGATCGGTACCACAATCAAACTATGATACTTAGCGCAATGAGAAAGTCGCAAAATAAATGGAATGTTCAAGCAAATTAAAGAAAAAAAAAAAAGATCTAAATCTGTTAAGTAGTTCTCTCGTGAAAAGCAGACAGACATACAAACAGGTCTAAAAAAAATATACGAAATTTCGCACTTGGACCATGAAATTTTTAAAACTGTTTCTTAGTAAGCACTTACATTCCAAATTTCAAGTCCCAAGTCCTCATGGTTCGGGAGATTTCGTGATGAGTGAGTCAGTGGCATTTGGCTTTTATAAGTATAGATTACACCCCGGTTACGTCAATAAACTACTCGAGTTTTTATTAGAGAAAACTGAAAGCATGTGGCGAGCACGAAAGTCGCTTTGTAAAAGCGGCAACAGCGAACTCCAAAGCACAAGTAGCCTCATACAAAGTCGCCAACAGAGCTACATAAAGCACACTAACTGGAGGTGTTTGTCTTCCACGCAGCCTTGGATATGGCATCGGTTATCCTGGATGAGACTAGCGCCTCAAAAACTAAGGGCTATCCCACTGTCAAATGACACAATCGCACGACACTTGTGTGACATGTCAAACGACTTGGAAGGATGACTCGTTGAAAAACTGAAAGACTTGCGTTTCACTTTACAAGTTGATCAGGCTACTGCTATGGCTGCTTGTTCACGCTTTGTTGATGGTGATTTGCTGTTTTTGCACTTACGTAAGGAACTGTTTAAGATTCTTTGACTGTTACATGACAGAGCACGGGCTGAAGTGGAAGTGCTGTGTGAGCATTCGCACGGATGGTGCACAAGACCATGTTGTCGTAATGAAGTGGATCGCAGGCTGTAATTAAAAGCATTTTGCCAAGAGCGCAGGAGAAGCACTGGCATCAAGGCCCTGAGCTATAACAGGTTTTGACTGATGTTATTACAAAATCTGGCCCATTTTGTTTATATATATGACCAATCCAAAAAAATTGAACAAGTAGTTTGGGTACATGGGGCGCACTCGAATCCAGGCCGAGTTTCTCAACCAAAAGTGGGTTGCCGGCTGCTATATGATGAATTCACTAAGTGGGACCCTCACACACCCCACCACCCTCTAACAGTGATGTGAGAAACACTGGCATAAGGCACAAGTTCAATTGGGCAGTGGATGTCCCTCTACTGCAGGGCAAGCTAACACAAACTAATTAACCTAAAGCTTTGTCTTTGAGATACAGTATGAGGTGGGAAATCATTACCTTAATGAAAGAAAAAACAAAACACACAAAGACAAGGGCAGAATGTGCAAATTCCATATAACAAGGTGGGTACTGAACCCAGGTCCCTAGATCTGTAAAGCGGCAGTAATAACCGCTGTGCCAATGTAATATCCTGCTACACCACTGATGATGCATATTTTGTAAAGCTGCTTATTTCAATAAATGGCTGTGGGAGACCAGCATGAGTTCAGATTAAAAGTCTGCCCCATGTGGGGTATCATGTATTAGTGTCATCTTAGTTAAGGCATAAACTTCATTAAGTCCCCCCCCCCCCACGAGACCACATTTGGGTCTTTTGCATTTCCCTGTCACATAAATCTCATTGAACGAGCATTTCTTTGGATGCATTTCTCAGCACCCCGATTCCTCCACCTAGATGAACAGCATCTGGAACATGAAAAAAATAATCTGAAAAGAGATCTTTTCAAATATTGTGTTAATGCATCTACAAAAAGTTATAGCACTGGGCCCTGATTTAAACATGGCTGCCTTCCCATTCAACTTCCATGGGCTTCCTTTAAGTCCACTTTACATATTTATACCTAATACTGACCCGTTAACCCCTTCTGTAATTTAGTTCTGCATCTCTTGAATGTCTTTGTGGCCTGGGCTGACTGCAGCACTTTCTACGTGGAGTCCACATTTGCTCCCTGTGGCTGATACATTGCCTACCTCCCACGTTGTCCTGCCAATTCTGTGCTCGACTTGTTTACTTAACCATGTGTCCCATCCAAGTTTGCCTCTTGCTTATCACCCTGTATTGAAATAAATTGAGCACCACTCCATGTTGATCCCCATCGAGTTCTAATCATAAGTACTTTTACAAATATGAAGAGACCATTTTTTTGTTCTTGTTTGGTCAGTTAATGGCTAAGAGGCTAAGCCATCAGGTCTTTAAAAGCCTCGTCCCTGGGTGATAAGAAGTATTACCGGGTTTCTTGGCAGATCTCAAATACAAAATGCAGACAATCCGACAGAGACTCTCTGAAGACTGCACCCTGTTATGTTTTTAGGAATGAATCAGGTCTTGAGTCACTGTGATCAAGTTAGGCAGAGCTGATCTTGCCTGAAGAAGGGGCCTGAGTTGCCTCGAAAGTTTGCATATTGTAGTCTTTTTAGTTAGCCAATAAAAGGTGTCATTTTGATTCACTTCTCACTACATTCATAATGGCTAACACAGTACAACACCCTAGTACTTCATCCCCTAACTTACAATCATCCCTCTGGTATCCTCCTCAACACACCTCTTCCTCCTCCTCTTGTTGATATCCTCACAGGTGGCGCAGTGGTAGTGCTGCTGCTTTGCAGTAAGGAGACTGTGGAAGATTGTCGGTTCGCTTCCCGGTTCCTCCCTGTGTGGATAGCGCTTTGAGTACTGAGAAAAAGCACTATATAAATGTAATGAATTATTATTATTATTATTATATCTACACAGAACACACCAATCACAGGCTCGTAAACAAGCTGGTCATTAAAGACTAACTGTGTTAGTGAAACTGATTCTGCTTCTGCAGCAAGTTTTGGTTCTTGAACAAACAGTCCAGGGTTCATCCTGCACAGTACAACGATACATTTTTCAAGGGAGTTTTTATCAGTTGTTCAAACTTGGAAGCAAACCTTCTTGAGAAATTCTCAGATGATCATTGCATTGTATGAGGGGGGACCATATGTGACTGTGGGGGAACTTGTATAATGGCCATTAAACCCCTTTCTATCACCTCATGGATCTAACATACCATATTCAGATCCTATGCTTGGATGTTGCCGTTTCTTCCAAATCCCTCGAGACATGCGGGTTAAGGTAATGGATTTCAGTTTGGCCCAGCGCCTTGCGATGGACGCTATGTCTTTATCTCATCGCCTGCGACGTAAAATAAAATTTATTGTGTTTCACATATCGACCTTCCCCCCGGCCTATTCTTTTTCCCTGGCGTTTCGAAACAACTGGGCACGAGCACCAATACCTTATGACAGTATTGGCGGGGCCGCTAGACTGCCGATCGCTGGGAATGTCAGCAGTTTCTCGGGGTGTCAGATCTACAAGTACGTGCTCAACGTCCTACTACGTTACCTTAAACTGTTTCTATTACTCCGATTACCCCACAAACCGACATCCCCATCCGCATTAACCTGCAAAGGTCGGCGCAGCATTTCTGCTATCACTTCAGGTAACGGACTTACCTGCTAAAGACCAGCGGTTCCCACGGGACGGTCTTGCTCAGAAGGAGAACTTTTTTGCACAAGACGTGGACACGCGAGACTATCGCCATCTCTTGAGGGTTGAGTGTTACGCTGTGCTGAGCAGATTAGCTCAAGCACACCTCTGGATTCTCCATCTGCCTCGAGCCACAAGCTCAAAGGTCACAGGTGGGCGGGATCAGAAGGGAGTGGCCCCAATGAGAGAGGCTCCAAGCAGCCCCGCCCCAACACCGGCCAGGCGCGCTTTTATCAGGAGAGTGAAATACTGACAAAGCGAGGAGACAGCGTTCTGTTAAAGAGTAATCTGCTGTATACAGCGCCTTGCCGGAGAAAACACCTTCATGCGTTATTGTTTTAGTACGTACCTTTCTCTCGATTCCGTCAGTTACACATTTTTCACTATTTTCGGGTCTTGTCATTTTTGCAGTACAGATTAAACGCACCTGAGTGAGCAAGTAACACTTTAAAATTTATCTAATGACCAAAATTATGCAATAGCAACTGGCACTGTGTGAAAAAAGAATGTCTCCCTAGTTAAATCCACGCAATCAAAATGACAATCAGAGTCAGAGACCGGAACACAGTCTCAATTGCGTTGACTCTTACCATCAGAGCAAAAAAGGTTCAACAATCACAAAATACCACAATCAAAGCAAATTCCTATCGAGATCATTAAAAAATGTTGAGATGCGTCAGTCTGGAAGTGAGAGCTATAGTCCATCCATTCATTATCTAACCCGCTATATCCTAACTACAGGGTCACAGGGGTCTGCTGGAGCCAATCCCATCCAACACAGGGCGCAAAGCAGGAAACAAACTCCGGGAAGGGCGCATGCGCACGGCACACACACACACACACACGGGACAATTTACAATCGCCAATGCACCTAACCTGCATGTCTTTGGACTGTGGGAGGAACCCCAGGCAGACACAGGGAGAACATGCAAACTCCACGTAGGGAGGACCTGGGAAGCGAACCCAGGTCTCCTTACTGTGAGTCAGCAGCACTACCCACTGCACCACTGTGGAGAGCCATAGTCTCCAAATGGAAAACATTTTTTAAAAATAGTGAATCTGCCCAAGAGTAGCTATTACTCCAAATGTGCAGGAAATCATCTACAAAGTCACAAATCCCAAAATACAACCGCAGGCTTCTCCTGCCTTTATTAAGGGGAAGTGTCCATGGCTCCAAAATTAGGAAGATACCCAGCTTCATTTGAGACCAGTAACGTGGGAATATAAGTTCTCATCTCTCATTTGTGTGATCCCCAATGGACAGATGACACAAAAGTAGAACATTTTGGAAGACATGGGTCTCATCATGCCTGTCACAAAGTAAACACAACTTTGAACAGTAAGAACATCATCCTAGCAGTGTAATGGCCTGGGGACCTCAGGACTTGTATGACTTGCTATAATGGAAGGAAGATTGAATTATTCTGTGTTGCACCAGAGAATGTGTCCCTGAGCTAAAGTTGGCTCATGCAGCAAGACTAACATAAAACACAAAGCAAGCAAAAGTTGAAGCAAAGTTGAAGTTTTGGACTTGGTGTGTCAAAGTCTGGACCTAAACCCAATCGTGGTGCTGTGGCCGGACCTGAAATAAACACCCCATGCTTTTACACATTAAACCAGTTCTGCAAGAAGAGTGGGCTAAAATTCTTTAACTGTACAGTTAAAGACTGATATTGAATTATAGGAAGCAGCTGATTTATAGTCATTACAGCTAAAGTTCTACCAACAGTTTTTAGGAATAGGGGCAACTATTGTTTCACAAAGTGTAAATAAGTGTAAATAAGTTTGCTAATTCAACAAATTGCATAAATATAAAAAAGTGCTCACTCCAGTGCCCTTTATCTAATATTAGATTTTAGTTAAAGACTTGTGTTTTGTCATGGAATCACACCATGATCAATCAGTTTTTAGAACTGGAATAGAGACACATAAGTGGCTGCTTTATGAGCACAAAGAGTGTCAGAGGTGGGAACTGAACCAACAGAAAACAAATACGGCAGCCGCTAGATCATACTTACAATTTCATTTTTTATTTTGGGCTTACTTGCACGATCAGGATAAATGAAGTGACATGATTAAGGTCAGAGAGTAAGCAGCAACTTTTCAATATAAAGCCCACTGTCGTAGCCACCAGGCCGCACTGACTGACTTCCTATTGATAGAGATGGGCACAAATTCATGAGAAACGCCTTTATTAAATGATGTTACTTTCATTTTCCTGAAACACATTTAATAGGAAGCATATCGAACAAGAGTAGCTGTCATCATCCAGCTGAGGGAAAACAGAACATGTAGGTAGTGAAGCATTTAACATATTACATTAAGATGTCTCATAAAATGCTTGCTTTCATCTCAGCTGTTCTTCAAAGTAGAATGTTTCCCAGCTGTGAAATTCTGAAATTAGCTGACTGGAAGAAATGTCTTCTTTAAGCCACTGATCTCCTTAAGCTGGCAACATCCAGTGGCCCCTCAATCCACTCTCCAAACCAAGGTCATTGAAGGAGCTGAATTTATTCAACTGGAGACCTCCCACGCAGAAAGGGTCCAACAAAATTTCAAGAGTTGTCCCAAATTAGGCATAGAAATGGGAAAAGGCACACTAAAATCACCTGTGTGTCCAGCCAACTTCAACTTCATGTCCTCTCTAAAGGTGCTAGGCGTGCCCCACTAAGTGTTTAAGTTCACTGCAACAAGAAGAGCGGAAAAGATCAATGAAGAGATGCCTCAATTGAATAAAGAAAAGAGGAAGCTGTCAAGATACAGAAGTGAAGCAGCAAATAGAGCGCGTGTCATTAGGATCCATTTGCAATGAGTAGGAATATCCTCTCAGAAACTTGACCTTGCTTCTTTATTCAGATTTAGGACACAACCTCCCAATACTTCAGTGTGGCCAACTGGTATATTCACCATCAAATGCCGTGTATTTGTGAGAGACTAGTCACTTCCTGAAAGGAGAGAGGGTTATGTGTGGACACGGGGGCATTGGACCACCTGTTATAGGTTCAATGTACTCAGTGAGCAGTATGGACGTCAAAGGAAAAAACTACTGACTTTAAATTAAGCACAAAAAAAGCCCAGAGGATCCTAGCATAGACTTTTCATTTTTACCTGTAAGCAAAATTAAATGAATCCTTTTCCATGGATATCTCCTCCAGGCCACTAGGAGGCAGCAAGTGAAGAATGCATTGTCCATTTTAAATGGATGGATAGCCTGGGGAACGTCTCGCTATAGGACCTCTGATACTTAGCAAGCAGCAGACATGACTAACTTTTCTAGGAGATAAAGCACTGCACACAATGGCAAGTGCTGTGTTTGAAGTTTGTCATTAGAACATTTGGAGTGTGTCTTTGGTTATCAGCCTATGCTGAAGATGACCCAACATTAGTGCATGCAAGGATACTTAAATTGGGTGATGGTGAGTAGTTAATATAGAAGGTGCCATAAGAAACTCAATGAATCATATTGCATATTCATGCAAGTCTTTGGTTCATAGTCCAAGGGATTTTATGAAGTAAATATTGAGTGTTTAATATGTGTAGCACCTGTTATACATTTTAATACATTCTTGTCTATCATGGTGCTGGAGAGGGTCAAAGTGTTACAAGTAGGAATTTCACTCCACTTTGTACACTTGGCCACACTAAAAGTACTGCTATGTACTTCGAGTACTATTTGGCCTCCATTATATCATCTCATGGCAGCAGGTGCAATTGCTGTAATTCCTGGACAGCATTTCATCATCCAACCAAAAATAGTTCTTGATATTTATAATGCTCTGTGCAGCCTTGGAGAGAAAAGCACCTATGACATTTTACACTTGAGGAGATGGCATTGGACAGTGTACCTTCACCACTCACTCATTGCTGATTTTCACTCTGATTATCACCAATGCATTCAAAAGGAACAGGAAGCTCTCTTTAGTAGCCCGTGTGATCAGGCAACCCAAGGAAAAAAAACATGCTTCTAGATGTAGTGGGACACCATCCTCCTCATCCCTACCTGAAATCAATTTGCCCTTCATTGTTCTTATCCAAGGTGTCCATCAGTGATTGTAGCTCCTCCTGGGAAAGGAGGATTGTGGTAGTCTGGATTAAAAATAAACACAAAAGTTTATCTTCATTTATAGATAAATTGAATGGAGAAACGCTGACTTTCATATGGGTCAGGTGCAACGTAAGATGTGCACAGTGTCTCTTTTACAATGAGGATGACAGACACCATGGCTCTTGGGAAATGTTACCAAAAAGGAGATGCATACTGACCAGCAGACTTCGCTGGAATTCCTCTCGTGTTATAAGGGGGCTGTCATCTTCTCCTGCACTTTCAAAGATGTCTTCCAGCTGCAAGTTCTTCTCCTTCATGTGCTCTTTGAGTTTGGAGAGTGGGTCAGTCTGAAGATATAATACAAAAAGAAACATCAGGTTGCAATGTCACACACACACACACATCTCTTCTCCGACAGTTCAAGGAGACAAGTAACACACACAGAACTGAATAGTGTCCCACCATCACAATACTGTACATCTTAAATTCAGGGTTGAAAACATAGTGAAACTGCAACCGAGAAACCAGCTAAGCTGCTTGGAGATCAGTTGTGCCTTTTGTGGATTTCCATACTTGAAACATCTGTTCTATCTTTGCTATATTTTTCCCGCAATTTTCCATTCTTTTGCAGGAAATTCACAATCCAAGCTACAGTGCGTTTATAACGGCACGTATCACTGGATATATATATGGAGACACTTGTGAGGTTCCGTGCTCCTCAACAACTCAGGTCCCCTCATGGCATCAAATCTCAGTCCTCACTCTGTTTACGCTTGGCTCCTAGCTGGTGGAACGAGCAGCCCACCTCCATTCGAAATTCTGACTCCCTCAATGTGTTGAAGAAGCGTTTGAAGACTCTCATTTGGTGAATTTCTGTAGGTTTTGTATCTCACATGTATCTTGTTCTGAGCTCTTCTCTTGTGGCGATCAGTTTTATACCTTTGTCCTATTAACACTTGTTTCCAAACAGTCCTGATGTTTTCTTGATTATGTTGACTTATTTTGTAAGTTACTTTGCATTAAAGCATCTGTTAAGAAAATAAACACAAATGTAGTTTCTTGGATAGTTAACCTGTGGGACGGACGGCTGGGACTCATGCCCAGCCGGAACGCCAAGAGAGTGGAAGGACCGGGCGAGGAGCAGTATCTCCCCTGGAACATGAGAGGCCAGCCACCCTAATGGGTGTTGGGGCCACAGGAACAGAGCTTGGAAGCTCAACCCTATGGGGGCCTGTGGCCACCGCCAGGGGGCTACTGGACATTTGCAAAGCCCTGGACTGCCGAACTTCCAACACACCAGGAACCAGGCACACCCAGGGTGCTTCGGGGTGCCCATGCAGCACATCCGGCACACCAGCAAGTGCTGCAGGAAGACCAACAAGCCCCTGGAGCACATCCAGTTACAAAATTAAAGGGGCCACCTCACTCCATTCAAGGAGCCGGAGTCGGGAGGCAGAGGACAGAGCTTGTGGGAGAGGAGTGAACACGGCAGGAAAGTGAGAGAGAGGACTGAGAGAAAAGAAGAAAAGAAAAGTGAACATTGTTGCTGGTTTGGACACTGTGTGTTGTACAAAGGACTGTAAGAAAAATAAAAAGTGTGAGCTTTTCTAAGTGTGCCTCTTGTGTCTGTCTGTGCCGGGTTGGGTGGCTGGCACGCCCCCCGTAGAGTTGTCACACAGACAGACACAAGAGGCACACTTAGAAAATGAAGATATTAACGAAATATTTAAATACCCCAAATAAAAAAAAGTGATTAAGCTACCAAATTCCTTTTTGAGAGGTATCTAAAGGTACCTTTAAATAATACAACATACCCAAGCCGTCCACTGAATATAATAATTTACTAAAGCTCTTCAGCTTCAAAGCTTCACTTACTTAATTTCTCTTTCCTTACTATGAGCACTCTTAAAGCCACTCTCCCACTGAAACAGCCAATGCAAGCCACCCAGTCCTCCTCCCATAAAATAATTCATTGTACAAGGTACAGTTCTAAAGGCTCCAAGTTATCTACAACTCCTTCAGTGTAATGGAAGATTAAATAAGTCACTTAAGCTCCTAAGCAGCATTGATACTGCGGTAATCACTCAGCTCCTTGTTTTGTTGCATCGGTCACTTACCTTGGCCTTTGCCCTCTTGAACATGTCAGCATTGCCTCCATGTTTGATCTGTAGACCTGGAAATGCCTCCTTTACTGTTTTGTACAGATCATCAAAGTCCGTGTTCACTGTGATATCCTGTTGAGGAATTGTAGTTGGACTGACTTTAGACTCTTTGTAATTTGTTTGTCTCGGGCATATGCTAAGGTGGAAGAGAGGAGTCAGAATGAAGTCCAGCCTATGGCTGTAGACATGACTACAGGCAGAAACTAAGCTGGTTCCCTGTAAGTTCATTATTGTTTTCTGTTTTCAAATTATTTTCTATAATAAACCATATACATTACTGATATGTGGAATAGTTTCACTTCAAAGAGGCCCTTTCAGCCTATTCTTAACTTTGTATTCATCTAAAACCTGATGTTACCATACATAAAGGCGCTTCTAATCTTGTTTTGTGCAGATCTACATCGATAAACCTTCTTCCGCAGAAAATTCTAATAAGCATTTGCCTCTGTTCATCGGAGTCTTGCTGTTAGCCATCTGACGTTCAAATGTCTACCCACAGAGCGGTGTCACATGGCCCTGGTTCTGCAAGCTACAGCTAACATACCGAGAAGTCCAAAGATTCAATGGCAGATTCAGGATTTCCTTGTAGGGATTTTAAAACCGCATAGCATCCGGCAGTCTGGAATGGATTTCGAGCCAGCTGGGAAGTTAGAAAAAAAAAATCATTTAAGTAGCCTCATCATTGCAGTCTTTATGTCATTTACAAAGATACATAACTAGACTTTGAATAAATCGCCATTTCTACAGATGTTTCACCGCATCACTGCTCCTGAATAATAGAAAATCATCATTTATAGCACCACATCACTAGTTCAGAATTAGTCCTACCAGTTACAGAAGTCTTGTTCAGAGATTCAGATCACTTCTCCTAAGCAAGTCTTCCATGTTAAAGAAATGTCACTAAGCATTGCCAGTCACAGTCACTAACTAAATTGGCTCTCTTTTCTAAAGAAGACTCACTTACAGAGTCATAGATCTGCTGACAGTAAGCCCCTTTCGCTGCATGTAAGTGTAATTTATAGAGACTTACTGCCAGTCTTAATTCCATAGGTTTACATCATTGTGTTGTGAATGTGCGTTTTAAATTAGTTTTTCTTTGTAATTGTATTAATTGTTGCATTGTCATCTTTATGATTATGATTTTCCACCATTATTAGGCCATGCCATTTTGTGATAGTATCTGGCAACATGTAATCATGGATGTAGACCAAGCTATTATAGACACGATTGTGACATCAATCAACTTCTGCCTATCACTAATGCATTAATAATTCTTAGTCTGGAACATGATAGCCATTTTTTTGTGCGTGTTCATATTATTGATCATTACTTTGCACTGTTTTCCTGAGTGCCATCTTTCAGCGTTTCTAAATTTCATTTCCCTCACCATTTTATGGTTGCTCACTTTAGATAGTGTTTGAACTTAAAACAATCAAAGGAACGACCTTGTAAGAGACTAATGCTTGAACACATTACAGTTAATCTAGAGAAATACTGGGGTTTTTATTTTGATTTCAGTCCTTTAAAACTTTGGTGAATGTTCAAATAGCTTATCTGTATTCAGCCTTTGCTAATGAGCAGTATAATCCTACTGTTTTGCTCTTAAAGAGAGACCTTTTTTGATCTCTGACACTCATTATTCAAAATCTGTCTGATAAGACACACAACATACTTGATTCAAATGCCACACTGACTGTTTAGTGACTTTGCTTTTACCAATTCTATTTTGACACACATTGTTAACTTTCCAGTGAACTGAACTGCCTTCTCTATAACTCAGTTTTTCCAATTAGTTAAAGAAATCTATGACACTTGTAATATATTCTTCAGGATGCTTGTTTCATTTTTATCTAAGGATTTAAACACTCTCAACAAGACTGTTCCCAATAAGCCCCTTTTCTACTATAATCAAATGTAATTTGTAGACCTCACCAACACTCCCAAACTATTTCAATTTCTTTGTTAATCTTGTTTGCACAGCCATATCCTATTTATTAAACAAACAAGTCATTACATTGCAAACAATTAACACTATTACTGTCTCTAATTTCAAAAGCTGAAAATCAGTAGAGAGATCACCTTTCACAAAGTGAGACAAACTAACAGAGAGATTTATGAAATGTGATAAATGACAATAGAATGAAACCAATAGCATACAGAACTTTCAAACAGAGCAAGAGCACAATAGGGACTGAAAACACAATGGCTAAAGTTTGCTAATACCAAAGCCAAAAGGTTGGTGGCGGCTGCAGTCTTTTATAATCCTCTCTAGTGGTTGCTGACACTAGCCGATCTGCACACACATGCATACACTACCTACCTCTCATTTAAAGGCACTGTTCTCTCTCTGCCATGCAAACATTTTACGTGACACGACACTTGCACCTGTGTAAATCTAATTGTTTTTAAGGTCTCTGATCATAAATGCACAGACCACATGGACCAAGCTATGATACGTTTTATTATAAAATTCACACATACGTGACTCTGTCACGTTATCTTTTCCTCAGGAAGCATATTGTTTCAAAACATTGTAAAAGTCAAAAATATTTTAAAGTAAGACTCGACAGATTTATTTGTTAATAAAGCCAACCTTGAGTTCACTGTGTAGTAAGATGAACCATCTTAAAGTGTCATTATATCCACAGTATAGATTGAACATCATCATAAAAAATAATATTGTGTATATCTGTATGAGGGCAGCACGGTGGCGCAGTGGGTAGCGCTGCTGCCTCGCAGTTTGGGGACCTGGGTTCGCTTCCCGGGTCCTCCCTGCATGGAGTTTGCATGTTCTCCCCGTGTCTGCGTGGGTTTCCTCCCACAGTCCAAAGACATGCAGGTTAGGTGGATTGGCGATTCTAAATTGGCCCTAGTGTGTGCTTGGTGTGTGGGTGGGTGTGTTTGTGTGTGTCCTGCGGTGGGTTGGCACCCTGCCCGGGATTGGTTCCTGCCTTGTGCCCTGTGTTGGCTGGGATTGGCTCCAGCAGACCCCCGTGACCCTGTGTTCGGATCCAGTGGGTTGGAAAATGGATGGATGGATGTCTGTGTGAAAATTGTATGCATGCAGACAGCTCATTGATGGCACAGATCGGGTAACAATGGGGGCTGATCCTGGGAGGACTCCCTGTCTCTCCAAAAACAGGGCAATAAGGAATATGAAAGATTAGGGTGAAATTACAAAAACAAAACAATAATAAGGAAGAAAAATACAACGGCAAACATTAACAGACATAGCTGCAAGTCCTTGTGATTTTAATCATCTCCTTAAGGTACATGGAAGGGAAAGCTTTCTACTGTTTTTCCAAGATGAAAATCTGTGGCTAGTTACTCACATTCAGAACTTTTAATGTCTTGTTTTCTTTAAGGCCCATTGCTAGTCTCACTGCTCCTTCGGGAGGAATCCGATTGTTGCTTCAAAACAAAAGAAAACAAAACAAATGTTCAGTAAGTTAAATACATTTTGCAAACATTAAATAAGAAGCTCTCTTTATTTTGGTTTCTCTCATGAAAAGATCATTATGAAGCCTTCTTTGTTGTGAACTACCACAAATAATAATAATTCATAAAGGCAACTTATTTAGCTATAATTAAATCTAAAAGGTAACAAGAAGTCAATATGAATGCAGAAATAACCAAACAGGAAAGAAAGAAATCTCAGAATATTTAATTCAAGATTACAAGTCTGAGATCCAAAAATCTGTTATGATTCTAGCACCAAAAAACGGTCATATTCCTGACTGGCTTGCCCAAAACAGGTCTTACCCCCCCCCCCCCCCCCCCCCCCCCCCCCCCCAAAAGCCTGACTTCAAAAACACAAAAGGCTTAAATATCACAAGAAATGGCCCAAATTACAGTCCAAGGCTCCCAAGAGGGAGATTGACCCTAAACCCATGGCTTGTACTTGAAAGAGCAAACACAGATTCTTTATAAGAGAGAAAAAATATAAGAAAAAGCTCAAAAGAGCAAAGAGGAGTTGTCTGAAAGGCAATCCTAAGTTAGCAAGTCCCAAAAACACAATTCAATAACATAATCCAAGAAAGAGAAGCAAAATGTCAGCCAACAAAACAATTCTCATAAGGATAACCAAAGAAGTCATTCAAGGAACTACAAGGAGCTTTCTTCTCAGCCTGCTGTATATGGGCTGGAGGCAGTCCCTAGCAAGAGGTGGTCCCAATTCTTGAGGTTGTACTCACAAAATGCAAGAAATATAATAGAATATGATTAAAATAGTAGATGAATATAATAAAACTGACTGGGAATACATAATTAGACAAATAATGAAAAATAATTAATAATATTAACAGAAAATATTATGATAAAATAAAATGACATAAAAAATTAAGGGTGGCACGGTGGCGCAGTGGGTAGTGCTGCTTCCTCGCAGTTGGGAGACCTGGGTTCCCGGGTCCTCCCTGCGTAGAGTTTGCATGTTCTCCCCGTGTCTGCGTGGGTTTCCTCCCACAGTCCAAAGACATGCAGGTTAGGTGGATTGGCGATTCTAAATTGGCCCTAGTGTGTGCTTGGTGTTTGTGTGTGTCCTGCAGTGGGTTGGCACCCTGCCCGGGATTGGTTCCTGCCCTGTGTTGGCTGGGATTGGCTCCAGCAGACCCCCGTGACCCTGTGTTCGGATTCAGTGGTTTGGAAAATGGATGGATGGATGGATGGATAAAAAATTAAACTAAAGCCAGGGCCTGGCTTAATTATAACCAAATTCAAATTCTGTACTAAAAAAATAGAAAAATTCCAAAAACTCAAACATTCAAACTTTCAAGGAGGAATCCTTGACGATCACATGAAATTTATAAAATGGCATACATATCCAAATAGTAAGAAAATCAAAATACAAATCATAGAAGCCACGTCATTATTGCAAAGCCAAATAGTTCAAAACCAGAAAAGCGAAATGAAAAGGTTACAAAAGGCAGCAAACATTTAAAGAGAAGGAAGCTGTAAAGACAGGGAAGCTGACTATAAGTTGGTCTGATGCCATTCCTAGGGGGCCAAGACTGATGGCAGATCTCATAGCCCTCAGACTGACCAGAGCACCCGAGAGCTGCTACCTCATTAGGGGTCTTGTCACACGCCTTCATTAACTGAAGTACAATTTAGCACAACAAAGAGAGGAATACTTCAGACTAGCAAAAATTCTGAAACAACTACCAAACAACTAACATATCGAAAACTAAAGCAGGGCATGTTAGTGCAGTATAAAAGATAAGAAAACAAAACAGCTGGAAAAGACCTACAGCAGACCATGGCACCCCTTTAAGCTTGGGGCCTGCTTTGGGAAGATCAGTGCTGCTTATCAAACATCACTTTCTTGTGATCTCACTTTTAAGAAGCCATATGATTACCTCTTCTCAAGAAAATCTCCTTAGCTGCGAGGACTCACCTAATATTGAGTTCCTCAAGGACATTGTTGACTTTTAGAGCATCTCCCAGGGCAGCAGCACCATCTTTCCCAAAACCATTGTAGGACAAATCCACAACTCTGAGAAATATATTTGCCTGCAAAATAAAACAAGAAGGTGGAACTTAATTTTAGACATCATACATAGACACATTTTCGTCATCTATGTAAAGGTTACATATGTCAGAAGGGGCTCAAATTTAAAAAGAGCTATTAACATGTTTGAGAAAGAGTTTTCAAAACCCAACCATATTTTGCCCTTTGTAACTAGACAGAGGCATCATATGTCCATGAATGGCCAAAAAAGGGCATTTTTATAAAGAAATACTAGAGTTCCCAAAATGATACATCAAATGAAAGCTGCTATCCAGACTCTTACACCCAAGCCCTTGGCCACTGAGATGGCTCCTTTCCCTCTGAAGCAGTTCCAGCTGAGATTGAGGTCCTTCATCCGAGTGTTTTCAGCAATGGCATGGCCCATGGCCTCACCTGGAAAAGAACAACATGTGACAGACAGGTCAAGCTGGCTGAAACAAAGAACAAGCTAAATACATTCATGGATGAATGATTTTCCGTGAGAAGCAGCTTTGCTATATTATTACAAGTACAGTACTGATTTTGATTGACCAGCCTGGGTAAAGCTGGGAAGTGGCCATTAAACCAATGATTATAAGTTAGAGGTAGTGCCAGATGATGTGAAAATAATGGTTTCTCACCCGATGTGAACTCTGAAAATTGCCATTAATGCATGATGATAATGATGATGATTTGTAAATCATTTTGATCTTTTAATTGGCTGGGTAGAAGAAAGATTATCTGATTTGATTAAGATGTAGAACTATAAGTCTACTGATATGTAATATATACATTGTAATAAAACCTTCAAATCTAGGAAATAATTAAAAAAATATTGGACTGGTGTTTTATCTAGAACAGTCACCTGTCAAAATAGGCTCTGGCTCCACTGACCCTAAAACAGATTCAAAGGGGTTGAGAATGTTTATTATCCATCCATCCATCCATTTTCCAACCCGCTGAATCCAAACAGGGTCACGGGGGTCTGCTGGAGCCAATCCCAGCCAACACAGGGCACAAGGCAGGAAACAATCCTGGGCAGGGTGCCAACCCACCGCAGGACACACACAAACACACCCACACACCAAGCACACACTAGGGCCAATTTAGAATCGCCAATCCACCTAACCTGCATGTCTTTGGACTGTGGGAGGAAACCGGAGCGCCCGGAGGAAACCCACGCAGACACGGGGAGAACATGCAAACTCCACGCAGGGAGGACCCGGGAATCGAACCCAGGTCCCCAGATCTCCCAACTGCGAGGCAGCAGCGCTACCCACTGCGCCACCGTGCCGCCCTAATGTTTATTATGTTATGTATAAATAAATAAATAAATAAATCTGCGGGGGGCTGGTGCCCTGCCCGGGATTGGTTCCTGCCTTGTGCCCTGTGTTGGCTGGGATAGGTTCCAGCAGACCCCCGTGACCCTGTGTTCGGATTCAGCAGGTTGGAAAATGGATGGATGGACGGAAATAAATAAATAAATAAATAAATAAGTGCATAATAATTGGATTTCAAAAGTAATGCATGGTGATTCTTTTTGTCTGAAAACTTTGGCCAAGATGAGAAGATTTACAAAAACGAATGAGTGGGTGACTTTGTGATATCGCTCACTATTAAAGTTACTACATAAAAGTACCTATGATTAACTTTGTTACAGTGCTCATTATGAATTACCTACAATAATTAACCTTATATCAAAGGCACTATACAAATAAAAAGCAATAAATGATGTGCTTACTGTTGTAATTTTACACACACATCACATGTGAAACTTAATGGCGCAAATCAAATATATTGTGGGGCAGTACAGTGGCGCACTGGTTAGCACTGCTGCCTCACAGCTCCAAGAGGCTGGGAACTGCTAAGTGTGGAGCGTGCTTGTTCTCCCCGTGTCTTTGTAAAGTTTTCTCTGGGGGCTACAACTTCCTTCTGATGTCCCATCTGAATAGTCTGGTCCCTATTCTTTGTGCGCCTTAATGGGATTAAGAGGGTTCAGTTAGTGGCGGGTGGATTTTTCAAAAGTTGTCTTCTGATTTTTAAACTTTGAGCCATACAGGGGTGTTGAACTCCAGTCCTCCAGGTGCAGGTTTTCATTCTAACCATCTTCTTAATTAGTGACCAATATTTGCTGCTAATTACTTCTTTTAATTAACTTGTCTCAGGCCCTTTAGTTGTTTCATTTTCCTTAACTAGCAGCCAAACAATAATGACACACAAAACAAGCCACCACATCATACAATATTTGAAAATAAAGAAAGGTGATGGTCTCAGTAAGGTTGATCTCTCAACTCACCAAAACACTTTGACGATGTTCTTATAAAAAACAGAAAATCAACAGTTTTAGAAATGTTTGCTGTTGCAGAACGAGAGCAGCAACAAGCCGTGGAATTAAATAAAGGGTTTAATTAACAGCAAGCATTGGCTTCTCATTAAGAAACTGGTTGGAGTTTGAAGCCCCAGTTTAAGCTGGTCATCTGTTGGCTCGTTTCACATCTCATTTCTGTTTGGCTGTCATCTAATGAGGAAACAAATCAATTCAGAAGACTGAATCCTTCTAACATGGCTGTTAAAATAAAGGGGAAAAAAGTGAATTAGCAGTGAAAACTGGTTACTGATTAGGAAAAGGGTTAGAATGAAAACCTGCAGCCACTGCGGCCCTCGAGGCCTGGAGTTTGACACCGTGCATTAAAGAGATTCCTACTGCCACCTAGTGCCTGAGATGAGAAATACACACACATAAGAGAAGGCTGTGAGGTCTTGGTGGATGAAGCAGTAATGGTGATGAAAATCAGAAAGTTAACAAATGCATTGGGTTACCTACACAGCTATGATATGATGTTAAGAAGCCCAGATCTTTGAGATTTTCACAATATTTTAAAGTCTTTCATTGATAGGTGTTATGTCAGGGCACCCACATTACTTTGGATTTATAAAATCAAAATCATAAAATAAGAAAAAGCAAGAAATCCAGTGTGGGACTCGTGTATTTTTTTCTTTATAGCAGTCTTTTATTTTGAGAATTATCTTTCTGAAACTTAATTTTAGTTTCAATTCATTTTTTAAGAAAGTTGAATTGTTCTCCCTCTTGTTCTGCTTTGTTTAACACAGTGATTTTTGGATGAATCACATGATCATCATATTTCTAATGTTAAGGATACATCAATGTAAGTACAGTATGGTGGTACTTTCAGTATGCAGGATCCCTTGGTGTATAAAAGTTCCTTCCTAAAGATTGTTAGTGTAGTTAGTTTTAAAATAGATAGATAGATAGATAGATAGATAGATAGATAGATAGATAGATAGATAGATAGATAGATAGATAGATAGATAGATAGATAGATAGATAGATAGATAGATAGATAGATACTTTATTAATCCCAATGGGAAATACCAGTAGCCTGTAGCACTTCAGACTTCACGTTTAGTTCTGACATTCACTTCTCATTACACCCCTCTGTACTTAGTTGCCGGATTCTTTCAATTTCCTGCTTCTGATCTTTAGCCTTCCTTGACTTCATTACTACTCACTTTGCATCTCCCAGTTTCTTTGCTCAGAATAATTCTCGGTATGTTATGCCTTAACAGTCATAATGAGGTCACTCGACATGACTTCCAGGTGGATGCTGCCTACCCACCCAGAACCATGTTCTTTAAAACAATATTTGCATCTGTAACATGAACAAAATGGTATTGTGGTAAATCCAAAACTTTTATAAATGGTATCACCATAATTATCCACATTAATAGGCAAATATTCATGCTTGACTGAACAATAGTAAAACTTTCTAATGTCAGCAAAACACGAACAAAGTTCTGAATTCGCAACACATCATAGCAACTGCTCTCATTGTCGCATACAATTATTGCCATGTCCATGAGAACTCACCACAAAATGGCAGCACTTTAAGAAAATAAGAGGGTGTGGTGATCACATGATAATGATAAAATTAAATGTCTACTTATGTGTATAGTGTAGAAAATATTCAGGATGATGCATAACACAAAAAAGTAAGAACCGTGAATTACAGAACTAAAGGGGTACACTGAGCTTGAAGCCCATTTGCAGAGTTTTGCAAAAGAACAACAGAGAACACCATCTACTGTGGGAACGTTTCTAAAAATGTGTTTATAAATCCTCTAATATGGGTAGATATTCCCATGTGGCAGTTGAGGAATATGGGTGTGTTAAAGTGAAAGTAATGCTGGAGTTAAGTAAAAAGCTGGCTTTATCACAAATCTAGAATCGAAGAAAAGCAAAGCTCAGCTTGTCCATATAGACAAAGAAGTCGATTGCCAAGGACAGCTCATTCAGCAAGGGTGGAAAAAAATACCAATTTCCCCTCATGACAGGATCTCCATCCCCTCAGCTATGCTTTTGGACCACTGTTACTATTAGACATACCAAGAAAGTTGAAGAACAGGCAGAGGTCAACAACCAAAAATAAAAGGACCAGAAAAAACAAGCACCAAAGAATAAAGTCAAAATACTTGGCACCTAGTCAGCGTCCTTTCCCTGACTCCTAATGCAAAAACATATGAGGAATCTTCAGTCTGACACAACCACTTGACTGGGAATGGAATGGCATTGCGACCAACGCAACAAATCAAAAAGGCCAAAGACATCACCATCATAACGATAAAAAGTGCTAACAACAGGAAAATCTACTGAAAAACAATATAACCAAAAATACCATAAATGAGAACTTGATGGACACAAACACAGAAAATGCTACATTTTGACCAAGAAGTTGGAAAGTTGTACCTGCTCCATCTGCCATTCGATTGTGGCTCAGGTCCAATGTCTCTACTTTCTGATTAGTCACCAAGACTTCAGCCAGATGTTTGGTAGCGTGATCATCAAATTCATTACCAGAGAGGTTTAGGCCAACCAGAGTGCTGTTCTCCAGAAGCATGCTTGAAAGGGCCTGTGCACCAGTGACTCCCAGCTTGTTGTCTGATAAATCAAGCTCTGAAAATCAAGGAAGTAGAAGTCAAGGTTATATGTCTTGTGAACAAGGAGGAGCCAACCAGAAATCAGTCAGGATGTCCACAAAGAATAATCAGTTATGCCATTTAGGACACCCAAAGCATGCAAAGATGTAAACCACACAACATTGCCTAGGATCTTGGGCTATAGAATGTGTAAGTGGCAAGTGCTCAGGGTAGGGTGGTATCACTTAAATTACCTGATATAATGTTTTTTAAACTTTTATTTCACATCATGTATTACTTTCCCGTATGGCCAGTATGGTGGTGCTGTGATTAGTGCCGCTATCTGTCTCGGTATGTTCTTATCATATAAACATGGGCTTTATTCTTGCCTCCCCAGTTTGCCTTTCACATCCCTAAAATATGGCAACTAGCTTAGCCGCTTCAATGTTTGTGTGAGTTGTGTGATGTATTGTGCCCTGTCCAAGATCAGGTGCGAGTGAGAGTAGCTGCATGTCTGTCTTTTTAAACAGCCATGTTTTAATCTACTAATTCCTTTTCCTGGCCTTCATTTTTGATTGGATTATTTCAGTGCGTGTTGAATCTTTATTTTAACATATTTAGAATTAATGCAATTAATTTTTGGAATTTTTGCTTATGCATTTTGTTGTTTTAATGATCATGTAAAAGAGGGGTGTCAGGGACCTCAGGAAATGCGCTAATTTGCAGGGACTAACTAACAGAAAACCGAGCGCAGGAGAGTGCTGTGAAGACTGTTGAATTCCAGTATTTTATATTTGTTTAACGTAAAAACACAACTGAATCAATAAACAAACAAACATGCTGTAGATAAAACAATATGGTGGAAAGAAAGGTCTGTCGTGAACAGGCAACCACTTCCAGTTGACGGCGTGACCTCATTAAACTTTCTTACAGGTCAGGTGATCTCCACATCATTTGGGATGATGTATTTCCCACAATTTTGTGGATTCAGTCATGTTGTTTTGGTTGCTTTGCCAATTGCAGATCCCACAAGGTGGAGAACATGCAAAGTTTACCCATAAAAGATGGTGGTGCCCAGTAGCATGTGTCTGAGCTTTCCTTAAAATGGTGTAGATGGCAGGATCTACAAACATTTTAAAAAGGGTGCACAGATTACAGTGTGTCTTGAGAACATGAACACAGACTTTACATTTCTCAATGTCACTGGAGAGAACTTACAAATATATCAAGACCAGTCATATTAACTCTATCAGGGCTAATTATTTTTTTTAATTTTCTCCCGGGTCTGAATATTTTTCCCAAAAAACTCAGTTTTCTAAAAATCATACAAAGTAAACACTATATGCATTTAACATTAAACATTAGCTTTCTAAGATTGGCTGTAACACTGCTGACATACCTGTTTGTCTAACCATTTACATTCTGAAAGGCACTTTCTGGAAAAGAAACCGCTATCTGCCTTTCGTTTTTGATTTCCAGATCACTTGCATCAAAATCGGAGTTTCATAAGTTCACAGTCTGATTCAGCAATAATATGCAAAAAGCTAAAAAAATTAATAATGCCTACAGAGGATTTTATTTTGTGCATTCGCTTTGCTCTTTTGCCCGATGTCGAAGCCATTCTAGACGTTGTTTACTCTATGCTCCTCACACACACACACACACACACACACACAGATTCAACGTCAAGTCAATGAATTTAGCAGTCCTCCAAGCAAAGAGGGTCTACCCGTAACATGATGGTGAGGTTTGTCAACGTCCACAGTTCATTATTACCCTCTGCCCCTGGATGTCCACTAAAGTCAACATCCAACCTCAAACCCTGCTGTCGACAAAAGTCGACATCAGCCCTATAAGAGTTAAGGAACAACGTATCCCTGAAATGTTACAACAGGAAGCATGCTAGCAGATTGAAAATTCTCATTTGCTGTTCCTTTTTATGCACTCCCTCACTTAAACTTTGCATGGGTGTATATTAATTGCATCCATTGAAGTGTACATTGCTTTCAATTCATTTCTTCTTTCCTGTTATTGCTGGAGGCTTGGGCTCTGGTTTCCCCTTAAAGAAATATCTAAAATTGAACTGGTACAGAGTATCCACTTGTGAAGGCTTGAAATATAAATAGATGAGTGTCTGACTGGTATGGAGGACTTACCGGTGATGTAGCAGTTTTCTTTAAGCATCTCTGCTATTGCTGCACCCCCTTCTCCTTCCAGCCAATTATCTTGGAGGCTCAGCTTCACAATGAATGTGTTAGTTACCAATGGAACAGCCAACGCCTTTGCACCCTAAAAGATGAGAAACAAGAACAAAATAATTGTTCTTTGGTCAGTGATCACCACAGAATCCTAAAAGCAAATGTATGGAATGAATGTGTGAACATGAGTGACAGGTTGTCATCTTGTCCAAGACTTATTCCTGCCTAATGGCTGTTGCTACTGGGTTAGGCCTTGGATCAATGTACTTCCAAAATGGAAAAAGTTACTTCTGGGTATTGATGGATGGATGGACAGATATAAGTTGAATAAATAGATATCTAACTCTCTAAATATGTCGGAAATGCAATATTGAAATGAAACAGGTCAGGGGCCAAATTGGTGCAGTCTACAGGCTGATCCTCTAGAATGTACACAGAAAAAGTCACAAACAGATAGATAGATAGATAGATAGATAGATAGATAGATAGATAGATAGATAGATAGATAGATAGATAGATAGATAGATAGATAGATAGATAGATAGATAGATAGATAGATAGATAGATAGATAGATAGATGCACTATATGATCGACAGAATATGTGAGAGAAGACTACAAGGCAGACATAAGTGAAATTTGAAGTCCCTTCAAAACTTTGAAGCCCAGAGACGTAACTTTGTTTAAATTCATCTTTATCCTACAGCAGGTAGCCAGTATGTGGTTTACAGTATCTCTATGCCTCATTTCTATTCATATTTCCATCCATCATTACATTTTCTGAACTTGCTTGGCCCATCCTGGAGTTGTGGATTGCTGCAGTCTCCTCCTTCAGTGATAGCATGGTAATTACCAAACCTGGATGAGACCCTGAAGAAACACAATCAACCCAGACCTTTTCATATTAACCAGTCCACGTTACCTGCACATCTTGGAAATATGGAAGGAAACTGTGGTACCTGGAGAACATACAAAAACCTGGCTGAAAGACAAGCCCAAACTCAGGAGCTGAGAGGTAACAGTATTAGATACTGTGCCACCAAAATGCTCATATATGTGTATATACATTTTATGTATATTAAAGAAATATCAGTCAAACATTTTTATATTTTTGAATATAGGGGCAGACACCCTTGTAATGGCAAGTTACAAAATCAAGTATATTATAAGTATTTACATAAATTAGATGTGCTTTGAAGGCAGACAAGACACAATTAGAAAGATTCTGTACTATTTGTTGAGTAAAGTGTTTTGAACTAGAAAAGCACCATAGAATGTGCATTATGGTACCATTCATATCTGTCTGCTTAGGCAAAATACAGTTAGAAAAGTGCTATATAAATTATGGTATAAAATGCTTTGAATTAGAAAGACAGCATACGAAATCAAATTAGCTATATTAATTGTGTAAATTATTTTGAATTAGGAAAGCGGCATACAAATTTGAAAGATGTCATATAGTGGCTTTTATATCTCTCTATCTAATGTATAGTGCCTTTCATATGTATCTATCTGTGAATTTTAAAAGCAGTATACAACAGAAATCCTGAAAGGCACTATATAAATTGCTGTGTAATATGCAATTAGAAGGGTGTTATATTATTTGTGGTGTAAAGTGTTTTAATTATTAATAATTTAATCATTTTAATTAACATAATCTTGATTAGTCCTGTGGTGGGCTGGCGCCCTGCACAGGATTTGTTCCTGCCTTGCGCCCTGTGTTGGCTGACCCCCGTGACCCTGTGTTAGGATATAGCAGGTTGGATAATGGATGGATGGATAATCTCGATTATGTTTACCTCTTTTGTAAGTCTCTTTGGATAAAAGCATCAAGCAAATAAATGTAAATGTAAATCAGAAAGATGCCAATCAAATTACAAGGCAATTGGATAAAGTACCTTGAATTAGAAAGGCAGCATACAAAATAAAATTAGAATGGTGCCATACTAATTATTGTATAAATTGTTTTGAATTTAAAAATGTGTTTTACAAATTAAGGTGCCATATTACTTATTCTATAAATTGCTTTTCAGATTAGAATGGCGTTCTATATGGCACCTTTAATATCTGTCTATCAGTTTAAATTACGAAGCTGGCATACAATTCAAATATTGAAAGGTACTATTTAAATTGTTGTGGAAAATGCTTTGAATTAGAAAGACAAAATACAAAATGCAGTTAGAAAGGTGCTATCTTAATTGCTGTGTAAAATAGTTTTTAACTACAAAGACACCATATAAATAATGAGGCGCTATATACATGGCTGCTTTAAATGCATTGGCGCTTTATTAATGCTGTGTAAATTGTTTCAAATTAAGAAAGATTCATACAAATTAGAAAGGAGTTATTGAAATTGTTGTGTAAAGTGGCTTGAAATAGAAATGCATTATATAAAATAAAAAGTGACTGGCTGAATGTAAGTAGACAGATAAATGAATGAGGAGTGATATGACTTTAGCTACACTGTGTAAAACGGCTGAAGTAGATGGATGGTTTGCACTGCCCAGCAGTACCTGGGGTCCCAGTCCGTGGTGCATCATGTTGAGCTCCGGATCCTGAATGTGAAGTAAAAAGTAGGAAGCTGGCACCACACCATACACCTTGCAGGCTTCTAAGTACATTGTGCGTCCTGATGGATCATATGCTGTCCTCGTTTCTGTAGTCAGGCGATGGGGAACATGAAACATTCAGTTACAAGATAACAAAGATCACTGAGCAGAATCAAGAGTCATGGGTAGAGCTGATAGTCATCCAGGACAGTCAGGAATAGCCAGACGTCTGCTTTTCCCACCTCTCCTTACCTCCCGACTCCAAATCAGTGTCCCAGTCCACTTCTGGCCCATTCAGCTCTTCCTCTTGATTGTCATCCAAAGGCTGTCTTTCTTCCACCTTGGCTGGTGAATCTTGCTGCTCTGTTTGCTCAGACCCCAGAGAGGTGTTGGTCACAGATTTAGATTTTGCA
The DNA here is from genome assembly GCF_900747795.2 of Erpetoichthys calabaricus. Taxonomy (NCBI): domain Eukaryota; kingdom Metazoa; phylum Chordata; class Cladistia; order Polypteriformes; family Polypteridae; genus Erpetoichthys; species Erpetoichthys calabaricus. Next base: position 42,646,617 of record NC_041411.2, on the reverse strand, counting down.
GATCTAGGAATTATCTACAAGAGAGAATATATCAAGGAAAAGGAGTAACAAACACTTAGTAATAGTAAACCGATTCAGCAGAGCGTTGTGTCAGGTTCTGGGTAGCCTGATTCCTTCAGTCCCAGTGAACTCTACTGGTGCAGTAGCAGAGACTAAAGGGAATGAAGAAGACTGAGAGACCCTCCCCACCTTGTAGTCAACACCTCCACGGCTGAACGGCTTGCCTGGTCGGCTGGCTGGCCGTCCACTGATGCCCCCAAGTTGAGGGGTCCCAGTTGATGAGCCCTCACTTTCCAGGTCAGTGTCTCTGGCCTCTTGTACAGAAGGCAGCATGGACTCTTTTGCCAGTTTCTTGCCCAGTACCATGATTCCCAGATTAGATGTTTTTCAGGTAAGAATCAATTAAAAGAACATAACTTAGATAAAGTCTAAAGTAGAAGAAGACAGCCGAGAAAGTCAAACAGTTCTGAGCCCTGGGAGCTGAAGCAAGGGGCGGTGGGGCAAGCAGCACTTGCTGTGGGCGGGCAGGTCGGGCCTTAGCAGCAAATCACAGAGCAGAGCAGCCAGCACTGGGGACTAAACAATGGCGTAGCATGCGTGGGTGAATCAATGCTGTTGACGCGTTGCCATGGCGTCGCTGTTTAGTGCCAGAGGCACCAGAGCTTTGTGGGGAATGCAGAGGTCAGCTTCCAGGAAGTGCTTGAGCAGAGAGTGCAATGTGAAAGGTGCTAAACAACGGGAATGAGGTTCATCATGCTGTCCTGCCAGTGCTGCACTCCGAACTGTGTGCTCTTTAGGTAGAGCAGTGGGTCGGTAGTTTGGGATTTTTCCTTCTTTCCTAATAAGCCCACTTAATTGAGCAAGAATTTACACTACAATAATAAAAGAAATTTCACCAAACAAATTTTGCTCTTTGCAACCCCTCACAGACCTTTCAGTTGTTTTCCACGTCATTATTTGATGTGAGTGCTCAGGAAAGCGTCCTTCACTTCTGTCAGGAGGTGTCACCTTGTGGCTCTCTTCTTTTTTAATGTTTGCTTCTGGAAGTGTGAGGCAGTGCTCTCTGATGGCCCTGTCTAACTGACGTTTGCATCAGAAGGTATGAGGTGGTGCCACCTTGTGGCTGTAGTGGGCATTTAAATTCAGAGTGTACAAGATGACACCACCTTGTGGTTTCATGTTGTCTGTTTTTGCTACAGGAGATGTGAAGGAGGAGCACCTTGTGAATCTGTCTTGACTGCATTTGGGGTAGCAACATCTTATTCTGTCATATCAGGTTTTCTGAAGCAGTGTGAGATGGTGCTGCCAAATGGTTCTGCCTTGTCTACATTTGTGGGGTGCTACTAGCTTCTTATTCTTATCTTTGCATCAGGTGGCGTGGGCTGACTGCAAGTTGTTGTCTTGTCTTGTTAGTGTTTGTTTGAGTTGCGAAGTTGAGTACATTTGTGCAAATAATGTAGATACATGCATTACTCTAATAAGCACAAAGCTTATTTTTTAAAATGTGTTACTCATTGCCTCTAATTTCTGATTAATCATTGTTTAATCTTATTTTTTCTGGTTTACGTGATTATTTTACCACTTTACTAATGACCATGTGTGTTGCTGGACCCCAATGATTGCATTAATGTTTTTGATAAATGATTGTTTTGTTGATAAGCCTTTGGGGCGAAGTAAAATCTTCTGCAGGATGGGACATGATGTTCATCACATTCATATGGGGGCCACCTGTCCTGCATCTGTTTGGAACCTGTTTGGAGTGCCAAAAGTCCCATATGCACATGAAGAGAACATGCAAACTCCTTATAGGTCAGTATTTGTGTGAAATAAGGCCTTAGGGAGTTAACAGGCAGCAATGCAAACTATAGTGCTGCCCACAATTCAAATATATTCAGATACACAAATAATAAGAGAGAAGCTTGCTTAACATCTGACACATACACATGTGGTTATATTTTTTATTATTTAAAATGTAAAACCATCTCAATATACAGAAAATGGTAGGTACATATGCAAAATTTGAAAGTACACAACAACACAAGGAGGAGGCTATCAGGTGATATGTCAGCAGCAATAACACAACACATATGCAGCCCCAAGCTGTTCCCCGGCCCGATTTTCCCCTGCCCCATGCCCCCCACCCCACCAACATACAGTGGTCTGAGCACAGCCATGGGCCTTTAGTTATTAAGTAAGCTCATGCAGTCTAATGAGTATTGACGCCTGCTTCCCAGTCAGCCTCCTGGACTAAGACAGACAGACAGACAGATGAATCAGAGAGTGACTGCTAGAGCAGCAGCACATTCATAAAAAGCTTTATTGTTTTCTTTTTTTACGAGTTAAATTACTCAATGCTGGCATTCCATTTTGAAAGACAAAAACATAAAGACATCTAGAACATTAAAAACATTTCCCGAATAAATACAAAAAAACAAAACAAAACAAAAACAAATCAGTCTGAGAGTTGTCATCAGCTCAGTTTTCCAGCCCAGTTCTGCTTCTGCCCTCCTGTAGATACAGTATGTCCCAGTTCTTTCAGAGTAAGAGTGTGCATGAGCCATGTCCTGTTCCCATGCAGTAGAGCTCACAGAGGGCTTTACCCTTTGGATTAAGACAACCTGGAACCATCATCCAAAATGAGGTTAGGAGAACTGAGGTTTGCTTGGAAGGATTCAATTCACCATGCTTCAGCTTAAACAGGACCAACAAAAGTGTTGCAAAATGGTCTAAAAGTCTGTGAGAAGCACTGTAAAGGTGTTATTCTATTACTGACAAGTCATCAAATGACTCCAACATACTGGTCTTCTCCTCACAATATGACACCGTCCACTGGGCCGGTCAACAGAAGCAAGCATCTCTCTTTGCAACTGGGACTCACATACAGTCTTGGTGCTACCAAAAGGAGGCAGAACAAGACATAGCCCATGTCCGAAAGTGAAAGTAACCATTTCCATGAAAAGCATTTATATTTATTCATGCACACACAACTGGATTATATATTCCTTATTCTTCTCTTTTTTGTTGCCAAAAATAAAAAGACTAGCAGAAAAGGGACAGTCATAGTACACATCCATGGAATGACAAAACATTGGTTGTAGAAAACGGAGTGGCTGTTGCATCATTATTTGTACAAAACAAAAAAAAAACCTTCCTGCACAGTATTGTGGATAAGCTGCAAGTGCTCTGTTGCCTCTGAGTGGCTCCACATGAATTTTCTCTACGAGCAGAAAACCCTGCAGAAAACAGAGAAAGGCAATTTCAGCAAGAGAGAGAGTAACAGGGGTAACTGCACATCTCACTTTTCATTCATTTCTATTTCCACATCCCCAGAAGAGTGCAGATTAGATTAATTAGGGTCTCTGCACTGACCACACTGACAATAAGTGTGAGTGTGTGCCATGTGATGGATTGATAGCAAGTAAGATGGCTAGAACACAGGTTTGGCTCCCAAAAGTCTCCTCCAGGCATCCCAGCCATTCTATATTTGTTAAATTTCACCAACAGTTCTGCGGATTCACAATAATGAGGTAGTGATTAGCTGGACCTGAGGTTAGGGATGGGAATCGAAAACCGGTTCTTGTTGAGAACCGGTTCCCACTGTTTCAATTCCTTGGAATTGTTTGCCATTTTTACAAACGATTCCCCTATCGATTCCAGTCGCCTCGAATGACGTCACCGCGTTGCGTAGCGTCATTTACCCAGCAGGAAACATGACGCCTAAGCGGCACAAATGCTCAAAAGTTTGGTTATACTTTACGAGAAAGGATGACAACAGGGCAACTTGCAAAGTAGATATTTCATCAAAGGGAGGAAACACTACGAATATGCAAAAGCATTTGCACACAAAACACGCGATAACCTTAAATGAATGTTGTGTTTTTGATCCGCTCCAGACTAGTGAATCTCAACCCAGCAGCAGCGGTAACGTTTGCAGGTCCTCTCCCGTTAATACGGCAGGTAACTAATCAACTAACATTGCATATTATGTTAGCGTGATTTGCCTTATTGCAAAACCTGCTGTTACTGTGCATTGCATTTAGATGACCATGACGAGAGAGACAGACAGAGTCTGACTGTCTCAGATGCTGGCAGTTCTCGCTGCAGTCTACCGGTAGCTTCTCCTTTCACAGAGGCGGGGAAAAGTAAAATGACACAGGCCAGGATAGACGAATGTCACCGAGCAGTGACTAAGTTTGTGGTAAAAGGCTTGCACCCATTTGCCACAGTAGATGCCCCCGATTTTCCGTAAGTGAATGTGTTTAATTGTAGGCTAAGTCAGGGAATGTCAAATTTGCGTGTTCTCCTCTTACCAGATGTTTCATCCGTTTCCATTTCTGAGCTGAAACATGTGTTGAAGGCAGCCGTCACTGCAGATGGATGGGCAAGTTTTAGTCAAGATCATTACCTCACAGTAACGCTGCATTATGTCAGGAATGGCCAGGCTCAAGAAAAAGTCCTCAAAACCAAACCAGTGTACCAGGCACAGACAGGGACAGCTGTAGCAGAGGAGACTGATGAGATCTTGGAGGAGTATGGTATCAAAGACAAGGTTGTGGCAGCCACTGTTGATAATGCGGCCAACATGGATGTAGCTGTCAAAATAGTTGATGGTTGCAGAATTGCACAGTGCACAGTTCCATTGGACTTGAGTTGATTGTATTTCTTGCTGGCTGATGTAGTTTTATTTTTGAGTGCTCAGCTCATATATACTTTTAAAAAGGAGAGTGTAAATGTTACTGGACATTCTTGTGTAATTGCCACAGAATAATTTATGTTATACTTTGTTATTGCTACAGAAAAATATTTATTTTATTATTATTTTACATTTACACATTTTTTTCTGGGGACCCCGTGGCACCCCATCGAGGAGCCGTAGGCTGTGGATCTCTTAAGATCTCACTGTTGGGTTTGTAAGGTCATGCTACTCCTAAATTTCTATCTTGTTCAAAGATAAGATTTAAAACAAAGTTCTAAGCTAATCGACCTGTGTGTTCTCCTTTTTTAAAAATAAGAATCGATAGGAGAATCGATAAAGAATCGAATTGTTAAACAGAATCGAAAATGGAATCGGAATCGTGAAAATCTTATCAATTCCCATCCCTACCTGAGGTGCTAGTGGTTTAAATTAAGACACACGTATTTCCATGCAAGAATTACATTGATGCCTGTCTGCAGCCTGTCTCATGGTCATGGGAGTATATTTCAGCCAGTAGTTTTGGACATCTTGTGAAAGGGGATAAATGTCTACTGAGATATATAAACAGATGTTGACTAATTATGATGTACCTTCAGGAAAACAATGTACTAGCCAAAGCTTCATCTTTAGGTACAATGACGTCCAACACACTGAAAACTCAATTAAAGCCTGCTTGAGGCGAATGTCTGATAACAGTCAAGCCTGGCCACACCATAGCCCTGACCTCAACATAACTGACATTCTGTGGAATCTCTCAAAAACATAGATAAGGAAAAGCATTTGGCTAGAAACAGCCTATTTACAGGCTTTCTCCTCTACTGTAAAGCAATAATATAATGTAACTATTTTATGTAAGGAAACAGTCGATTAGTATGTATCAGCAATCCTTTAATGTGTCAATGGAAATTAAAAGAGTCTCTGTCACAACTTCAGGAATGTGACAGTAATGTCATTGTAATTTTTTGATGTCTAAATGTTGTCCCAGACGGCTGGGGATCTTACCCAGCTGGGACGCCTAGACGGTCCCCAAGATGGATGATACCTCCCCTGGGCCACGAGAGGGCAGCCACCCGGGTCTGTTTATGGGCCACTGGACCGGAGCTGGGATGCTCATCCCTACCGGAGGACGTGGCCACCACCAGGGGGCGCCCAGATGGTTATGAAGTCCTGGATGGCACCACTTACGCCACACCAGGAAGTGCTGCCAGAAGAATTCCCAGGGGCACCCAGAGTGCTTCCAGGGGCTCTCTTGACACTTCCGCCACACCAGGAAGTGTCATCAGGGGGAGCACCTGGAGCTCATCCGGGTCAGTATTAAAGGGGCCGCCTCCCTGCAGTAGACGAGCCAGAGTTGGGAGGAAGGAGACGAAGTTTTGTGAGGAGGGGAGTGGAGGTCAAAAGAAAAGAAAAGAAGAAGAAGAGAAAGAGAAAGAGTGAAAGGAAGAGAGTTGGTGGAGGAAGGCATTGTGGTGCTGTAAGAAAAATAAAGAAGTGTGTTTTGGACATTCTGGTGTCTGTCTGTCTGTGTCCGGGGGTATGCTTTCCACAATGTAGATAACAACCTGTTTATCTACTTAAACTGCTTGTGTATAAATGTTCTGTTTTCAGACAGGTAGGTATTTTGAGTCAGATTGGACAGTGCATTACGACACGGTACGATTGACTCCCAAAGCTCTTCGGTCCAAGTGAGTGTCATAATCTCTTCCTTTAAAGAACCCAAAAGGTGTCTTATTTACTGGGGATTCTACAAGGGGGGAGGCAACGCACAGTAGGTGCCACACTTCTCTGATGCTTTGCTGTATTATCCAGCGAACACAAGTGGAACGGTCCTAGTGTAGTGATTGATAAAAAAATCTGATGCCCAACAGAGTGATGAATAAATGCAAATTATTCAACTGTAAACAGTAGTTGCCAGTGAGTAAGTATGTGTGTGATGGAAATCTGCCCCGTCCTTATGACCTGTTGATACTTGCTTTATTCCCAGAGCTGCCAGGAGGTGCACTTATGCCTGAGACCATGAACTGAGTAAACAGGGGAGAGAATATATGGTATGAATTAATATATGAAAAGAAAAAACTTACAAGCCAGCTCAAGTTTTACTTACTCATCACAGTCTTTTTTAATCTCCTCTATGAATGCAATGGATTCTGAGCGAAGACGATTGGTCACCTCATAGGTTCTTAATGTGACACCAAAGATGTCCTCATGGAATCGGTTCTCATCCTGTGAATTAAACAAAGACAGCCCCCCGCATTACACCTGAAAAAGCTGAGAAACTGTTGCAGTAGGGCAGACGTGGGTGGAAGCCACATATCACCATTTCAAGATCCCCTATTCTTTTCTTTTCTTTCCAGCTAGTGTCTCCCTTTAAAGAAGCATTTATAAGGACCTTTTGTGGAAGAGACGGCTTCCAATTACCCACTTAATTTGTGGATTCATGCAGCGGTTCATTTGCCACTCTAAGGGATTCCAGTGTCTGCTGCTGTCCTCCCAGTACATCTTAATTATTGCGAGTGTTGCCATTGTATTTGGGACTAAATGAATATTTAGAAGCAATGAGAAAGGGATGGGTATTTTCTCAAGTTGTTCGGAGGCTTGTTCTAATATCAACACATCTCACCGTCTTTATCACAGACAATGACAGCTTTGTCGGAGATGACTGCATCAGCTCAAATCAATCAGGAGGAGACTGCCTGTTGTTGGTCTCTGTTATTATGTTTGCTTTGCAATGTGTCTTGTGAGTTACCACTCCGTGCAAGTTGATATATCAAATAATGATTGAGTGTTTGTTTAGGACAGGAAGTGTGGAAAATAGTAGGTTGTACATTGTGGTGTGCTTACTGAATGTAAAATGGTATAACTAATCCCAGCAGCCAAAAGGGTGCATGGATGGGAAGTGGGGTCACCACAGCCTGTATACAAATGACATGCCTCTCTGTCAAATGCTAAATATCATTTAAAATGGGGGGGGGGGGGGGGGGTGTAGGGTTGGACAGTTGCAAAGTCACCAATGCATTTTCATATGTTTCCCCTGTCTACAGCTCCTATAATGGCGGAGACATTACCCCAGCTGTCTAGAATACACTTTTAAATGACATAACATTTGGCCACCAGTTTGGCAGCCCAGCAAAAGCTGTGAGGAAAAGGAGTTGCATAGCAAAGGATAAAGTTTGGGTCACTCTATCCATTTAAAAAAACTGAAGTTCACAGTCAGCCACTAGAGGGCAATCTGTCAGGCATTTGAGGCAGTTGCTTAAGGTGTGCTTTTGTTTTTAACTTACTATATTAATCCATCCATCCATTTTCCAACCCGCTGAATCCGAACACAGGGTCACGAGGGTCTGCTGGAGCCAATCCCAGCCAACACAGGGCACAAGGCAGGAAACAATCCTGGGCAGGGTGCCAACCCACCGCAGGACACACACAAACACACCCACACACCAAGCACACACTAGAGCCAATTTAGAATCGCCAATCCACCTAACCTGCATGTCTTTGGACTGTGGGAGGAAACCGGAGCACCCGGAGGAAACCCACGCAGACATGAGGAGAACATGCAAACTCCACGCGGGGAGGACCCGGGAAGCGAACCCAGGTCCCCAGATCTCCCAACTGCGAGGCAGCAGCACTACCCACTGCGCCACCGTGCCGCCCCACTTTATTAATCCCCAAAGGGAAATTGTTTTTTCACAAGACCTTTAGAGTTCAGCGTGCAGGGTCAGTTGCCTGCTTAATAAAAAAAAGTTTTGTCACAGTGTGTATTTGATCTGGCTGATGTTGTTGAGTCAAGTGAACACACCATGAGAGTAACACAGTCAAACCGTTACAAGATGGTCCTACGAGCATGTTTTATATGACTGGCCCAACGCCTAAAAGTGTAGGCAAGGAAGGAGCTGTTTTCTCATTTTTAATCACCAAGTTATCTTTGGGTGCATGAAGTTCTAAGAATTGCTTCTTCTTTTTTTGGCTACTCCTATTAGGGATTGCCACAGCGGATCATCTTCTTCCATATCTTTCTGTCCTCTGCATCTTCTTCTGTCACACCCATCACCTGCATGTCCTCTCTCACCACATCCATAAACCTTTGCTTAGGCCTTCCTCTTTTCCTCTTCCCTGGCAGCTCTAACCTTAGCATCCTTCTCCCAATATACCCAGCGTCTCTCCTCTGCAAAAGTCCAAACCAGTGCCATCTCGCCTCTCTGACTTTGTCTCCCAACCGTCCAATCTGAGCTGACCCTCCAACATACTCGTTCCTAATCCTATCCATCCTCGTCACATCCAATGCAAATCTTAGCATCTTTAACTCTGCCACCTCCAGTTCAGTCTCTTGCTTTCTGGTCAGTGCCACCGTCTCCAACCCATATAACATAGCTGGTCTCACTACCATTCTGTAGACCTTCCCTTTCACTCTTGCTGATACCCGTCTGTCACAAATTACTCCTGACACTCTTCTCTACCCATTCCACCCTGCCTGCACTCTCTTTTTCACTTCTCTTCCACAATCCCCATTACTCTGTACTGTTGATCCCAAGTATTTAAACTCATCCACCTTCACCAACTCTACTCCCTGCATCCTCACCATTCCACTGACCTCCCTATCATTTAACACACATGTATTCTGTCTTGTTCCTACTGACCTTCATTCCTCTACTCTCTAGAGAATATCTCCACCTGTTCAGGGTCTCCTCAACCTGCTCCCTACTATCGCTACAGATCACAATGTTCTAAGAATTGCAAAATCCCTAAATGTGCAGGAAACCCACCAAAAATAAGTAACACCTATGTTTGGGGAATTTCAAGATTGATTTAATGTAACCCACTTGTGTATAAGAGACACTTTTTCATACAGCTTTCATGAGGTAATTTATGGTCCCTCTTAAAAACAATGATATTCAGTATTACACAAGGCCTTATTACATTTTTCAAAAATGAGTGACACATAATCAAATCTGAGCTCACTATCGTCAAATACTGTGCACTTATGCCTCATGTTACCCCAAGTAACAGAAGTCCTGAACAGTTTATAGCAATGCCAGCTAAATTGCATAATGAAGATCCTGAGCAAAAATGATTCTTTGTGCAGTGCTGTGGTTTTAACTAGACAAAACAGCCATAATAAACCTTTGAATTTTTGGCAACATACCCGCAATCTGCTGATGTAAAAGCCGGCATCCTCTAGAGACATATTCCCTTGCTCCTTCACAATGTGCTGGATGGTTTTAAGGACATCCCCAGCCATGGTGACATCTCCACACACATAAATGTGGCCATTTTGTTCCTTAAGAGTCCTGTACACTGTCTCTGCCAGCTGCTCGCGCAGGACATCTTGGACATATTTCTGCAAAAAGAAAAAAAATGCTCCTCTTAACTGGGATAAGTAAGTTTGTACCATTCCAGACTAGTGGCATTAAGGTTATGTGCTGTAAGAAAAGAGACAAAGGAGAGCATGCTCTTCAGGCCCAGGTCTGCTCTCCTTTAAATTAGGATTAGATGCATTATTGTAATAGAGAAGTTCATAAACATTTCTCTTGGACACAACGTGTCTGCTGGTTTCAGTTTTTTTTTGATTGTTTTTCCATATCTCTTTATCCAATTCATGGTCTGACACATCAGATCATCAACACAGTCATAAAGGCAAACAACAGTCAAGTCAGGGAGCATGCACTGGTACAGTGCGTTGCCACACCCACTACACGGTGAAACAACTCGGGATCCCGGTTTGCAACCCCCCCACGCAGACACACGGTCCAGTCCCACCCTCCAGAAATGACCCTCTATCTACTGCAGCCAGATGTTATGTGGGCAACCCCTTGGTCTGGTCCAGCCACTCAGGTCCCCAACAATGAGGATCTTACGAGCCGGATCACCCTCGGGAAAACGCGCCACGTGGCCGTAGTGCCATCACTGACGCTACCTCATAATGCAGGTAATGTGCCTCATTCGGGACTCCATGAGCAACCACTCATTCGACACAAAGTCAAACCAACGGTATCCAAGGATTTTCTGGAGAGACACAGTACCAAAGGAGTCCAGTCTTCGTCTCAGGTCACTGGATAGCGTTCATGTCTCACAACCATATAGCAAGACAGGAAGCACCAGGACTCTAAAGACTTGGACCTTCGTCCTTTTGCATAGATATCGGGAGCGCCACACACCCCTTTCCAGCGACTTCATGACCCCCCATGCTCTCCCAATCCGTCTACTGACTTCATAGGAAGAGTCACCAGAGACATGAATGTCACTGCCAAGGTAAGTAAACCTCTCAACAAGGTCAACACTCCCTCCGCAGACAGACACACTGCTGATGGCTGTGCCTAAGAGGTCATTAAAGGCCTGATCTTTGGTTTTTATCAGGACACTCGCAAGCCAGGACACTCAGACTCCTCGCTCAGTCTCTTGAGCGCCCCGATCAGAGCCTCCATTGACTACGCGAAGATCACAGCATCGTCAGCAAAGTCAAGATCTGTGAACCTTTCTTCACCAACAGATATCCCACAGCCGCTGGACCCCACGACCTTGCCCAACACCCAGTCCATACAAGCATTGAACAGAATAGGAGCAAAACACACCCCTGACGAACCCCAGAATCAACTGGGAAAAACACAGAGGTCCTGCCTCCACTCTGCACAACACTCACAGTACCAGTGTATAGGCCGGCCGTGATATCCAGCATCCACATTGGGATCCCGTGAATCCTCAGGATGTCCCACATGGCAGCTCGATCAACTGAGTGGAACACTTTGCGAAAATCAACAAAGGCTGCAAAGAAACTTTGCTGGTATTCGCGTTTGCGCTCCATGAGAACCCTCAGTGCCAGGATGCGGTCAACAGTAGACTTCTTAGGCGTAAAACCAGACTGTTCTGGTCGCTGGTAGGTGAGCAAGTGATCACGAATCCTATTGAAGACAACTCCAGCAAGGACCTTACCCGGCACTGAGAGCAGTGTTGTCCCCCTGTAGTTGCTGCAATCCAGGCGATCACCCTTCCCTTTCCAGATAGGGACGACAAGTCCCGTTTTCTAGTCAGTTGGGATGATGCCAGTCTCCGAAATGGAAGCAAAGATTGCTTACAATGCTAGGAGGACAGCCTTACCACCAAACAACAGGTACAAATAAATTCCCAAAAATATGAACGTTAAAAGATTTTTCACAATCATAAAAGAGGTTGCAAAAGGAATAAAAATCTCTGTGTAAGGATGAGTGTGTGGGTATGTGGACCCTGTGATGGAATGGTAGTCCCAATCCAAGACTGGTTCCTGAATTGGATTAGACAGGCTTGAAAATATATTATGTTAAACTCACTTAATTATTTATTTGTTACAAAATTCATCATTTTGGTATCCCTGATGTGTCATGGAGGCTGTACAAGTGTCTTTGGAAAAGTACAACCCTGCCCATGTTTAATTACACGTGTAATTACTCATTCTTCACCACTGTGTTTTTATTCAAACAGCCATTTTTTATAAAGGACACACTTTAGTGCAGCCAGTAACCAGCTAGCTCTTTGTACTAGTGTTATTTGCACATCACTGGTGAAAAGGCTGCCACTGAGGAAAAAATAAATAACAATAAGATCAAATCTAAATAAAGAACTCAAACAAATAGATAAATAGATAATAGATAAATGAGAATTTAACCCTTCACTACTGGTAAGTTCTGGGTTCCACATACTGTACATGCAAGAAAAGGGGCAACTAAACTACAAGAATTGCCTTAAAATAGATTGCACTCATTTCAATAATAATAATAAGAAGAAATTTGAATGCAAAATCACAGAAAACAGTTAAAGCGCATCTAAAATAATTTAAGAAAATGTATGCCAATCTATTTATGAAAAAACGTCCACTTTGAACCCCATTAGTACTGGCCCAAGTGTCAGAGCTCTACTGTGCACAGCTCCTTCTTGGTGTGCAGAGTGTCACACACGTGTGAATAGGAGGCAGCTGAAGGGCTGGGAGAATAATGGTAACACATCTGCCCAGGGGGTGGCGGGGTGCACTAACGCTCTTTCTAAGTTCCCTGCAGACCTTTCCCAGGAAATCCCACCAAGGACCACTGCATTGACTTGGGACACACCACTTCCGGCCCCAAGAACGACATCATTTCCCCCAGACCTCCTATAAAACTTCATTCCCTTCCTCTGAAGGGCAGGTCTGTTTTGAACTCAGTCTTGTAAACTGCTTTGCACTTACTTTTTGCAGCCAGGAACATATTACACAGGTGGCTGCCCCAAACCTTTATATGTCTGAAGTCTCGTCTTGTTACAAGAGTCATCTTCGGATTGATTTGGAGGCCTCGGCTCCCTTGCATTATTAATTAGTCAGATCTACACTGTGACTCTATCAAATACACATGGCACTGGACCTCCTAGTGAGCTACATTATGAAGACCCCAATATACAGTACATACTTCCAGGAAACCCAATCTTTCTTCATTCTTTATAGTGTCTTTTTAAAGCTGAGCACTTTACAAGGCCAGGGTTGTACACTATTTTTATTTATTATAACGAAATGAGGAGTTCTTGCTGAAGGCCACAAAGGCAAGATCCAAGTCCACTCTTCTGCCAGTAAGACATGTTTCAATGCCTTTTCATACTTCCTCACAAAGCATATCTTATTGTCACATTGCTATGTAAGAGGAGTGACAGGTGTGAGGTTAGATTTTCAAATAAATTTGAACGTATTCTTGCGATCACAGTTAAATGATGAAAGCGCCTTTGGGTTATGGGATTCATTCATTGCCTGTCACCTGCTCTATGCAGACAGCATAAAATTCACTTTAGCGTTTTACTCTACTGAAGAGTTTGCTCAGTGAAGCATTCAATGCCATTTTATTATTATTTCTGCAAATTAAATTGGATATTGGACATGGAATCAGGAGCAGCCACATTCTAAGATTGGAGCCTCTGATTGTCTCTTTAACGTAGTTCTATTCCCCACTTAACCCTTCAGTATGTGGATAAAGGAGGTCTACTGAGTGAGCAGCATCAGCCTCTTTTAAAACCAGACTTATATAAGTCTTCTTGTTTCCTTCACAGGTGAGGGCACGTGTGTGCCACATGCAAGGGAAGAATAACAAGAGGATATAGTAGAGCTGGGACAACCAAAGGGCAACAAAACATGATTTGCAAAAAGTGTTCAAAAAAGGGCACCTGAAAGCTGACCGGCACATGAGCAGGGAACCAAATTCAATGTTTTACAGTGATACTTTTGCTATTCTTTGTGCTCAGCAGAAGTGTGTGTACCTCTTCACTTCTGTCTCCTACACTGTATTTAGAAGTTGTGTCATTAGAAACAATACGTAACCTAACAATCCATGCTGTATGCTATTCTAACAATGCCTGACATGATGCAGCGATTGCACTCTCCCTGCAGTTAGCAATGGTCCCAGACCTTGGACAAAAAAAAAAGTTATTAATGTCGACTGAATTGAACACTTTTGTGTCCAATCCATTGCAAAGAGCCTGCGTTAAATTCCTAGATAAGTCATGAACTTCTAAAGGCAAACCTGACCTCTGGTGGCATAAAGGTTAGCAGTGCTTTCTCACAGACTAGATTCCTGAAACAAATCTTAACTCTGCAGAGCCTACCCTTGTCTACGTGGCTTTTTTTATCTTGGAACTCCAGTTTTCTTCTCACATCCCAAAGACATTCAAAGAATGGGTGGCTTAAAAAACACTTCAAGTTCCAAAACAGAACTGAAAAGTCAGGCATGTGCACACATGAGCAAAGGTGTGCCTAGAACACTGCAAGGTCCAAGGGCCCACCTAAGCAACCAGAAAACAGATTAGTGACATCAAGCACAAAGGGAGTTTTACATACTATAATAAGTATTTTTAATAAATTATATTGAGCACATCACGGAAAGTGGAGGCACGGTGGCACAGTGTTAGTGCTGCTGCCTCGCAGTAAGGAGACCTGGGGTTTGCTTCCTGGGTCCTCCCTGCGTGGAGTTTGCATGTTCTCCCCGTGTCTGCGTCGGTTTCCTCCCACAGTCCAAAGACATGCAGGTTAGGTGCATTAGCGATCCTAAATTGTGCTTGGTGTGTGTGTGTGCCCTGCGGTGGGCTGGCGCCCTGCCTGGTGTTTGTTTCCTGCCTTGCGCCCTGTGTTGGCTCGGATTGGTTCCAGCAGACCCCCGTGACCCTGTAGTTAGGATATAGCGGGTTGGATGGTCATCACGGAAGACCAGAAAAAAATGATTATGTTAAGTTTGCTATAAAAATTTGAACAAAATATTAAATTATAGAGGAGAGTTTATGATCAATTACATTTTTGCACCCCAGTGTCTCCTGCCGGAAGATGAGGGCAGTGCCCCACTTGCCCTGAATTCAGAGATGCCAAATCAAAATACATATAACTTCCAACATTATGGATGAAACTGCGGTGGGTTGGCACCCTGCCCGGGATTGGTTCCTGCCTTGTGCCCTGTGTTGGCTGGGATTGGCTCCAGCAGACCCCCGCGACCCTGTGTTCGGATTCAGCGGGTTGGAAAATGGATGGATGGATTATGGATGAAAAGTTTTTTTTCTTGAAACCCCCAATAGTGCCCATAGCCATGATCAAATTCATGCTATCATTTTACTTTGCTCAGTAACATATCTGCAGTCTCAACAATCACAGATTAGTTATTTTAGCAATATAAATGGGACTATCAAAACAGTGAAATTAACAGACCAAGATGTGAGCCCTCTTGTGTGAAGACAGGAGATTTTAATCCACAGAACGTGAAGGCAATTATCACATTTTGTGAAGGACTGACAATGTGTTGGTTGATACTTTTAAGTGCTTGACATGATAGCTAGTTTGAAGTAGTAATTATTCAAGAAAAGAATAAAGATGACCACATAAAAAAAACAGTTCATGCTCTGCACTAGTACCACTAACATGACCCTAATTAATGCTGTACGAAGGATTTTAATAAAACAGCAAAGATATTTTGAACAAAATAAAGCATGAGAATGTATGTAGGACACAAATATCACAATCTCCTCAAGGGATGATATCACCATAATGCCCATATTTTAATGGGTGCACAGTGTTAGTAGTAAGAAAGTACAGAAAAAGCTAACCCATCCTTTATCATTGCCAAAGCTTTCTGGAACTTTATGTAGTACTAGGGTGTTGTACCATGTTAGCCATTATGAATGTAGAGAAAAGTCAAGCAAAATGACACTTTTTATTGGCTAACTAAAAAGATTACAATGTGCAAGCTTTCAAGGCAACTCAGGCCCCTTCTTCAGGCAAGAAATAAGTGGATTCTAGAAATGATCGAGTGATTGTCCAAAATCACAACTGCTCAGCTCAGTCCATACCACAGTGTGATTTCTGTGGTAACTAGTCTTTAAATCAGAGTCTAATTTGCGTGTCATTTGAGTTCGTTGTTTATTTATTTATTTTTACCAGTTCCTGATACCAGATTAGGGATTCTGAAAGAGCTCACAGTTTGGTCTTTGTTTTTCAACAGCATTTAATATAGATCATCTCTATTAAAGGTTTTTAGTTAATATAAGTATATTGTGTCTCCTCGATGTGTCTGTTTTAATCTTAGTCTAAACACTTTTATAAAGTTCAATTCCAGTCAGATGATATAGCAGCATGTCATGAGCCTTGAAGCGTAGCCACATATTTACTTTCAGCCACAGCAGAGCTTGTTCAATAGAAATTGCTTACATGTTTGAAAAATGTGCAATAGAAAAATACAAAGAACGGTGCTTAATAAGAATAGCACCTGTGTGGACCAAGGTATCATTCCCATTTACTAAGCTTAATGCTTGTGGTTTATTCTAAATGTACAGATCAAGGGCAGAAACGGGAAAGCACTATGCTTACACTAATAATAAAGTCCAATTACAGTCCTTGAATTGGTCTCAGATTACAGAATGGCTGCAAAGAAATTCTGCTGTTCTTGCAACCCTTCGTGAACAGAGATGTGTAGTCTCTGGTTGGAACAATTCCTCCATTTAATGCAGAGATGTTGGAACCTGGACCTTATCCTGAATGCACTGGGGGTACAGCATGGACTAAACACTGATGAGGTGCCAGTTCATTTCAGAGTACACAGATTTGTGTATACAACACTAATTTAGGGTTGTTTCTGAATTGAAAATACACATCTTTGGAATATGAGAGGCAAACTAGAGTATCCGTGGTAAAAGCCACATAGAGGGAGAACATACAAACTCTGCAAAGAAAATGTCTGGATTAGCAATATAAACGCAGACTTGTGAGATTGTGGGGCAGTAGTACTAATCATTGAAATGCTGTGATGTCCCAAGAAAGGTAAAGAGATCTTAAAATGGCTACCAAGTTTCAGTTGTCTCGTTGAATCACTGCAACTAGAATTTGATTTTGGCAAATTTATATCAAACTAACTGATGCAAAATTAAACATTTTAATGAACAAAATATCATTTTTGCCATTCTTTAACATATGAGTACAGGACCTGAGGGAGATCCCTACATGATGTACCTAAGAGTTTCCTCACTTAGAAGAACTTATAAATGTGGAACAAATAGTACATTGCTTAAAATTTCTGCCTCATAGATCCATCGTCCCAAATTTTGATACCATGCTTTTTCATTGTCTCTGAGGATATAGCATGTTGTCCTTGCATCTGTGTGTATTTTCATCCATCCATTTTCCAACCCGCTATATCCTAACACAGGGTCACAGGGGTCTGCCGGAGCTAATCCCAGCCAACACAGGGCGCAAGGCAGGAACCAATCCCGGGTAGGGCACCAGCCTACCGCAGGGCACACACACACAAACCCACACTAGGGCCAATTTAGGATCGCCAATACACCTAACTTGTATGTCTTTGGACTGTGGGAGGAAACCCACGCAGACAAAGGGAGAACATGCAAACTCCACGTAGGGAGGACCCGGGAACAATGTGTGGATTTTATTTTACATAATTTAGTTTTCCTCCCATATCTCCAAAGAGGAGGAGATTAGTTTAACTAGCTAATTAATTAATTAATTAATTGGCCCCAATGTGAATGAGTCTGGGCATTTGTGTTAGTAGGTCCTGAAATGAACTGACATTTCATACACAACTGGTCCTTCCCTTGTGCCTGGTGTTGTTCTGATCAGCCCATGACTGTGAATCAAATTAAATGAGCTGAGAATGTTATGTACTCAAAAAAAAGAGAAATGTACCTTGTCAAATGAAACATAGAACTCGAAACAAAAGAAATAGAAAATGAAAAAATGGAAAATTTCGAGATTAAAGTATCATGCAACTTATAACTTCATAAAAACAGCTCCTGAGATCCAGTGAAAACAATCGATTGTTTTTTATTCTAGCATGTGAGACACTAGTGCGCCACAAAGACGGAGCATTTTATACCTTTGGCTTTCCAGGTTCTCTTGAGTAAGCTGTGTAAAGTTCTTCAAAAACGCCTTTATTTTTGGCTTGTAGTGTTTCTTCCTTGTAAATGTGATCAATTTTGGCTTGTCTACACCCAAATACAAGGATCATAGGGCTTCCTATAATTCCTAAAAATATAAAAAACAACATAAATTAATTATTAATGAAAATATTTGCAGTACTTGTTTCACATACTGTACTCCTTATGTCAGTCAGTAAACCAAGTGCACGAGTATTCACCATTCTGCTCAGTATCGTAGAGGCGCTGCTGCCAAAAGCTTCTGAAGGGGGCAATACCCGTTCCAGGCCCCACCAAGATGCAAGGAACCTTGGGGTCAGGAGGCATCCGAAAAGAAGGGGCACTATGGAAACACAGCAAGCGATGCTTTATAAAAGTACTATGTGCAAATTAAAAAAAAAATACAAATCGAAAAACAAAAAAGGCCATTCCTTTTTAACAGTATTTCCTATGAAATAAACTTAAAACAATGCATGTTCAACCAAAACAGCCTAACTGGGAGGCAACATTCAAGATGAAATACACATCCTGCAACTACACCAAAATCTGAGAATTCATTTTGAAAACAACTTAAAAATAAACATTCTGATGCTTCTAAAAAACAAATTAGCCATAATCTTTTATTTGCATCAAGGAAGGAATAAAACATGTAGTACATTTGCAGTTTTTCCCCAACCTATCCCTACCTAACTGGCTGTGCCAGCAATCAAAATGTGAGAAAGAAATCACTCAAAGAAAAGTGGACTTCTGGGGGGGAGTTAGATTACTTGAGAGAAGTGAGAAAATTGAAGTGAATCACGATACCTTCTAACGAAGCAGGACACCATCTCATCTGTTTCTATCCTGTTGAGCCAAGAAGAACAGACTCCATGGTGGAGAGGTCCATCCCCATCTAGGAAGGAACAGACAGGCCAATCAGTTGCTTTTCCTTTTGCATTTGCTAGAACTAATTTTAAAATGCACAACACTAGAAGAAATTTTCTGAGGCAGAGTTTTCTGCTAGAGAATAGAGAAATCATAGAGGCTACCACAAATCACTTGATTTCATATACAGTATACAAAGTACTGTAGCAAAGCACTGCACAGGAGAAAGCTCATCATATTCCTCACTTACTACGGGGCAAATTTAGCTGCAAAAGAAATCGAAATGGGAGAAGAGACCATACAACCTCACAGTACTTTTTCAAGTGTGCCCAGGTGGAACATTTAGGTATAAGTTTAAGGGCAAGAAATGCAAGTCATAAGGCTATTGTTGCTCTGTAAGTGTACGTAAACTACATCATATTTTCTTGGTGTTTATTGTTACAGTAATTTATAAGGATCATTAGACTTCTGTATTAACTTTCACATTATAGAAATTATGCTTTGTTATTATCAATGGCAAAAAAATCCAATTAATGTTTCATTCTTTAAAACAATAAATTAATAAATTTATATTGAGTTCAGTCAATATAAACAAACACCACTATTGGAAAAAATTATGCTGATTTAGTTTTTACATGGTTTGTATCTTCACTGAGACCAATCCATACCTGGCAAAGCTGCATGTTTTCTGTTCCAGCATATGAGATGGTCGTGAGCAAAAACAGTCCTCATCAGGATAAATAGAAGTAACTCTCCTTAATTTCATATGCCTGTATTGCTTCTCTGTTAACTTTTAGAAAATGTTTATATGTATGTTTAAAAGACTTGCTTTTGAAGAACTTGACTAATCTCATTATAGACCACTATGTCATGTACAAGTAAGAAGATGGAAGGAGAACCTCTACCATAGGGGCAGGTCTGTGAGTGATGGCATATTAAAGATTGCAGGCTCATTCAGGTTGTCCAAAGCGTGATATAATTGTCTTTCTCAGAACTGTTGAAAATGTATCCAGTACAAGATCTGTACTGTCAATGCTACCGTCCCTCAGTAGGCTATATTTTTTGGGTATGCTGTCCATTCAGGTCATTCTGGTTTTACATTTTTGAATATCTTGCAGATAGTCTCTAATCAACTGCAAAATAACTTAATCATTTAACACTTATATAACAACCTGATGGGATAGCAATACGTAAGGATACATCTGTTGAGGCATTATATACCACACTGCTTGTGCAAAGACTAATCTCCCTTAAACACAATAATGCTATTCTACCTTCTAAAACTCAACAGGAAATGTCTTATATTTTCTTTAACAAAGATAAATGGAATTCTCTCTCCAAAGGAAGCTGTGGGTGTTACAATGACTGTACTGTTGCATTATTGACTGAAATATGTATTATTATAAGTGCTTTGTTCTCTTAAATAAAAGAAAGAGGAAAAATTGCAAGATCAGCATTGTCTTATCTCCATCCATGGAACAAGTACTGAAATGGTCTTGTTTTCAGCCAACAGCAACTCATCTCTAGTTCTTAAAAGGATTTCCATAGTGTTGTAAATATTCATCAATAACCACCCCCCAGCCTGCCAAAAAGCATCATCACTCTTTAAAATCTAACATGTTACATAGAGTTTAGCATATATTCAATGCTGAAACATCCTCTCTACCCAGTCATTGCTAGCTTAGATCCGCTATACAAGTTGTAACTGATTGGTAACCTACAATAATGTACCTATTTCTGCTCAGACAGAGTTGAAGTGTGCATTACCTCTTGTGCGGTAAGACACCACTGCCACAGTGAGATGAATTTCATCAGGATACAAATCAGGAGAAGAGCTAATGGAATAGTAGCGTGGTGGCAAGAGAGGCAGCTGGGTGAGCAGCAATGTGGTTGGGATCTGCAACGATGGAAACTCCTCAAGGACCTCCACCAGAGTTGGATTGTTGTACCACTTCCATTCCTCATACTCTTGCAGGCCCTGCAACACAAGGAAAAACCTGAGGTGAGTGCCAATGTGATTCTGTGGTACAGCAGTGATAAAGGCTACAGGCTTAAGAAATGTACAGGCTCACCTTGCTGAGAACTTCCAGCCTCTTCCTCTGCTTGTCATTTGAGGCAAGTGATGCAAACTGCTGAAGGAGTAAAGGGCTAGGTGGAGTAGTGATGTCCAGAAAATATTTGAAGGCTTGGAATACAGTACATGGGGGGATGCGACTCTCATCTGTCCAGTTACTGATCACTCCTTTAAAACAGAAAGTGGTTTGGTCAGTTGGCACAGAAGTACAAGTATACTTAGCACTGTTACCAATGGAAGTCTGGTTTCCTTGCGATTATAAATTGTCCACATGTCTGAATATGTGTGTATGTGCATGCAATAGCTTGGAAGCTATTTAGGACTGATTCATATATTGTCCTGCAATGAAAAAGTGAGTTGCTAAAATGGGAGGATCAGCGAATGCACAAGCAGCTCCTTAAGAGAACATTCTGCCTGCCTCCAGACTATTCTACCCAAATAAAGCCCCCCAGTGCTGACTGGTTAATTTGCTAGATTGTATTTTCTTCCAGCCCAACAACACAGCTGTATGTGTACACACTTATTACTGACTATGCTGACCAAGCCTTCCATTCAAGTTGAAGCTGCTGGACCAATTTGTTCTAAGATCCTTTAATCCTGGAATGGCAGCCTGAGAGCATCTTAAACATCCCTCATTTAGACGAATCCACAAAGGCTAAATATACCCATGAACTGACAGTAGTAGCTTACCTAGTGCCGTGCTTTTCTCTTCCAAGAACT
This sequence comes from Erpetoichthys calabaricus, assembly GCF_900747795.2. Taxonomy (NCBI): domain Eukaryota; kingdom Metazoa; phylum Chordata; class Cladistia; order Polypteriformes; family Polypteridae; genus Erpetoichthys; species Erpetoichthys calabaricus. The sequence continues at coordinate 42,624,874 of NC_041411.2, read as the reverse complement.
CCAGTTTCGAAATCTGGTTCAGTGGTGGCGCATCCTCAAGTTTTTCCAGCAAACCCATAACAAGGTCATCTTGGTTACCCGAGAAGATGCCTAGATGATCACCGGGCTGGTACTGCAGTTCCTTGTGATTGTTGGTGTGGAGACGTAGGAAGATTGTTGAGCGACTGGCAGGCAAGAACAGATAGCTTTTAGGTGGCAGAAAGTGTCCTGCTTGATTTCATACGGATCCATTCACTGAGACAGAAAACATTAACTGCAATGCAACAGGAGTAAAGGAATGACAGAGGAAAATTTATGGGAAAAGTGCTGTCTAGTGATGCACACAACACAGACAGGGAGGAAGCAGTATAAAAAATTCAGGACATGTAAATGGAGGCCACACCTGGAGTTAGGACTTTGCAGATTTTGCCGATTTATTAGTCTGGCCCCAAAGACTCTCTTTTTGTGAATTCTGTACAACGCTGTTGGGAAAGCATAACATTGAAATGAGTAGTGATCACAATCTGAGCCGCTTGATATTGGATGTGCCATCTAGGTAAATGAGAAATGTACCTTGTGTCAGCACAGGAGCCTCAGCAGTGTAGCTCAAACGGAACTTGCTTCTCTTCCAGCTACGGTCATTGCTAATTAAAGAATCATTGGCTTTTTCTATGTTTACATCATCTCCCACACAGAAAACATCACAGGCAGCCTGAAAGCAAAATGCACATGTTAATCTGTAGGCATAGGGTACAAGTCACAAACCCCTGCATCAGCAACCCTTACAAACTGGACACATGCATATATATTCAGCTGTGACAGTCTCTCACTGTGTTTGAACAGAAGGGTATCCATGTGTCTTTCATTATATTCATACTTAATGCATGTGGCAACATGTATGGTAGTCTGTGTGTACATGATAAACTATATGAACCTGTATGTATTAGGCTCAGACATGATTGTGCTTGTGTTATAGTATATTAAATACTGTACATGTTCCATTGCTGATTGGTAGTGCAAAAGCATAAAAGCTGATGTGGATGAACACTTGAAGAACCAGCATGAAGGTGCATATTAATCTGTGTGTTTGATAGATTACATGCACATAGAAATGTTTGCTAATATGCATTGACAGGTTGGCTTGTGCATGTGAGACAGAAGACGTGTAATGTACATACAAGTGGGAGGGTGGGTTTAAGCGTCTGTTTGCACATGTATTATAGATTATATGCCTGTCAAGCATGTAGTATGTAGACTACGTACTCTGTATGTACCAGTGCGTATGAATTGTGTTTACATGTGTGGGAGCATTTAGGGGTGTTTCTCAGTATGTACATGAATAATGGTAAATGGTGGCAGTAAATGTACTAGTTTGGGGAAGGATACATTTCATGTGTGCTTGTGTGTAGACGCATTACAGTCTGAGTGCGCCTAATACATTTCCAGTGTCTGCAATAGTAGTAAATACAAGCATATGTATTAGCCAGGGAGGGTTGTATATATTACTGCTATTTTAGTGACTTTTACTTGTGCTGCACAAAAATGACAGTTTGTTTGTGTTTTTTACATGTATGTATGATTGCTTGTGTTAACATGTCAGCATGTGCATCCAAGAAAGATTATTTTCATAACAAGCAAGAAGAGGGGTGTTTCGAGTATATGAGATAATAGGTTCATTATGTTACGGGTAGAACCGTGGACTCTGGGCAAACTGTAGGCCGCTTGTATTTGAAGTCTTACCAGTGATGGGGTGCACCAGCAAATAAAGATGAAATGTAGTAATTGGAGTTAAAGTATTATGGATCTAATACACAATAGCAACTGTTTTCTATTGACTCCAATCAGCCCAGCAAATTCTCTGTAATTGGTGCCTCCCCTTCAGAACACAAGGCAATGTCAACCTTCAAGTTTCACTCATATTGTTTGCAAAGGTTTTTCGTTACCTTAAAGACCTTTTTGGCCCATGTTCGAAAAGACTCTTCCTGGCCACAGAGTTCATCTCCTTCTCCCATTTTCAGGATGCGTTCTCCTCCTAGCTCCTCCAGAAGAGTGTCTACAGCACGAGCGAAGGCACAGAAGTGGGGATAGGCTCGGGAGCCAAGACCAAAAACTGAAAACCTGTCCACCAAAGTAAAGTGAGAGAGGTCTGGCACTATACCAACATGGTTTAAATGAACCAAAAAAGCTGATTGGCATACCTGACGTTTGCAAGGGGACCAGTGCTCTCAAATTGATCTTTTGGTTCTGGTTCATCGCTGGAGGATTTACGATTTTCTGAGTAGGAAGACACGCTGTTGAAACGAACCTTGTAGCTCCTATAACAACCAACATTTTGACACTGTTTTATAACACATTTGAAGGAAGGCACTAAAACACTTAACAGAACAGATCAGTCCACTTTGAAGGACCAATGAGATTCCATCAGAGAAATGTGCAGGCATTGTGGAAAAGTGGTTAAGATATTGGACTTCAAATACTAAAGGTGATGGTTCAAATCCTACTGACATTGTCTGACTATGAGCTAGTCACTTCACCTGCCTGTGCTCCAACAGGAGAAAAACATTGCTTGGATAAGGGCATCAGACAAATAATAAGTAAATACTAACCAAAGAGGGCTATAAAGTCACTTACCTTCTCTCCTCTGAATTTGAGTGTGGATGCCTCATCTCCATTAGGGCACAACCAAATTTCTGTGGAAGAGAATATCAAAATAGTGTAAATCCAGCACGATCTTCCTTAAATGTGGTAAATTTAATTCTGAAAGGACAAATATTTCTCTAGGGGTAAGAATTAATCTTCAAGGGACACTCAAAAATTCTGCTCCACCAGTACTGCAAACCAACAGAGCACTATGCAAGACCAGCACATGATGTAACATTCCACAAATGAAGAATTATGGTTTGCCTATGTGTGTAAATTAAGCCAACAAAAATGGGTGATATAAGCAATTGCTAGGAGTCAAGTTAAAAATAAAATTGCATATGTTCAAAAATCAATGAATGTACTGGTATTGAACAAAACAAATCTATTTTCCCCTTACACTTGATAATTAATTTGGCCTTTCTTATTTCACTCTGGCAGACTTTTATCACTTGGTCCATCTAGAAGGTAGAACATGAGCCAAGATGGTGGGTGTTGAGTCCTTTGTGAAAACAAATGATTATTACGTAGGCAAAGGAGAAATTTGATTTGATGTTCAAGATTTATGTTTGCCTAGATGCTACAGAATGTACTGGAATTTTAACACAACACCTTAACTGGCTTGAAAGTAGAACACTTTCCTCTGATAAGGCTAATATTATATGTAATATTATTTTGAAGGGTATGACTTTTTAGATTTTGTTTTTATGTTATTCTACCTTCTACCTATTGTGGCGGGCGGCCAGGTCCCATGCCCGGCCAGGACGCCCCTTCTACACATGTTCCGGGGGAGCAATCATGGACTGCTCAATAACTCCCCCGGATGCTTGGTGGCAGCCTTTCTGGCTGACAATGGTACTTCAGTTTCCCGCAGGGCTCCATGGGAGATGGAGTTCTCCACAGCCCTGTTACAATCTGGGGTGGCCGCCAGGGAGTGTTGCATGGGTCCCTGAGCCGGCCTGGACAACTCTACAGCCCCGCCCGGAAGTGCAATCAGAAACAGGTGATCAAGCGCCTGGAGCACTTCCAGGTGGGCTATAAAAAGGACTGGCAACCACCACTGGGGGCCAGAATCGGGAGGAAGAGGACAAGGTTGCCTGGGAGGGGTGGTGGTGCCAGAGGAAGAGTGTTTGTTGGTCAGTGTTTAGTGCTTGGGACTGTGTTGTGGCTGGAGGGATTACGGGGAAGACATGCCCTCCAGCTGAAGAAAAATAAATCTTTTCGTTTTATATGTGTATCCCGTGTGAAGTCTGTGCCGGGTCGGGCGCAATATAGCACCTTTGTTACACTATATATATCAAGTTTCAGAACTGTTTCTGAGGTACAGCTATCAACTTTTTTAAGTGAGGTTAAAGCAAATCTTATTCTAGAGTTACCACTGCCCTTTCTCCAGCTGTATTGTCATCTTTGAGTTGGAAGCAGGTCTTAGAAATGGATATTAATGGCCAGTTTTAGCTAGATGATTGCTAACTGACAGTGAGAGTTCACTGGAAGAAGAAAAGATAAAAGAGAGAGACTGAGAAAGGTTTGCTATGTGGGAAGACAAAGTAGCTGCTAAGTATTTCTATGTATTAGAAATCCTGTATATCAGGGCCAAAATTCATTTTCCTTTTGGACTCTCCTTTCTAATTTTTATGCAGTTTTCAGTATGATAGTATAATGTTCAAGATCCTGACTAGAACCAAAAGGTTTCACACAAGAGACAACAAATTAAACTAATAAAATAAAACCAAATATTACACTTGCTTTAAACCAATATGTACTGTAAAAAAATCAATATACAGAAAGTATCTCTTTGGGAAATGTACAGGTTTTCACAACAGACTGTTTTTTATATTTTCCCTAAATTATTACAGCAGTAACAGCAATAATGAGAAAATCAATTCATAATAGGAATGAAAAGAAAAGACACTTAAAAAACACACAGTAAGAGATATCATAAACAAATAACTTGGTTGGCAGTGCTTTCATTTTGAGGGGAGTTTTTGGATAAAATGAAGGTGGCATGAGTTGCACCAGTGGGAAACGAAGTTCGGATATGGTGTTTTATCTGAAGGAATGATTATGAAGTGTAGGTCCTCATCTGCCTCTTGTCTATGCCATGCAATAATGAACAAAGACCTAGAGGTTTAGCTTTATGTTGTGATATCCAGTTTTCTAAAGGGCTAATAAACATCTCTAAGTCCCCCAGAGTCACACTTTTCAATCTTGTTATGAACCTAAAATAACCGATGAGTACAATCTGTGCTTTCAAGTGTCCTATTACAAGAAAATACCTAACTAATTATAAAACTTAGTTTCAATTTATTTTTTTCTTGGTTAAGTTTCCTCATAAGGATGATAATGATGAATTTCTCTTCTGTTCAAAGTTATGAGTGGATCCATCCAGCCATTATCCAACCTGCTATATCCTAACTACAGGGTCATGGGGGTCTGCTGGAGCCAATCCCAGCCAACACAAGGCACAAGGCAGGAACAAAGCCCGGGCAGGGTGCCAACCCACCGCAGGGCACACACACACACACAGTAGGGACAATTTAGAATCGCCGATGCACCTAACCCACATGTCTTTGGACTGTGGGAGGAAACCCACGCAGACACGGGGAGAACATGCAAACTCCACGCAGGGAAGTGAACCCGGGTCTCCTAACTGCGAGGCAGCAGCGCTACCCACTGCACCACCGTGCTGCCCATTATGAGAGCACAAAATACAAAATCATTTGCAAACGATTTCTTATAATTCTCACCAATTTTCAAAACTACCTGATATTTTCCCTTAAGCATGGGTAAATTCATAACCTTCTTCAGTGTCGGCACTCAAAGGTCGGTAGACTCCCTACAATCTAGGTTCATTAAAAGAGACCAGTCTAATATGACTGCAACAACGTAGGCACCCAGCAGAATCTAGTCTACAAACTGACAGGATTCAAATAAAGAACCACTCAACCACTGCTTTTGAAAATGTACTACTCATTCTATTGAAGGAGCTACCATTCAGTGATCAGGGCCTTCATATTGGAGAAGGTACTGATTATCACAAATTATCGGAATAATTTTCCTCAAAGTGTTTACTCACACTGTGGACCACAAGAGTGAGATGCTGTATTTATTGTGATTGACGTATTTCTTTTTTGTTAATCATTGTGCACTGTGAGAATTGTCTGCTCTACAATGTGTACTGTTAATGCTAGAGTGGGATATAGCAGCAGCTGACATTAAAAAAAGCAATTTGCAGCAGAAGAGATATTTTGTTGACTTTTTCATGGAACTCTTTTAAGCCATCATCATGAAGTTTTTTTTCTGTGTTTCTCCAGAAGGACACACTTCTCTTGTTTGTTCCTACTGCTTGTTCTTTGCATACCTGCCTTTTTTCATGATTTTTGTACATGTCTGCTCTTAGGAGAAAGTTAGCATGAAAAGTGTACCTACATTCATGGAGTTGAAGGGCTGAAGAAGACCCTTGCAGGTCAATTTGTAAAATACTTAATTATCTTTTCCCTTATGAGGATGCAATCAGAATTTGGTAGGCTATTTTGATCTCCCTGTCCCTACATACAAATAGGCTGAAGCAGGCACATCTTTAATTTCTCGTACCAGCAGATTCCTGATAAAAAGGATCTCTTAATGTTTAGGTATACAAAACAACCCAAGCTGCTGCACTAATTTAGACATTCAGAAAGCTGACACACAGTTCTGGGTTCTTTCCAGAATTCTTCATGTTTAATGTATCATTAAGAGGCATTTTACAAACCTTTTTACGAAGAAATATTGAATGGTAGGGTCAAATAAACATATAAGTGCTTTAGCCTCACATGCTTATTTCTCTCATTCCCTGTTATAAGTAAAGATGCTCCTATTATTTGCCTCAAGCCTCAACTCTTTCCTAGGTCCAATTCCATTGCCCACCCAATTAGTTCAATGTGCACCTGTGAATTTCAGGTCTGGATTTCTTTGACTTTACTGGTGCCGTCATTTTTATTGAATGGCCCACTGAGACATACATTGCATTTTTAATTGTATTTCTTTAACCCAGCATTAGATACCTGCAAAAATGTAAAGCATAAGCACCTTCCAATTCTGCTCAAGATGATAATATCTAATAAAACCCTTACTTCACCATTTTCTGGGGGGTCTCCATTGCCGAAGGTACTAGTTACCACCAACACCAATGTTTCATGCTCCAAGTGCACAACATCGTATTCATCCATGAACATCACCTGCAAAGAAATGGTTTACATTCATTCACTGTTTTTCATTGTCAAATGACCTTTTAATATTGTGTTATTTAGTCACAAAAATAAACAGCATATTCAGTTCTACATTTATGCATATTTTCCAATACTCGGTCATGGAGATATCAGTCCAAATCTATCCTGGTAGTATCGGGTGCAAGTCAGAAACCCACTCTAAATGGCAGGCCATTCCATTCACTCACACTGGGCCAGTAAACCTACCAAACATCATTCAAATGTAGCAGGGAAACAACAGGGACATAGGGAGAACAAGCAAATGCCAGGCAGTAAACTTTTACGCCATATCCTTCACATCCAATGTAGCCACAGATGGCTTTGACTCCTCCAGGGCCCATTTTAATGTAACAAGGAGGACCTGGGAAATTAATTGATGAATAGTTGTAGATATATCAATCTCACATATAAGCTGAATAATTATTTTTCTTAACAATAGTGATCGCAACTCTATTTTATTCATTGACATTCCTTTCTGATTTTCCAGCCAGCCTGACTTAATGGTGTTTTTGCTACAATTAATTACCATTAATATTCTCAAGAAGACATCAATTGATTTCTTCATTATCAGTAACTGTCAATGCCCCTTCATCATTTTTGGTTTATTTGGCCTGTAGCCCCTCTTTCTCTCTCTTGCTACTGCTGTTCAAGTTGTACCCTCAGGATCCTTCAGCCTGCCCTGCAATGCAATTTCATGCCTGGAAAGAGCCAAAGTAATTCTCGAGAAGGGAGGACTGAAGAGTAAGTGCAACACTCACTTGCATCATAAACCTCCAATAGGGAAATTGACAAGTCCTGCTGATTTTAAACTATACCAGTGTAATCCACTATTGAGACAAAAACACTTCAAGAATTATTAGTTCAGGTACTTTGTGGCACAAAACCACATATCACTGGGAAATTACTTCAGTCCTATCACTACCTGCAGACTGGATTAGTTTCATATATATTTTTTCTTTTCACGACTTATTATTATTTTTTTTTTTTGCTTCTGATAATTGTCCTGAAACTAAACCCCTCCAGCTCCTGAACGTTTTCAATTATTCTGATTAACAATTAAGGAGAAGTTAAATTTTATAATGTGGTAGCCTTTTTCAGGCAGGAAGACCCAGTTTTGTGTTAGGATCTTTCTAAATATTGAGTGTTACAGTAAAAAAATTCTCCCTGCTGTTGATCATTTCATTTAGTCAACCTCGTATTTATTTTATGTAAAACATTTTGTAGTGACACTACTAGAAATTGTTTTTCTGAATGAAGTAACTTGTATTTTGCACTGTTCTTTTGACACAGCTATTTCATGTTAAAATGACCCATCCATAGATCATCAGGTCAACATGGTTTAATTCAGAGCTGTACAGTAAAAACCACAAAAACTGAGATTTTTTGGATCATTTATATGAATGGAATCTCAATGCTACAGACATCTTGGCTTCTTTGCAGTAGATGGCCACTTTCTATGTTAACGCTTTCCAGCTGACTTCAAGTCTTCTCAGGAGGGTGTCCAGTGCAAATGTGAGGAAGCACAAATGGTAATAGGTCTGTGTCACATACATTGCTGGGAACTGAGGTGGATTTTCTTTGTATAATACTGTGAGCACGCGCAGCACGGTGGCGCAGTGGATAGCGCTGCTGCCTCGCAGTTAGGAGACCTGGGTTCGCTTCCTGGGTCCTTCCTGCGTGGAGTTTGCATGCTCTCCCCGTGTCTGCGTGGGTTTCCTCTCACAGTCCAAACACATGCAGGTTAGGTGCATTGGTGATCCTAAATTGTTCCTAGTGTGTGCTTGGTGTGTGTGTGTGTATGCCCTGCGGTGGGCTAGCGCCCTGCCCGGGGTTTGTTTCCTGCCTTGCACTCTGTGCTGGCTGGGATTGGCTCCAGCAGACCCCCATGACCCTGTGTTCGGATTCAGTGGGTTGGAAAATGGATGGATGAACAAATTTCTCTTTTAAATTGCAGCCTCACAATCCCAGGACCCTTGTTTGATGCTTATCTGGCGATATTCTTTATGAAGTCTGAATTGGCCACCATTAGTCCAAATTAGGAAGAGACAGGTATAGAAAAGGATGGCAGCATCTCATATAATGTGCCAACTCATAGAGGACAAGCAGCTCATAAGAGGTGTCATAATGAGCAAACTCCTCAGTACAGACAAATCCTAAAATACTTTTCAAAAGCATAATTAATAGTACCACAAAGCATATTCTAACATAGGTTTAGTAAGAGTATCAGGAGAATCATTTCACTGTTGCTGTATTTTTATATCGCCTTTCTTAATTAGCACCATGGAAAAGTATTATGCAAGATTAACATTGCCGGTCAGCATGCTCTGATCTCTCAAAAGTAAAATCTATTATAAATTCTTAATTTGTGACTCCAGATTTAAGAAAGAGTTTTGTTACCTTTGCATCAAAAGCATGTTTGAAGATTTCACATAAGGTTTTTGCATAGGCTTCGGATTTGCCCGTTTCTGTGGCGTACAGTATTGTTGCTTTTACTCTCTTTGCCATTGCCTGGCCCATCAGCTTGGCAGAAAACTTGACAGCCCTTTAAAAGCAAGACGGGAATGTCAAAGTATTGCAACTTAGTTTATGGAAAGTGGCCATGCAGCTTCTCAGGCACCATCTAATTGACCTCTCTGAGCAGACATGCTAATTAATCAACTTTTCCAACTCATAAGAATTGAAACATTTTATTTACATTTGCACCAGGTCATCAAGACCAGCATATTGGTGTCTTAGCACTTACTTGGCTAGTTTCTTAAAACCAATTGCTCTTTTCTTGGTTGGTGTTCCATTCACCCCCTTCCATATGTAAGTGTGCCAGGGATCAGGCTGCAACAAGAAACACGGGTACTGATTAGGATAAAGGTAGACGTCATGCAAACATGTTTTATGACTGTATTTAGTCCATTATTGCTGTATTACCAATATAGAAAGGCAGCAATGCTTGTTTTATCAAGGACCTTTCAAAACTACTCAAAATGAATGACTGACAATGAGCTATCAACTAGATAATTACTTTACATATTTATTTTGATTGGCTTTTTTATAGTTACCAGTTCAGAAATAAGACCAAATGAAGAACAAGCCTACAAGAGTGCAAGGCAGACTGCAGGTCTTAGGCACAGATGTGCAGTTCAGTCATTCTCTCAGAGGTTATCCATGCATAGCTGTTGCACTTTCAGCACCTCTACACAAACATCAAAGGCACTGCTCCAAAGCTGGCAGCTAAAGCTGAGAACACTGCACTGAACACTAAAGAGTAGCAGTCTAGCAATGTAATAGTTAATGAGGCAAATCTGCACAACAAGTTATTAGCAAGTAGTCACATAGGGCAGTGGTCCTTACAGCCACTAGATATCATGTTCACAAATTGTTTTGAACAGCCTACTTGATCTTTGACCTGTCCTGTGCCCTCTGCTGTCTGTCTTCAGTTCTAATCCTGACTTACCTGGTACTCAAAGCAAGGTGTCAGCCGATAGTTCAGCATCTCTTGGTGAAATACTGGAGTAATGCTGCCTGACATGGGAGGAACTAACCAGACCCAATCACCAGGGCATCCTCCTCGTACCCTGAACTCATTCTCCATGTGCTTCATGAAAGATTCAGTAGCAGAATGGTGGTCCACAATGGTGACCTTTGAACTCTGGAAGACAGCAATGAGACAGGCATTGGTAAGGCATACACTTGTCATTAATTGCCACAAAAGAATGCTAAAAAGTTGTTTTTTATAATTATTATTAATGACTTGGGCAACTAAATTGTCAAAGAATGCCCATTGTTAGCCCAACTGTGAAAAGGTAAACTTTATTATCTGAAAACCTGTCTTTCTGACTTAGCCATTTGGAGAAATACCTGGAAGCTATGTAAGACAGCAATGTTGATCTCTACCAGGGCTTGATCCTTCCACAAAGAGGATGTTTTTTGGGTTTCCAGACCCATTTTCTGTGCAACATCCTGAATAAGGACAACCAAGGTAAATAATGGAAAGAAATGAAAAAAAAAAGTCATTAGCGGGCATAACACAGCAACAGTAATATCACATCCATTTGCTATTTTGAAAGGTCCTTCAGAGCCTCAGACATATAAGATTCACCTGGTGAATACATTATAATAAGCCTCCATCCAGGCTTTCTAGGTGGGAATATACAGTGGGCTGTAGAATAAATATCAAAATCATCAACAAATCATTAACAAAATAACTCCTGATGTTACAGCCATTTGTACAGTGGTAAAGTGAGACTTATCAGATGATGCTATTGATATTACACAGCAATCACATGTGAGTGGCAGAAGTAATAAAGATAAGACTCTCATTGCCTGAGCATTTGTATTCTTGGCTTTGCAACAGCCATTTTTAAGGTCCCCATAATTTAAAACTTTCTGCTATTTTGTGATTTTTTGACATTTGGTCTTGTTATTGGATTTTCAAATTTTGTTTAATAATTTAGTTCTTGTTTCCAATCCTGTTTATAAAACTCTTACCAGCTTCTGCATTTGTTCTTAACATATTTGTCATTGTTATCTACTGTGTTTCTGTTTATGATGTCCTGTATATTTTTAAAACATGCCTTAAGGGCGTGATGGAATTAGCAATTGGACACTACATACCCCAATGATGTTATAGCGAGAGCTATCACAGTAATCACGGACGCCGATCTCAGTTCCCATGTACCAGCCACTGAAAGGGCAGGCAGTGAATTCCAGCCCTCCTATCTCTAGCAGCATACTGGACACAGCTGGCAGACCATACCACTTCAGATTTAAATCTGTGAACCATTCAAACCTGCAAAAATATATTCGCAAGAAACCCATAAGATGACATTTCTACCCTTCAGTCTGGTAAACTGAGATCATAGCCTCAAAAGCCAATGTTAACATGGGGTGTTACCTTTATCTGGGGAGCTCAGCCACTAAAAGGATAACTGGGGCAAGGGCACTACCAATATGACACAGTATAGGGTTAACCTCCACATTAGATGCCCAGGAGAGAGGTGGTAGGTAAGGTCCAGCACATACCAGTGTAGAAACACAGGAACTACTTGGGATGGTATGCTTCTATATGTGTGTGTTGCTTGCCCATAAAGGAAAGAGATGGGCCACTAGCAAGACTGTTAGATAGCAAGATGACTCAGGTTTAAGCCTGAAAGTCTACCCAAGAATACTAAATTCAGAAGAAGAATGAGCAGGCCAGGATACCTGACTGACAGATAGGCTAGGGAGGGGTTTCCTACCCAAGCAACCAGAAGTAACACGGCGCCAGAAGAAAATATGAGACCATGTTGAATTGAAAACTAAAGGTTTGTCTTGGATCCCTGGGACCTCATGTATTACGCAGTGCGTATAATTCACAATTAAACAAGGCGTACAGACAGGCTAAAGTGGAAATGTACGTATGCACAAAATATCCAGATGCATACATTTGTGCGTACACCAAGTTCCACACCCTTCCCCTTTACAAATCCCAGCGAACATAAAATTTAACGCACATGCAAACTCCTACAGCCTCACCCTGACACCTCCCAAAATTTTGCATATTTTAATATGCAGTTAAATATAAATATCAACTTCTGTTCAGTGTTTAGTTAAAAAACAATGGAAAAGGCATGTGAAAAAAAGAATAATTTCAGCGGATGCAAAGTGGAAGCAAAAAAAAATATACTATTTGTTGGCTTACACAGTCGTATAAGCAGCAAAAGTGTGGCAGAGACACTTCAAAGTCCAAGTTCAGAAAGTCACACAATGCCCGAAAATAAAAAAGAAGTGGTCAGATACCACAGCACACTGTCTGTTTATTCTGTTTCAGACAATATTACAAAAGCTGACCCCTGTGCAATGCTCAGGTAGCTTCTTACATATCTCTGCCTCAGAAACTGCTGGACGACCATCTGGCTGTGTGCTGATGGACACTGTTCTGGAGTCACAAAATGCAATACTGGATGCTGTAAGAGATGTGTACTATGAACTAAGGAATATAAGGGCTATACTATGTGATACAGACCACAAATTAAGTGAATTGGTTAAAAAATAAATAATGCATCTGATTACTTGTTTTTACATCTGTTAATTACATTCAAACGAAGTTGTATCGCTGTCCAACTTGGCTGATCATTTGGTGGGTCAAAATCAGGTTCATCATCATGCATCTATTCAGGTACTGTACATGCAGCAGCATATTAATAGAGTGGAAATGCTATTTACATAAGCAAATTCATTCTCTGTAGGTGCCTTTATAGTGTAGCGATGGCACAGAGTGCCATCATACAACGGATTGATTCTCTGTGCTTTACTTATATCTTATATCATTGAAAGATGCTGAGAAATTAGTTCACGCGTTTGTTTTCAGTCGACTAGATTACTGTAATGCAGTCCTCTCAGGAATACCCAAAAAAAGACATAAATCGTTTGCAACAAGTGCAGAATGCACCTGCTAGAATCCTAACAAGGAAAAGAAAATCCGAGCACATTTCTCCAGTTTTGATGTCACTACACTGGTTACCTGTGTCATTCAGGATTGACTTTTAAATTCTGCTTATGGTTTATAAAGCCTTAAATAATCTCGCCCCATCTTATATATCGGAATGTCTGACATCTTATATTCCAAATCATAATCTCAGATCTTCAAATGAGTGTCTCCTTAGAATTCCGAGAGCAAAACTTAAAAGAAGTGGTGAGGCGGCCTTCTGCTGTTATGCACCTAAAATCTGGAATAGCCTGTCAATAGGAATTCGCCAGGCTAATACAGTGGAGCACTTCAGAAAACTGCTGAAAACACATTATTTTAACATGGCCTTCTCATAATTTCACTATAATTTAATCCTGATACTCTGTATATCCAATTCATTATAATAACTATCCATGGTAGCTCTAAAATCTGTACTAACCCCTATTCTCTCTTCTGTTTCTTTTTCCGGTGTCCTTTTGGTGGTGGTTTTCGCCACCACCATCTACTCAAAGCACCGTGATGTTCCAACACTGAAGAATTAAAAGCCAGATGTCTGCATGTCCATCATCATCAAGTCCTTCCGTGAGAACCCTAGACACAAGAGGACTATTTCATTTATGTTAGGTAGAATGCCCAGAGGGGACTGGGCGGTCTCGTGGCCTGGAACCCCTGCAGATTTTATTTTTTTCTCCAGTCGTCTGGAGTTTTTTTTGTTTTTTCTGTCCATCCTGGCCATCGGACCTTACTCTTTTTTTTATGTTAACTAATATTGCCTTATTTTAATTTCTTATGTTGTTTTTTTTATTTACTGTTCTTCATTATGTAAAGCACTTTGAGCTACTTTTTTGTATGAAAATGTGCTATACAAATAAATGTTATTATTATTATTATTATTACTTTGAGGTGACTCGCTATCCTTAAAAGGGCTGCTTGCCTTTTGCTGCACTAGTTGGAAAAAGCACCTGCAACTGTGCAGAGCTCCTGTTTTTATAAGCTCTCCTGCTTTAGATGATGTAATGCCAGCTCATTCTTCTGGTGACTCATCCCTGGCTGATGTAACTTGTCCAGCGTCATTGCAATAGCTGACTGCTGTGATTACATTTGGAAAACCATACGTTGCTGCGAATTGCGCTTTTAAGTTTGCTAGTTCAATCACAGTGTAAAGAAATCTTATCTATCTGGATGATAAGCGGATAATACCATCCTATGCAGCTGGTATGGCAAGACTCAGTGTTGTATGTGAAATACTCGATCGTCAGCAAGTTCACATTGAAAAGCTCCTGTGGCTAAAAACTTGAGAGTGGACAGAACTTGCGAAAGAGCAGGTAGAGCACAATTGCTCAAAGTCTGCCTTTGTAAAGCTGGCACACAGGATAGCTCTTGGAAATCAAAATCGACTTAAAAGCCAGTCATCATCATCTAAAAATACGTGCTCTCTTTTAAATCTTTCACTTGCAATGTCTTCTAACAACATTAAAGCAGCCATAGTAGTTGGAATAGTTTGTCCATTCCGTGCACCATACAGAATCATTACAATTAAGTGAATTAAATTTATAAGCAGTATGCAATTAAATTTGGTATATCTGATAAAACCATGTGAATCTAAAAAAGAAAAGCAGACAACAGAAACAGCAGCACTGCTTTAATGCTGGGTGCCGCCTGTTTGCGAAACCAACCGAGATAGTGTGTACGCAAGGGGGGACCCTGTAGTGAAAATGTGCATGGCTTTACACCAAGTTTAGTTTTTATACATCTCGAAGTGAGTGTGGAAATGGGCATTCACAACATTTTTGTGCATATACATGAGGCCCCTGGTCATTTAACCCTCAGAGTTGAAAGGAATCCTTAAGTTGATAGCCACGAAAAAGGGAAAAATAAATACTATGCAGTTATCAACAACTGGTTCGGTAGGCAGTGGGGTTGGTGACTAGAGTTTGAAAAAAGGAAGACAAAGAGAACTAGAGAGTAACGGAGGCAGACTGCTGCATTGTATGCATCTCTTCACACTATGTATCAATTTTCAGATAAGTGCGCATCAATTAAGACACAAAATTAAACAAACTGATAACAGAGCTATGGTTTCCTTTGTATAGTAATGAAGGCAGAGGAGGCTGGCATAAATGCTACATATGTGATATACCATTCTCACAATAGTCAGCAGCTGCTGCTGCTAACCCCCTCCTCCCCATTCCACCACCTGACAGAAATGAGCCTGTCACCTGTATTTGGACATGAAATTGATAGCCAGTAGACAAAGGCAAGCAGAACATACCTGGGATGCTGGATAGGCACTTCTAATACAAGGTCTGCAGGAATCTCAAACAGCTCCGGATCATTGCCATTGGCTTGAAGCAGCAAAGGAAGAACATCAAAACGACCGTATGGTGCCTTCCAGCCCTGCTGTATGCAGATCTGTGCAGAAGAATTTAGATTTGTCGTCAGGGCAGGACAGAGATCAAGCATATCAGACCTTGAATAGGTTCATGTGGAGGCAGCAGTGGAATGGGAATACCAACCCCATCTGCCAAGGGTCTCCCATTTAGGTAGCAGCTGCTCTGCACGTATCTGTCTAACATAATGAAGATGTTGAGAAGGATGCCAACAGTGCTTGGGTATCACTCACACAACCCTCCAAAAACATTATCAGAAACCTGGGATGACTGGCAGTCTAGAAGTAATCAGCATAGGCAAGTAGGAGGAGTTTAAGAAATTGTGGTCGTTAATCATTTCAAAATAAAACATTCTCACCTCGGTAAGCTCCAATGAGGCAGGATCACCTAGTACAGACCCATCTGACTGCTTGTAGCCAGCATAACGAATCAGTTGGCTGTTCCAGATGCGGAAATCATGCTTGTCATCTGTTCGCTGTGGAAATATTGTGATTGCAGATCTAAAAAAAGAACCAAGTCAAGTCAAGTCAAGTCAAGTAGAGCTTTATTGTCATCCTAACAATATACTTACAGTACACAGTGGGACGAAATATCGTCCTCCAGAGTCAAAAGGTGCAGTACACAAGATATATATATATATAACTAAAACACATATACAGTATTAAGTAGTATTATGTAATCCAGAGAGTGTGTGGAGTAAAGAGTCCAGTGTGGAGGAGGGCAGCATGGTGTTCAGGAGCCGGACTGCTTGGGGAAAGAAACTATTGCACAATCTCGCAGACCTGCTCCTGATGCTGCAGAGTCGTCTTCCAGATGGAAGAGGAGTAAACAGTTGGTGGGAGGGGTGGTGGGGGTCAGCCATGATGCTAGTGGCTTTATGAAGGCAGCGTGAGGTGTAGATCTCCTGCAGACTGGGTAGAGAGCTGCCAATGATGCACTCAGCAGTCCGCACAATTCTCTGAAGGGCTTTGCGGTAGGAGGCATGGCATTTTCCATACCAGACTGTAATACAGCTGGTCAGGACGCTCTCTATGGTGCCTCTGTAGAAGGTGGTAAGTATGGGTTTAGGGAGGTGCACCTTCTTCAGTCGTCGCAGGAAGAAAAGACGCTGCTGGGCTCTTTTTGTGAGATAGTTGGTGTTTTTGGTCCAGGACAGGTCCTCTGTGATATGAACACCTAGGAACTTGGTGGTATTCACTCTCTCTACTGTGACGCCATCAATGTTGAGTGGGAGATGGACAGCCTTTGTCTTCCTGAAGTCAACAATCAACTCTTTTGTCTTTTCAACATTAAGAGACAGATTATTGTCTTTACACCAAAGTGCCAACCGTTCCACCTCTTCTCTGTACGCCGCAACCACGTAGAGAATGTAAGTTTGCAGAAAATCAGGGATGAGGGCAGTGGGGGATCTTTAACTCTGTCCTAGACTGCTCAGCATCCAACCTCCTGAAGAAGCAACTTTCTGCTAGCTTGCAAACTCATACTCATTGAAGACTCCAAATGTCATATAAAGATATGTAACACCCAATTCCTATCTCTAATGATTTTTGTCTGGAGAAGGGGGTGTGGAGAAAATCAAACTCCAATCGAAATTGTAGCTCCTGAGTCATATGAATAGACTGTCTGTTGTCCTAGTAACCTTATGGTCATTTCGCATAGTTATCAGGTGGTCACTGAGTTGAAGTAAGTTCTGCTTGAGCTGCTACTTAGAAGGTATTGACAAGATGTTGTGTTATGGAGTTACTGACTAGAAACAAACCATACTGTGATCTGGGCAGTCAAGCTGGGGTCATAGTTCTGTTTAAAAAAGTAAATGACTAACCTGAGGTTGCCCTTATTCGTAGCATACTTGATGTGGTTGCAGATGTAATTAAACATGCCATGTGCTGTTGTGCAGTCCCGTGCATCAAACACCTAGAGAACAGGAAGAGAAAGCATATATTCTGCCTAAGAGAATGATTGGAACAGGGTTTTTCTGGTCATTGTGACCAGTAAATGTCATATACAGTATGTTCTGATCTGGCAGCAATGTCACATATAAGATTTAGTGGTTAAGGTCAACCACTGCCCATATGTACCGTGACCAGGAAAGCCACAGCCGAACATTTTTTCAAGCATCTATTGACAGCCAGAAAAGAATTCTTCCCCACCTGTAGCTTAGACCACTGTATTCTGCCGATGCACCGGGATGCATTTCTCCAAGCATGTTTGGCTCCATAGATGAGTTCAGTGTCTTTCAGCTGATAAGTGCCCGTAGTTTCAATTTCTTTAGTCACTTCCTCCAGCCGGCTGGTGTGACCCTTAGAGCCAAATCTGGGGGAAAAAAAATTGAACAACACTAGATCACCTTCAGAAATACATGTATACTCCATATTCAACCACCTATACTGGCCAGCTAATGTGAGTCTCTTTTAATGGGTAATCCCAATCATCTATACATATTTCAACTGACCACTCCACAGGTCTACATGTGAGGTTTATCAACCAGTTTTGCCATATCTGTGCATTCTATTCTCATCATTTAGTTTTGCAATAGAGCTGAACTTGCCTTTTGATGGAAGTGTAGTACTGGTCAATGAAATCGGTAGCCAAAAGCAAAAGATCTCCCACTGGTCTCAATTCATCAGGCTTGCGGATGTGCTGGTTGGGGACCATCACTGAGCCTATGCATACTTGTGGAGTACAAATTGGTAGCTATATACAAAGAAAGGGAACAATCATGTTAATAAAAACAATAGAATCACCACATGCATCTTAACTAAAGCCTTCAAGCAGAGAACACTATGTACATAGATTAGCTCCTCAGTGCTCACCCTGATCCAATAAATCTTTCTAAAATTCACCAAGACTCTAGAAACAACTTAATTTCCAAGCATTTTTACTAATTTAATTTAAACTCTTATTTATTAGTACTATTTCTGTTTAATAATTTAGTTATTTAACAATCCAGTTTGGTGAGGTCAGGATTGGGTCATTGCTTTTTGCAGATGATGTTGTCCTGTTTGCTTCATCAGGCCGTGATCTTCAGCTCTCTCTGGATCGGTTCGCAGCCAAGTGTGAAGCGGCTGGGATGGGAATCAGCACCTCCAAATCCAAGACCATGGTCCTCAGCTGGGAAAGGATGGAGTGCCCTCTCAGGGTTGGGAGCGAGATCCTGCCCCAAGTGGAGGAGTTCAAGTATCTCAGAGTCTTGTTCACAAGTGAGGGAAGAATGGAGTGGGAGATCAACAGGCAGATTGGTGTGGCATCTGCAGTGATGCGGGCTCTGCATCGGTCTGTTGTGGTGAAAAAGGATCTGAGGCGTAAGGCAAAGCCCTCAATTTACCAGTCGATCTATGTTCCTACCCTCACCTATGGTCATGAGCTATGGGTAGTGACCGAAAGAACGAGATCGCGAATACAAGCGGCTGAAATGAGTTTCCTCCACAAGGTGTCTGGGCTTTCCCTTAAAGATAGGATGAGAAGCTCAGTCATCCAGGAGGGGCTCAGACTAGAGCTGCTGCTCCTCTGCATTGAAAGGAGTCAGATGAGGTGGTTTGGGCATCTGATCAGGATGCCTCCTGGATGCCTCCCTGGTGAGGTGTTCTGGGCACGTCTAACTGGGAGAAGGCCCCGGGGAAGACCCAGGACATGCTGGAGGGACTATGTCTCTCGGCTGGCCTGGAAATGCCTCGGGATTCCTAGCTAGAAGAAGTGGCTCTGCTCAAGCTGCTGCCCCTGTGACCCGATCTCGGATAAGCGGAAGAGGAATGATGGGTTATGACAACTGTGATTTGAATATAAAGTAAATTGTACATCATTATAGATAAACTGCATTTCTGCAACAGCTCACAAACAGACATGTAAGAGCCATATTCCTAGTTATATAAGATTCATAAATATTTTATTAAGATGACAATGCATAATCTTTGGGAGGTTCCTATAACCCCCATAAGTAGAATTGAATCGGTATATTCTTGTAATTTCTAATAGCTTTGACTTAATATTAATCTTCAGTTAGTGACCAGCCTTGCCATGTGTAAGGTGTAGAGGGCATAAGGTTTTAAACCGTGTCCGTATCTACGTGCCTACAGGCATATGGATCTTAAGTGTGTGAAGTAAATTGTGCTTATTTAAGTGCAGAGCCGTACGCTTGAGGTGTACAGAAGAAGAAATTAAGAACTTTTAAGTACAGAAATAACTAAAGTTTCTCAAGAAAAGCTAAGTTTAGAGAAGAAATTTTTTTCCTATTTTTTTTGCCTTTTATTCTACGTGTGTAACTATCTTTTTCTTTATTCTTCTGTGGATTATTTGCTTTTAACTTTCACTAAATATTTTTAAAACGAACTTTTGGACTGAGAGATTTCATTCGGCACGCTTTTTACCCGTGCTTGATCTTGCCTTATACTTCGGTGGCTACAAGACATATGACTAATTCAATGATGTATTCAGATTCGCTAAACTGCATACGTAGCTCCCATCCTCTCAGTATGAATTACTTTAGTTTGTATTATAAAAGTAAAATAACAAATGGTTAGCACTATGGTCACAGAGCTCCACAGTCCTACATTCAAAACTCAGGTAACTGTGTGTATGGAATTTACAGATTTTCTTTGTGTGCTTAAATTTTTCCAGCACGTACCAAGTTTTTCACTAACATCTCAAAAATGTTCTTGTGGAATGTGTGTGCATCTGCTCTACAATGTATTGACAATCCATTTACAGCCGACTCCTACCTTATGCACAGTGCTGGCTGAATAAGCATTGGAACCCAATAATCCTGAAATTGATTAAGTGAGCTTCTTTCAATACAGGATTTTAGTGAGCTCCAGCTGAACTTAGTAATAGTGGGCACAAGACAAGCACAAACCCCTGAAGACATTCCAGTACATCACATTCACACACTTCCTCACACAAACTCAATTTAAAGTTCTAAGTCACCTAAGGAAGAATCCACACAAACATAAAGAAACATTACTCCAAAGCACTATGAATCATCAAGCTGTCAGTGTAACTCAAGCTCAAGTAAGTTTAGGGATTGAATTAGAGGCATACACTAAATCAGCAACCTACAGTATGTGGTTTAAAGGATAGTGCCATAGGTACCAGTTCACTTTGTTTGGCCCAAAGGGAACATTCAAACTCTATACAGAAGGCATGGTGAATCAAATTGATGTGAGACAGAAACTTCACCTGGTGTACCCCAGTGCCCCCCTTGATTAAACCCATCCATCATTCTGTTTTCTAACTGTTTTAGCCTTCATGGCACATTTGCATTTAGTCAGAGGATTATTTTTAATTTCCCCTTTTTTGTTCTTTTGGTTTTTAATTTTTCATTTATTTGTGGAGAACAGTTTGTGAATATAAAAATACATGTGCCAGTGCAGGTGTGCTTTCCTGTTTTTAAAATTCTACAAAAATATATTTTTTTTCTGAGAAACAAATTCCACAGTAATAGAACTGTACAATGTTCAATTGAATTGATGTTTGTATTGTAAATTTGCCTTTATGCAGGCACAGAAAGCTAAGAGTCAAAAATGAATACTTATTTATTTGTTCATGAAATGGTAATTAAAGAGGATTCCAGAGCTGGATACACCTTTCCTAAATAATAGGACTAGCAGCAATACTAAACACAACTGGAGTGTTAAATTTTTGTGTATCAGCCTAATGTAAGCGATTAGTTTGTAAAGTATGGGTGATAGGGCAGAGCTGTGTTTAAAACTCCTGGTTTGAACTCGGTGCCTGGTCACTGTCTGCAATGTGTTTGCATGTTCTCCCTTGTGTCTGTGTGGATTTTTTACTGGGTTGCTCTAGGGTGAGTTGGCGCCTTTTTTAAGGCTTGGTTTTGCCTTGTTCCTGATGTTGCTCGTGTAGTTTTAAGCCCTGTGACCCTGAATTGGATTAAGTGGGTTTTATGGCGTTATGTTTGTAAAAAGATTATAATAGTACCTACTATTAAAGGTACTAAATAAAGACTGACTGAAGGCTGTCAATCTGCAGCAGATTTCAGGAGAGCCTTAGCGACCTGCTCAGATACTTGGAAATATAGCCATAAATGTTTGCTCTAAAAAAAGTAAAGATTTGACAACAAGGTGGTCAGTGGAGAGGTGTCAAGTCTCTCTTTTACAATCCCCCCTTTCACTAACTTTTTATATTTTTACTCAAAAAGACTCATTCAACAATGGTGCCTGAATATAAAGGTAGGAGAACATACCTTACTGGAATTCAAGTGCAGAGTGTCACTGAACACGCATCCTGTCTCCCAGTTCTTCACTTTCATGAATTTGGGGCACCGTGTAGGACTTTCATTTGATAAATTCTTGGTTGGTGACGACCTTCCTGGAGTCTGAGGCTGTAGGAAAGAGAGAGAGAAAGAGAGAGAGAGAGAGAGAGAGAGAGAGAGAGAGAGAGAGAGAGAGAGAGAGAGAGAATAACTCCAGCTGCTTTGACAAGTCAATCAAACAAAAATAAGTGACCTACAGGGAAGAGGAGGGGATTGGGGGTGCTAAAACACACTGCGTGGCATTATTGATTTTGAAATTTTTGCACGTTTACACCACCAAATGATTTTTGTTTTCATCATTTTGGCAAATCTTTATCTTTGATTATAAGGAATAGAGCTCAATTTCTCCAGGGAGGTATGTGTAGGCCTCTTTGCACTTTCTTGTGTGTCAAGTGCGGATCAATCTAGAGATCTTTTGTTCCCAGCAGGCTTCAAATTGGGCTAAAATGAGCTTTAACTACTGTAATTACTGTGGCAACCCTGGAGAAAATGAGAAACAGTCAATTGCCGTTAAATGATGCGCTCCCAATCCGCCCTCGGAGACAAGGGGAGCTTTGCAAGATCAATTTGGCGGCACGCAGCTCCTTCTTTCCCTGACGGTAGCTTTACTCACACACACTGGGCTGCAGAGCTTTCTGACAAGGAAGTTATATGTGGAAAATAGTGCATCCAGCCAGTCCACTTCCAAAAATGGAGTGGATTAATCTGAACAAGCCTCTTAGAGAAGGTTGAAATCACAAACAATTAGTTTTTGCTCATTTTTGTTCTCATTAGGACTATCCCACAGTGAAAAGGATGTGTGGCCCTATCATGCCATTCCTGAGGACACTTTAGCCCCTAAATGTCTCCTGTATGTCTCCTCCACACAGGTATCTAATTTATCTTTTCTTAGTGGCAGTAACAGTATATTTACTGTGGAAGGTGGACTATTTGAACAGCAGTTCATGTCAGCTTGACTCCTGATTAACACTGGTGCCTGAGAGAGCCGAAAAAACACTTTATATTGGAGTTAAAGGTTGCAGAGGGAGGGAGGTAAGGTTCCCTTTTAATTAGTGGATCTCTTGGGGGGTAATGGGTTTGAATGCAGGGCTCATTTTTATTTGGTGGGTCCAAAGTATGTGACCTTCGTTCAGTTGCTGGCCTCAGGGGATCACATTACATTTCAGTCAATGGGTTGGGAGTGCTCTTTCAACTGGATCCCAGCTGTAAAAACATCTCACAACTTGTTATTCACATTTGACTTAGAATGTAACCCCTAGCAACACAGTCCAATATTTAAGATAGTCACATTAAATGCATTAATACCTGTTGCCAAACTGATCCAGCAAATGAAGTCAAAGGTATGCCACCTCCTCAAGTGATAAAAGTAGTGTCCAACTGACTACAGGGAAGCATATAATACCTGCTCCTTCTCAGAATAAGGATTATTTAGGACCACTGGCATGTTCTTCCTACTCCACAGGTCTTCAAAAACTCTGTCCGTATCAGCAGCAAGCTTCAGGGTATCTCTGTAAATCAAAGGTCAAAAAAATCACTTATATCAGTCCACTGCTAACTTAATTTCTAGCACCTTGTGCTCCAGGATGTTAGGCATCATCCCTTCTGAAGTGCTCAGGCTAGACTTCTTTCAGATACTTTCAGATACTGATATTTTAAGAATCCCTTTATTAACAAGGTGTTACAAGTATCCATGCCGATTAAGGTTGCAGGTACTAGAAGCAGAAAGAACATTTATGGGGACATTGTTGGCACTGCAAGCTAAGTGAAGTTCACACTCTACAACCTTCTATCCCTTCAGTGGATATATCACAATGACATGTACTCATGTTTTGAATTATGCTTCTATTCAAGTGTCTTTAACTTGTAATTGTACCAGTATTCTAACACTATTAAATTTAAAGAAAAGTTTGAGATGCTGAGCCCTGGTTGGGTCAGGAGGTTTGTTCTTCTTTGTCTATATGTTCCCTCTGACTACTTTTTACTATGGGAAGATTCCATTCTTGGCACTTGTACCCATTTCATAATACTGTCTTCACTT
This sequence comes from Erpetoichthys calabaricus, assembly GCF_900747795.2. Classification (NCBI taxonomy): domain Eukaryota; kingdom Metazoa; phylum Chordata; class Cladistia; order Polypteriformes; family Polypteridae; genus Erpetoichthys; species Erpetoichthys calabaricus. Next base: position 42,600,873 of record NC_041411.2, on the reverse strand, counting down.
CATATTGTGTGCTTTTATTAAAATGGCACAGTGATTAGTAATCATGCCAATTTAGATACCAGGGTTCAATTCCTGACTAGCCCTTCTCTTTTAAACTTGACACATCCTCCCCATGTCCAAGTGAGTTTTCTCCTGTTACTCAAGATTTCCTTTCTATTCACAAAGACATGCAGATTACAGTAACTGACAAAATTAAATTGGCCTTGTATTTATGAATGGGGCTGTGTAAATCAGAGTGACTTGCCCACAATGGCCCACAATGATTGCTCCCCATCATTCTGTAATGTAACAAACAGGTACAGAAAATTGATGTAGATACATACTGATATATAGAACCATGCACTCTGTGACAAAAATAGATGCACATAGAAGTGTTAGCCTAATTTAAAAGAAAAATTAGAATGAATAGCTTGAATAGCAAGGTGTGCATGTATAAGATGTCTGTGATAACCTCTGGATGCTCACCATAAAAAGTTAATCAACATGATCTCACTCTGTCTGGTTACATAGGGATGATGTGCAGAGAGATGTGGTGTGTACTATAATATCACTTTTGAAACTGGCATGTTGCCTTGCAAAGATGTAACTCTGCTTGGGTCATCCACTGTGTTATGTGCCATTGATCTCTCAACTTTGTTAAAATAGTGATTTGAGTTCATTTAAACAACCTAAAATGCAACTGACTGAGATGGGTAAACTTCAGCAAGAATCCCATTTATTCCTAGGGACTGACTGTTAATGGATGATGATGCCATTTGGATTACATTGTCAAAAGGCATACTGTCAGAACAGTGAGTGTCACCTTGTGTGCCGCCATTGCCTGTGGTAGGTGGTCCCATTTTCTGTTTGTAAGGAGCAATTTGATTGTTTGACTAGTTATGTCCTGAGTGGGTCTTTCCAAAACTTCTTCTGCTTGTTATAACAAAAAATTAATTCTTGGAAACATCAGAAAGGTGTTCTCAACTATTAGAAAAAAAACCCACTAAAAGAACCTGTAATGTAAAGAAGCTTCCCCACACAACAGTGTAACCCCTCTGATTATCAAAAGACAATATTTTTCCTTTTTTATGTATTCTTCTCCAGTTTAGCCTTTGCCTTCTCCATACCCAACTCAAAGTTCAGCAGCTTTACTAGACAGTTTTATTAAACTATTTGGTTAGTGACATAAAAGGAAGACAATGACAAACAGAAGACCTTCAACCCAAGCGTCAGTAATGTCTTTCCATGGTAATGTCCAAGTAAATGAACAAAAATAAGCTGCAATGCTCTCTTCTTGTATACAGTACCCCCCTGAATTTTACTGCCATACATGCAGTGTTCAGTTGGGCATCAGATGTCAAAAATGACAGAAAACACCCATCCATTTCTTTTCTGTCCTTTGCCCAGTTCAGCATCACAGAGTGAAAGGAAACATGAATGCTGAAATTGTTAATTATTTGTATATTCCTTTAAATAATACTTAAGTTATAGACTGAAACATAGCAGTCGTTTGAGTCCCAGACTTGGCTACTGCACATGTCATTATGTATGAGTTTGTGTGTGTGTTGTGATGGCTATCATACTAATCAAGTTCAGTAAATCTGGCAGACACATTTCCTCAAGAAGAGTTACAAGGCAATGATAAATAACATTTTTCTTTTCCATTTTCTAGTTTCTTACTTGTATGCCTCTTGCAAACAAGAGAGAATGCACAATATTGGCAAAAACTGAGAAGCTGTATGATCAGATCATAAAAAAGGTCCCTGAATCTAGTGATGCAAGTACTAATGACCCTGCATCATTTGACAAAATGGATTAGAGAGAAAACAGTAGTAATAGGTAACTTGCTCAAGAATATGCATTAAATCAGTGTCAGGATTTAAAGAATTTGGTTATTTTTATTTTTACACTCTTTGTCTGTGCCATTTTCAGTACCTGTTGTTCTGACACCATATTGTCAGTGTGTGTGTGTGTGTGCATGACATGGTGTGTGATGTCGCATGGCTATGATATGTAAGATTGGCTCATAGTTTAGTTAGCATCTGCCCTTTTCTTCTTTAAATCAAGACAACACAGTGCATTATGCTTGGCTTATTGAACTTTAATATTGTAATTTGGTTAGTGATTTTTGGCTTACTGTATATTTAAAAGCACATCTTGTTTTGCCCTTTGATTCTATTTCAATCATTCTACTAGTAAAACTGGCTGTGCTTTAACAATCAATTTTTTCACCTACCTTTACAACAAAAAGGCCTAAAATGAGAAACCTTGCATTCTTTGCATTATCGGCATTGCTATCACTCTTTAATTTAATATTGTTCTTTATCAGTATGCTGCTGCTGGAGTATGTGAATTTCCCCTTGGGATTAATAAAGTACAGTATCTATCTATCTATCTATCTATCTATCTATCTATCTATCTATCTATCTATCTATCTATCTATCTATCTATCTATCTATCTATCTATTCTCATTTAGCTTGCGTGAAAGCTCATTTCAAGAGCATTACCATATGACTGAACACACGGTCTTGTGGTTTGAAGTCCTAGACATCATACCAGATGGCCTGTCTGTTGGTATTCTACCTTGCCATTACTTCTTCCATATCACTTCAGGGTCACTTGACGCAGAACAAGTATGGGAACATAATGGGTAATGCTGTATGGATAAAGGGTTTTATTGCCAGGGAATGACCCTTGCCTTAATAATAATAATTCTTTGCATTTATATAGTGCTTTTCTCACTACTTAAAGCGCTCAGCAATTGCAGGTTAAGGGCCTTGCTCAAGGGCCCAACAGAGCAGAGTCCCTTTTGGCATTTACGGGATTCGAACCGGGAACCTTCCGATTGCCAGGACAGATCCCTAGCCTCAGAGGCACCGCTCCGCCTTAGTTACATGTAAGGTTTGGAACATGGCTGGAATAATAAAAAGAACACAATGTCAGCTCAGAAAAGGTATTTTTACTGACCTTTTTCACAGCAAAAGCATATTACATGGGTGCTTTTCCAACATGACTACTCATTACTTGGCACGATTGTAATGATTACTTCACTCTCACATGTGGAGAACACTGCTGTACAGGCCATATTGACTACAAGTCTGAGTGGGCAGCTTGTCTGAGGATCATTTATTTTTCATTGCAGACTATATAACCTCAAGTCCTGTGGTGTTAATACCACTTTCAGGCACAGAGAGGAAGCCAGAAGCAGTTATTGTAGCTGACAGAGAAGTTGTGGCCAGCAGAGGAAGGCCCACATTTGCCTTTACGCTGTATTATAATATACTAGTATACTATATTAAGTGACTTTCCTGAACTCTTTCCACCGAGAGGGTTAATACAAAACACCCTCTGATAAAAAGTAGGAAAAATTTGCCTGATATCTTCAAGTTGAAAAAAATATTGAAAGTAAAAATGAGCTAGGCACCTTTCTGGAAAACAGGGAACCCCAGTGTTCCCTAGGACAAGCCAACTACATTCATAGTTGTTTATGTGTTTGCGTTTTAATAGAGTAGCTTTCAATAGCATGTACAAAGACTGAATCTCTAGTTATTAGTTCTTTCAAGTGGCAGAAATTTAAAAATACTAAACTGACATTAGGGTCTTCTGACATTCTGGGGTGAAACAACTAACCAAAAAAAGATGTGAATCAGATATCACAGTTTAATGCTTAGTATGAAACCAGTAATTCTTAAACAAAAAAAATGTCCTTTTTAATTTGATTTGATGAGAGTTCTTCTTTGTTTTGGTTATGAACAGATATATCAACAATTAAAAAAGAGCAGTCATTGACATCAAGTCAGTAACAATTAAAAGAACATAAGCAAATAATAAATTTAACTCTTAAAGAAATAAACATACAAACATTTTGAAAACACCACCAAAATACAATGTATCTATTGGACATCCAGAGAGATGATTCTCTGATATATGTGTGTCTACATGTCAGCCACATTACTGAGGAGCCCATCATTTTTACATCACAAGACATTTTTACAAGAATGACGGAGACATTCAATTAATTGGTACAAATCACTCTGAAGCAATGAAACAAATGAGGCAAATCCACAATAATTGTATTATTTGATAAGAAGTGGACTTTTCGGTATCTATCCATCCATCCATCCATTATTCAACCCGCTATATCCTAACTACAGGGTCATGGGGGTCTGCTGGAGCCAATCCCAGCCAACACAAGGCGCAAGGCAGGAAATAAACCCTGGGCAGGGTGCCAACCCACCGCAGCTTTTCAGTGTCTAAAATAAGAAAATAGAGCTCCTTTACCTCACCACCCCAATTGATCTTCAGGGATTCCTGCTGTTGCAATAGCTTAGTTTTGTCTCCTAAACTAACAGCTGCACCCAAGACTCTTAAATACACTTTTTCCCTCAAAGGTCTATCTTGACTGTCTGTTCCTACTGTCTTTCTTCTCAGGTGAATACACTTTATAAGTTCTGACTCCAATTCACACCAAGTAGGACCATGTAAAATATAATAGCTCATCTTCAGGATCAACACACTGCAGTTGCCTTTAGCCTTAAGCTGAGAAATTTTTAAAAAAAGCATACACCCAGTTATTATTTGAAGAACAGTGAAATAGAGGATGTGTGGAATGTGAGCCAAACACCCAGCTCATCTAGAGCCATGACTTCCAAAAACAAGTAAAATCTTATTACAAGTGTACTATCTATCTATCTATCTATCTATCTATCTATCTATCTATCTATCTATCTATCTATCTATCTATCTATCTATCTATCTATCTATCTATCTATCTATCTATCTGCTGTTTCTGAGCCAACTTCCTCTGATTCATCAACCCATCCATTTATTCAAAGAGTACATGCAATACAGTGATATATGCAGACAGAACTTTTTTCGGGCAGCATCTTTATAAGACAGATTATACCTAGATGGCACACCAGTCAACTATATGAGAAACTCACTCTCACTAATACCAATGTCCACAGAGAGTGACCAGGAAGGAATCTGAACCCAATCTACCAGAACTTTATAGGAAAATGAACACAGAAATCTTTCATTCTCGTTACCCAAATTGCACTGCGTCTGACCCTCACCCTTTGCTTTGTAGGGGTAAGCCCAAATTGCTCAGGGTTTCACTTGCTTTGAAATTTTCTTTATTGTAAATTACCTTGTGACATTGTTTGCTGTGAAGGACACAATATAAAATAACAAATGATTAATGTGTGCCTTATAAGATGTTGATACAAATGCAATAAATAAGATATCACTGGTGCTCTGCTAGAGCCAAAAAAAAATGCAACCATCAAAGAACAAATCTGATTGATGCAGGACCCTCAGGTGAAGTAAACCAATTCAGGATCTAGTGGAGAAACAGCTCTCTGTTAGCTCCCCATATGTGCCTTAAGCAGCAGGCTCCTGCAGATGGCAGTATGAAAGCAAATAAGGTGACTTGTGTCACTTTACAAATGGACCCTTTACAATCAGATATCCTGTTTCAGTTGTTTTATTTTTGGACAACAGAGGCAACCAAAGGGGTACTTTAAAAAGGTGTAAGGTAACACAAATGCTCAATTACTCATAACAAGTTAATCTTATTAATTAAAATCTTTGTTGTTTACTTTGTTATCTTGTGCTACGCTGTGTCTGTTGCTATATAAAATAAAGATTCAACATAGAAAGTAATAAGTTTGGCTTATATTGTAATGATTGTTTTTGCCACAAATAAACAATTTCTGTTTCACTGTAGATATACAGATGCCTGCATAAGCCTCATTAATCAATAATAAAGAACAGCAGAAAAAATGCAGCTGTAAAAACCGCAGTGTTGGAACTAAACAGTGGCCTTTATCAGTGAATGAATAACTGAGCCAAAAAAAACCCCAAAACATTAAGATATTTTATCTAGAAGAGTGGAAAACAAGGCATTCTGTAAAAAAACATAACATTTCAGACTGTATTCTTAAAAAGAAAGTTTCCCCGTGATCCAGAACAGAGAAAAGGTGCAACATAATATCCAAAATTAGAGGACCTCTTAATATATATACAGTATATATAAAATATTTAAAACTCTAACTCTATTACATGAGCTGATAACTCTCAAGTTCCTGTTTAAATAAGGATACATATATGAGTGAGCCGTTTGATGCAGTGTTGTCCCATTTAGACCAGGCTTCTATGTTTCCACAATGTGACTAGGATATGCATTAAATTCCCACTGACCTGAGCTTGAAAAGACATATGGAACATTCCGGCATTTTGCCAAAAGCTGCCATAATAGGACTCAATATTCTTAGGACTGAATTAAGCAGTCTAAGATGTGTCAAAATCTAAGTGACCAATGTAGGCCTCAGTATTAACATTTGCAATGCACCATCTTTAGAAAGTATTTTGTAATGTAAGTAATAATAAACATCCCAACAGATGGGGCATCACAAACATTTGTAGTAATAAAATGCTTTACTACAAATGTTTACGATGCTCCATCTGTTGCAGTGCATATGCTCTGTTATATGCCATTTGGTATAAGATTCGTAAAAGCAGTGTAAATGTTTGTGATGTGCCACGTGTTGGAATGACAAATGCAATGCATTTTATTACTACAAATGTTTGTGAAGCGGAATTCTGTTGGAATGACAAAAACATAGTAACCAGACGGACACAGCCACTTGTCCATTTATTGAGGTGGATAACAGGTGTGTTATATTATTTCCATCCAAGGTAAAACTTGCTTCACTCACATATAGGAATACATGGTCTGTACCACCTGAGCATTTTGCAGGACAGAAACCATCTACAGAAATTGCACTAGCTCATCAAAAACAATACATACACACTTACTCATATCAGGCCAATTTGTGATCATCAGTTCATCTAATCCACATATGTTTGGAATACGGAAAGAAAAGACAGGTATCCAGAAAAAAAAAAGAAACAAAACAACAAAGGCACAGGGAGAACAAGTAAACTAGGCACACACAGTGCCAGGACTTGAGTCCGGGGTTCAGGAGATATGAGATGGCAGTGGTAAACACTGCACCAACTGGGTTTTAGTGCAACACATACACTGTGACTGATGAGTTACATTATGTAGTGCAAGAAATACATAACTATGGAATATACTGTACATATACCATGCTTCACTTCATTCATGTTTATTATAAATGCTGTGAAGAGTTGATGTATTTTATGCACACTCTGATGGGTGATTTGCTCCAGGGGTTGCCAAGTTCAGTCCTAGAGTACCACTGTGGCTACGGGCTATAATTCCAACCAGGATTCATAAGTTTAGCTGGTCACTTACATGTCTTATCAATCTAATTCTTTAGCAGGAATGATGACCTTTTCTTTTTCTGCATTCAGAAAAGTGCTCTAGTATCTTTACATTTAGGAGAAATTCAGAAATGTGTTTTCATTGTCACAGGTTTAAATACTTAACTTTCTTTTGCTATTTTTCTATTTCAATTCACAATATTTCTGTGGGGTTAGCTCTTTAAGCTGTACTCAGAAACTGACAATTAGTGATGTGCAGTGCAGACCCAGGAGAAAATAGCAATGTTAAAGCAGAACTGCTTCATAAATGTTACATTAATGTGTGTGCTCATTAGTAATAAAAGGCTTAAAAAGTGGTCCTCAAGTTCAGTCCTGCAGACCACCATAACTGCAGGTGTTCATCCCAACCACATTCTGTTCTAAACTGGACACAAACTGATATTTCAAAGTTTCTGCCTTTATTGGGTCAATCAAGAAATATTAGGGGACTGTAGCAAGCACTGGTCTGGGTGGCATTAATTATTGCTCTTATTCTTGCTTTTTAAGTTTTGGCTTTTATTATGCTCTGATCATTTAAACCTTTTCTTATTTATTAGCTCATAAGTGAGGTAGTTGCTTCGCTTCACTTCAGTGTCATTTGCACGCGTGTCTGTATAGTTCTTCATAAATCATCAGTATCTAGATACAATTAATGGATTAAACTCCACAGGAAAACTGTGAATAAAATGTTTATGGTAAAAGAAAGTTTGCATTTAGAAATGGTAAAAATGCACATTTCTGAATTTTGTTTACATGTAAATATACTAGCACATATTTCTGAATGCAAAACAATGGAATAAAAGGACTGATTAAACAATGAGATCATTTAGAAGTTAAGACTGAACCATTTATTTGTGAAACTGGTTGGAACGAAAACACCACAGCTGCAATGATAACCCCAGCACTGAACTTGGAAACCCCTGATTTACGTATATTTTACTAATGGTAGATATGCAGATGTATCCACACACGGTAGACTGAAAGGATTGTTTGTATATTATTTTGTATATAGTGTGTAGTGACATGTAGATGTGTATACTACACCATATAGGCCTATATGATGACAAGAGGATTACACATACTGTAAGAATTTCACTGTACTCTGTACACGTGAAAATATTGGACATATATACAGTATTATACATTCTGTAACTTGCAGAATGCATGAATGTCCCCTTTTGTTAAAATACTGGCAACCTTAGAAAGACGGTCTAAGTTACTGTATTACATTTACTACACTTAACGTGACAGACAGCTATTGTGTATTTACCAAAACATGATTTATTAAGGAAATTGCTGTGGTATCAGTGCTTTTTACGGCTTATGCCTAATGTTTATTCAGTGCTCTTTACCTTTTTGCAGGCCGCCCGTTTATGCAGACTTCTTCGATCGGTACCTGTAAGTTTGCTTTATTACGCATCAAAAGTTCCAAACTTTACACCCCGGCTGTAAAAGCTTGAACTTTCCCTTCAATCAGTCAATCTTACATTAAAAGAGAGGGCTCCGCAACAGAAACAAAATCCCCAAACTACTAAAAGCGCTTTGAAAAAGAGCGGGCAGAGTACAAGCACGTTATTTGTATGACGACACAGCTGACAGCCAATCACCGACCGCTACGTCATAAGGACCTAGTAGAGGCTTCCCAGGTAGTTCACGTGTATCACTGTGAAACAAACAAGACGAGGAAGGTCAGCGCATGTACTTGGACACTTTCAAAAAAAGGTAATTAAAAAGGTTCCTAATACATACTTTGCTCATGTATATGTATAGCATTATGTACAGTATATTATACAAACTTTCATAAGATTAAAAGTCAATTCGTTTGCGCAACCTGCTGCTGTCAGTATGTTCTCGTGCAGAGCTGGTGTCTTGTGCCCAGTTTTTTGAGATACTGTATTCTAGTTACAGACGGGGCGCCAGTCTCCTGAGTTTTGGACCGTTCCTAGCTGGCAGAAACCCACACCTAAGTCAAAAACAGGTTAACCAAGAGAAGATTGTATGGAACAACCACCACAAAATCCACCTGGAAAAGCCAATTGAAAACTGTTTATACTTTAAGTTAATCAAAGATTCTCACAAACTCAGACTGTTGAAAGGTGTTCATTGTTCAGTTTATGTACTTCTTTAAAAAGCACAAAATACAAAATAATGTTTCATTGTGGTAGGGAGTAGTGTAGGATTGATTATTATAGATTGAAGATTCGATTGAAACTTTCAGAGTATGAATTGCCTTTTTTAGACGTTTTTAGACTTTGACTAATAAAAAGTCTCTACATTCGTATGTTATTGTATATGCATCAAAAATTCGTGTTATCTTGTTTATCCCAGCCGAACATTCCAATTTATCAGATAGATTACATAACTAACTGTACTCCTGTTCCACCCTTTTTCATTGCATTAAAAAGTGCCGTTTTTTTCCCCTCTCCATTTATAACTTGTTTCCGCTGTAGCACCGCCGACTCTGCCACCAGAATGGAAACGGCTCAGGGTGCCAAGATCACAAATCACTGTGCAAATACTGCAGATCTCTCTCGCATTCTCTTCTCTTTAGCTGTTTAAATTGCTAATGTGTTTTAAAGGCCCCATCTGTGACCACAGATTTGTCAGCCGATTATATTATTTTTCTCTTTCTAAACACTTTTTATTTAAAAGTTCTTTCCTTGCTAACGGGAAGTGGCGGCCAGCCTTTTACATGGAAAAATATTACTCTTTTTTTTTTTCTTTTTTTTCCCACACAATCTACATGGCGTCAATGTTTTAACAGGGTGATTTTAAAAAATGGTTTAACAGACAGAGCAAACCACTACTGATCCAGCACCAGGTGATTAAAAGTGAATCCCTCTTCAAATTTGTTTACACTCCCTGCAACCCATTCTTATTATGTCCAGTCACCACTTCAGCAGCAGCACCTGAACACAGAGTGAGCATCCATTAGTCCTTGCTTCCAACCCTGCTGCTCATTCATTAGGGGCTGTCACAAAAGCAAATAAATGTGTAAACAATACTAGCTCCAACAACTCGATAATTAATAGATTATTAAACATATTGTCTTTTGCCCCCAGACTTAAGCCATTAATTGTATGTGGGCCGCAGGTGAACTTTTATCAGGACATTTGTATAAGGGTGTTTTGCTTTCATGATTAAAATATTTTTCTCAAGATTGCCATCCCCTTAAACTTTTGTAAGAAAGAACAAAATTGAATATGGGTGTAAAATTATTTATAAAAATCAATACATGCACTTTTGTAATCGTTTACCTGTCGACCTGGACACCTATGTCCTTCTTCTCCATTTTCAATACATTTTCCCCAGAGTTCTCCTTTTTGCTGTTTAACAGATTGAGCACTGGCTCAATTTCTTTAAGAAGGTCATTATTTTCAGCTCCTCCATTGACCAAAGAGCCTGGGTCGAGATCTGTAGCACAACTGTCTTCTTTTAAAGTGTTCTGGCTAATGAGGGAAGAAACAACACCATTGATCTGTATCATAGGGCTTAGCACTTGCCCACTGTCTCTGCTGCTGCACACATCCACTGTGGAGCCTTCAGGTTGAAAAGGGAATGGAAAGAGGGGCCTGGTTACCCGGATGGTTTTTCGCCTTCCATCCCCAGTAAAAGTAGTTTCCAGGTGAGTGGTAAATCCTTCTGGGCCTCTCAAGATCAGGACCACATGTGTCTCGGGAGAAATGTTTTTCAGCATTTCTAAAGCACTCTCGTATTTCATATCTACCACAGGGCAGTTGTTGACAGCCAGAACAATGTCTCCAACTTGAACCAGGCCGCTTTCTTCTGCCTCCCCACCTCTGATTAAGTCTGATATGATAATAGGAGGCTTACAAACCCGCTGCTTCACCAAAAACCCAAGGCCACCCACTTTCCTTTTGAAAAGCCTTACAGAAATTATGTTGGGCTGGAGCTGCTGAACACAAAATTCAGTGTCTTCCATGGTGATCGGGCAGGTGGACCAAACTCGGTACGAGTGAAGTGTGAGCTTTGTCCCAAACGTTGCACTCTAACTTGTTTGACTTGCTGAGAATGTCACATGTTGCTTCTTGCGCAATGGTCCATTTTGTGTGGCTTTCCTGCAAATGACAAATATAACTCACTAAAAGTAGGACTGATAATTGAGACTCAGATGCAGCACCCTCACTGGCTCTGCGCACTCAGTGCACACTCCCTCTCTGTGCTGCCTCGTGACAAGCCTGTCTGCTACAGTAAGTGGAATCTCAGCTGTAACATTTCCTGGCTGTATACACTATCCTACATCGCCAAATGAGGATCATGCAAATACAGTACATGGCTAAATTCACCAGTCTCCCTGCTGACAGCCCCCCATGGAGCTGATCTTTGTCAAACCTTCTCTTGGCTGCTACTTCAGCTAAGGGGCAGCAGACACTCAAGGATGAGTTAAAGGAAGAAGAGATGGACTGATGAATTACCTTTAAAATTCTTACAAATCCAGTCAGATTTAAACCTTTCTAAATGAATATCAACATATAAAGCTTGACTTGTATCACACTTTATTTTTATTAAATTCAGGCGCTGACATGTTAAATCATATGTCATTAAGAAAAAGGAAGAGACAGTGTCAGGAGCTAAAAATAAAGCCTCACAGTTTAATGTCCATACCTTAAGCATCAAGCCCCACCATAGAGAATAAGACATTAAAAAGTCAAGCCGAACACAGCACACAAAGCCAACCTAATGGCAAAATGCTCAATACCAAGAAAATCTTATCAGAGGAGCTTGTGGTGTTTAATAACTAACACCAATGAACACAATTTAGCTTTTTTAACTAGAGTGCACTCGACGTAAGACATGGATGTGGTACTATTGGGATCTTAAAGTCTAGTGAGCACTAACCTAATCCACACTTACACTTCATTACTTTTACCAACACTCACACACCAGCAAAATCTTAATTGCTCAATTATTATTATTATTATTTTTTGCTCAATAAAGGCACAGTGCCAACTGTGATTAGAATCTTCATTAAGCAGAGTACTGACAGTTTCTAGAAATCTGACACCCTGAACTGCATTGCAATGAATATATTCTGTTAATTAGTTGTCCTTAACTTAATTTGCTCCTATGCATTATAATGCATAAGGACAAAGTAGTAGTTTGTGAAAAAAATGCAAGATATAAACAGTTATCTAACTGTGCACTCATATTGTTAGTATCAATCAACTTTTCTGCTGAAATCACCATGGAAACACTGGAGTTTAACTTCACAGGAAAGAGCTTTTTAAATGAAGCGAAGGATCCATTTTATGCCAATAGTCTTATAAATATTTATATATTTGTGGCTGTTTTTGTGTGTCAGTGTGTGAATTGAACATTCATTTAGGATATCATTTTGAGGTTACATTGTTGAGAATGAAGAATCCATAACAGCAAAATATTTTCTGAACACTCTCTAGAAAAAATGTAACTGCAGCTCAACATTGTGTATCCTTTTCTCATATGGAGTGCTGGTGCTCCGTGTGAACTTGTCGTTTGGAGTAGGACCAGAAAATGCAAGGTTCAGTCTCTGCCTCTGAATGATAGTTTGCCTCTGACTAATCAATTAATGTGCCAATAGCCTTTATGTTATTATAGATTAAAAAAAATGTTTATATAGAAAGCATCTTGAGAGGTATTCACCATGAGAGGTGCTATATAAAAAAAAATCCTTATGATTCTTGTCACTAAAAATTTTCCATTATGAGAAAGAATGGAGGTATTGTCTGATGTTCATTCTCTGGGCTTCTTGTATTTGAATGGCTGCTAAATTACCTTTATGAGAGCACTAGTATAAATATGCCCTGCGATTACTTGGCGTAGTATCTATGGTAAGCTCCTGTAATGCTTTCTGGATAGGGTCAAGTTCTCCATGATCCTGAAAAGGATGAAGTGGGTTTAGATAAACGATAAACCATTAGTGGACACGCTATTAACTCCAATATTGAAAATAGCTGGTTCTAATTCACCATGCAATCTAAACAAACTTGTCCTACCTAGACATAATTAACAATTGCAAGCAATTTAAACTACGTCTGTATAATAGTGACCCTTTTGGAAATGAGAAGTCCAAATGGGTGGGAGTATTTCATGCAAAAAAAATTGATGGACCTCAGCTTTAGTTTATCTGAATAATTTGGAGTTAAAAGTGGTGGTGTTGGCAGAAAGGAGCTTTAGATGCTTAAGTCTGTGCCAAGCCCCTGTTGTTTTGGCCTGTTTTTCAAACATGAAACCCCAAGGGGATCCACCTACCATTCTCAATGTTGTGAACATATATTGATGCGCTCAGAAACCCAGTGTTACCCCAGGAACCATTCCATCCTAAATGTTATCAGTGTATATCAACATGCTTGACACTGCAAGGTGGAAACACAACCCACACTTCTCAATGTTATAAAGGTATTTCATTAGGCTTATAACTCAAAGGGGGAACCCTCCACTCTTTGTTTCTACCTTTACACCTATAAAGGGATCCTGATATCTTCAAATCTTAGAAACTCCCCTAATTTGAAATGTAGTCTGTCTTTAAATTCTCAAATTACCTAACTATCTGTTTATAAAACAATAATATACTATTAGGATGAATGGGACTCTGTATTGTGGATATGTGGGAAAGACTGGCATTCTGTCTAGTACTGATTCCAATATTGCATCCAGTGCCTTAACCTCTCCTTACCTTGGGATGGAAAAAGGGTAGGTTAAGGGGTAATGAGTTAAAATGTTTTACTTTTGCATCATATGATGAAACCATTTAGCATATATGGCTATAGCACATTGGTGCAGTGGTGGTGCAATGGTAGCGCTGCTTACTCTCAGTAAGGAGACCTGGGTTCGCTTCCTGGGTCCTCCCTGTGTGGAGTTTGCATGTTCTCCCCGTGTCTGCTTGGGTTTCCTCTGGGTGCTCCGGTTTCCTCCCATAGTCCAAAGACACGCAGGTTAGGTGCATTGGCGATCCTAAATTGTACCTATTGTGTGCTTGGTGTGTGTGTGTGTGTGTGCCCTGCGGTGGGCTGGCGCCCTGCCTGGGGTTTGTTCCTGCCTTGCACCCTGTGCTGGCTGGGATTGGCTCCAGCAGACCCCTGTGACCCTGTGTTAGGATATATCGGGTTAGATAATGATGACTGAGTTCAGACTGATTTTAAATTTTGGATACAATTTCCCCGCTAAGCCATCAGGTTATTAAATGTTAATAGTGTCTGAACACTTCTTGATTTTTTTAAAGCTGATGTTACCTGGTCAACATAAAAGTTATAGCAATTCCATTAACAATTCAAGGGTGGGGTTCAGCTGCTCCTTTACAGCTACTGTAGAGCTACAGCACTACTAGATGCCTGCTATAGGTGTAACGTCAGTCTCCAATAAACCCCCACCTCATAAATAATCAGAATGTTGGATCACATTGACAACTGTGCCTTTGTGATAGGCAGTAGGATGGGACCCCAGAATGACATAGTCCCCCTCCCCAAAGCAAGTGATTTGTCACTTTATAGTTTCATACCTGGTAATGTGTACATTCAACCTGAAACAAAAGGTCTGTGAACCAAATACCTGCAACCTTCTATAGGGACCACATGTACAGCACCACAGTCATCACTCTCCAGCCTTCCTTCAACGGTTGGTACAATATAATTCAAGATGAAATGAAATCAACAAAATAAATAAGGCATTAGAGTACTTTTATAAGAGGTTTAATTTGTAGAACTGTCCGAGGTACGTATGTTTTAATTGAACTCTTAAACATTATGATATACTGTACATTTCCTGAAATTAAACTTTTTACAGTTTTGTACTTGGCACCCTTCTTCTGCTCTTCTGTAGTCTTCTCTACGCTTCATTCTATGGGTTTTCCACCGGGTCCCCTGTTAACTCCGAAGACGTGTTTATTACGTTAACTTGTGTTCCTGCAACTCGGGTGGTGCTACTAAGTGTGTTCTTCAGTTTTCTATTCCAGTTTGAAATGTATTTAAGCGCATCATAGTTCCTAATAGTTTAATGTTCTTTTGAAAGCGTATGAAACAGAATAGCATTCGTTATCTGGCTCCTGATTTGATTCGTTTTGCATTACATAGAAAGTTGTATTATTATGGGGCCGCAGTCGTAGACAAGACGAGAATTTGCATAGCCAATGAACAGATTAGGATTCGAATCTGGACTGTGAAGTAGCAGTCCTGCTCATGACGGAAAGCAATTACCATTCAGATTATATCTTTGTAGTATTTTTATCTTTGAATAACGTGCTCTGCCTCCTAAGCACTGATTGAATTCATCGTGAGAATAACATAGTCTATTCTGATCGACATTAGTTTTATTAGAGGAATGTAAATTAAAACGCAAAAGCCTAAATCAAGCAATCGTTACGCATTAAACTTTAAATGTGCTAAATGTGTGGGGTAAGGACTGTCTTCAGGCGATAAAGCGAAACTTTTTCGCACTCGTATGTCTTTGAAACTCTAAAGAAAACCTTAGTTTTATTACATTGGCGGGTCGTCTCGGTTGAAAAGAATGGAAATAAGTTAAGGCGGTCGCTTTGTAGCTCAGTGTGTCTCACACAAACGTACGAGTTATAATTAGGCTGTACCGCATCATACACCGTTAAAACAATCCGAAGAACGATCAAACTGGAAAGACAGTGTGTCCCATGTGACCGTGATCTGCCACTGAGTGAGCCTTCGGGAAATCAAGACAGAGAGTCGAAGCTTTGAATGTTGCCAATGAAATCTGATTGACAGGTCGAACGTGTAGGAGGAGAGTGCTGATGCAATTGCCACAATCTGGCCCTATAGTGTGTGTTCTTACGTTAATAAACCAGAAGGCGATTGTGGTTAAATGTAAGCATTGTGGAAGTCTTAATCTTATTAAAGTTTGCACTGCACAAGAACATAGAAAGAATCTGAAAGTCTCACAAACTCCAGCAGGCACCAATGGGTTCCTAGTCATTAATTCAGGCAATGATGTCCACAATTTTGATAGCTTCAGGCTCTCCCTCTGACATTCAGTCCCTGCCAGGAATGGTTTCTCCTTTGCCCCGGTTTAGCCTTGTACAAAATGTTGACGTTCCTTACGTAATATTTCTTGAGCCTATATGCGTTATTATCATTATCTGGCTGACTACTTTATACAAGGGGACTTACAACATCTGAGGATAAAGCGGGTGTATAAATGGATGCTTTTCCAATTGGAGAAAAAGCAGGTGAATTTACGTAATCATCGTCATACAGTGCCACTAGCAGGATTTGAACCCACAAAGCCTTAGCCACTACGCCATACTGCTTTGCAGAGAAAATAGCCGAGAAAAAATTAATTTAACCTGTCTGTAGGGAAACATCGAAGAACACACTCAACTTCGTCTTAATTATTGCGCGTATTCTTTGAGTTTATGCTATAGCTTCATCCCCAGTACCCGTACAATTTGACAGCAGAGACATGGTTTCCTGAGCAGCCCTTGCAATCAAAGTGACATTTTATTTAAAAATGTTGTTTATGGATATCGTGCAAGTTTAAGCTGTTATGATAAAGAGCTTATTGGCAACCTTAAAAAACAAATCTTTTTTGTTTAATCTTAAAACTTGTTTTCCCCTATCGCAAACCAAAATAGGTAAGCTAAATGTGCTGTTCATTATTTATTTTGCCACATAAACGCACATCCCCGCCAATTTGTTATATTCCAAGAACCAGTCGGAATAATTCCTCAGTTGTGAATTTATTTCAAACTTATTTGAAATAACAGGTGTTACATAAGTCACTCCAACAACTCCTGAGTTGACTTAACACCCCAGAACGTTCCTGCAACAACCCACCGGGTCCCTTGCTGCCTGGTCTGCCTGTTTTAACTGCCTGATCAATAATCCAACACAATTCATTATTTTGACCAATCTCAATGACAAGAGTATTTAGTCAGTTAGGGGCTTACTGGAATTCTGTTGCATCTCCATAGGGAGCAATTATTGTTTTCCAAACGAACTGTCCACATGAAAGTTCCGGAAAGAACCTTTATTCTGTGAGATTTGTGACAATTTCCATAAGTTACCATGAGTATATGATCTTATTGCATACACTCACACACGCAAAGTTTAGGTTTTCTTGATCTGTTTGTATATTTTTAGGTAGGTTAAAGATTTCCGTTTCTGTGCCTTTTTCTGAGCCTTTTCTGTACCCAAAGAACCGCGAAGAACCCTTAACATAATACAATTGTTCTTTGGGAAGCAATGGCTCTACGAGTAACGAAACAACCCACTAAAGTGCCAACCAGTATTTATAAGTGTACTGTACCATACCGGAATGTCCTCATGTGTTAAGAGTCTGGTATGTAACCTCGCCCACACCTGAAACTCAGTCCCGTTCGGCGTTAAATTCAGTTGAGGCAAATAACACCTCTAGCCGAAATACGCCTCAGTCAGTAAAAGTTAACAAATCCCGAAGGCTCGTGTGAAAGATTAAGTTATTTGCACCTTGTCGGTGACTACACGTGTGATGAACTCTGGCCGATCAAAAACTGGTTAAGTGGACACAGGAAACGGATGAAGGATACGAACAGACTTATGCGTGATGATCTTGGTGTTGTTCTACCGGCTATACGCAGAGACGAACTAATGACAGGCAATGCAGAGCGCATTTACAACGCATCTAGTTATTGTGACTCTAACCGTCAATCGCTTCACTGTCACATACGTTACTTGCACCGTAATACATGTCTTGCCCAACACCTCAACCGATTCTGAAAATCAGAATTCTTCGTGTATTTTTGTTAAAATTGTATTAATGTGTTCTCACCCTGTGATGTCCATAAATTATTCTTGCCTTGCGCCCGATGATTACAGGGATGGGCGCCGACTATACCCCGCGACCCTGCCCTGGATTATCAGGTTAGGAAGATGGATGGATGGATGGATATTGAGAGATGTTTCAAACAGTGGTTTCAGTAAATACATTTCCTACTTTCACATGAAGTCGTTTCTGCGTTTCTGAAAGATTATCTAAACACCCATTCGTGTTGTATTTGTTTTATTCATACATTGATACTATTCGGTTTTATAAAAGCTGTGCGATAACTTTACTCCCTATCCAAAAGCATTCTTCTTATTGGGAAAAATGTACTTCAATACGGAGGTGCCTTACTACGCAGACAGCAAGCTTTATTCGAAAACTATAGCAACCGGATGCTAGTAAAGCACAACAATAGGCTATCCTCCTTTTCTGAATTGTATTTCGCTATAGTCTGAAGTCTACATTGAACGGGAATAATTCACGCATACAATAATGATAAAATATTTGGTATAAAATGTTTGGTTCCAATCCAGAACACTCCGATCCCTAAAGTAGCGGCGTTAGCCACAGCGCCACCTTGCCGCGTTAATGTTAGGTTGACAACATTCTTACACTGGCCAATCTTACTCGGTCACCGCTTCTGTCTCAGTTAAACCACTGGAAATCAAGTGAGTTGGTGCCCAACGTGTCCACTAAAAGGTTTATTAATGGAGAAGAAATGAAGGCTCTGTAACTTTCGTTATTGCTATTAAAGGGCGAAAAGTGAACTCCGCCTGAACCTTAGCAACGATTGAAACCTAAGCATATCTATGAAAAGCGTGTTTCCTGGGAAACGATCATTGTGGCTTTATTCGTCTGATTTTTTTTTTTTTAGTTTCCAAATCGAGCTACGCCTGTATAGCATTTTCTGTGAATTATGTCTCCTTTTGAGACATTTGAGACTTAATGTTAATCAGCATTCTTACTGTTCTTTATACTAATTCATAAACTTTAACACTTTAGTAGATGCACTGCTTGTCTACTGGATCGTTGGAAAAAGAGGGATGAACTGGAGTAAGGTTAATTTAAAAGCACTGATAACAAATGGATCTGGTGGCTGTGTTCTAGATAAGTCCTTTAGTCTAAGTTTAAACATGATACACGATTTTACATTTTTTGTTAACATATGTGAAGACTTACAGTTCGGGAGTGGGTGAATGAAGCAGACCCGCCAAGCTTGGACGGAGTGGCACAATTGTAAACGCAGCAGGAACAGCAAACTTTTTGTACGCTCTTAAAAATAAAGGTGCCAGAGTGGTTCTTCAGAGCAATGCCAAAAGACCTACATCCATATGAAAGTTCCAGAAAGAACCTTTCATTATTTAGATCTGTAACAGGCTCCATACAGTACCATCAATAGATTGTAACAGATGCCAACGGGTCATGATTTTAAATCGTGCTGTACACGTCCAGTAACACGGACTAAGTCCAGGTTTTCTTAAAGTATCCTTTTAAGTAGCCTACCGTAAATTAAAGATTTCAGTTTTTTTATATATATTACAAAGTTTTTCAAAGTGCAAATGACCAATTTCATATGCAAAGAACCCCTTTCAGGATTAAATGGTGCTTTGTCAAGCAAGGGTGTTACAAAGGAACCACGCAACCTAACAAATTACTATTATGTTTAAGAATGCAGAAAATCTGGGATATATGAGTGGTTGTAAAAATGTATAACAGTCTAAACATTTGCTTAATCCATTGTAGCTGTGTGCGCAAGGTGGCCACTTCATCAAAGAGCCCACTCCTTTAGGCAAACACACTTGCACTTACTTCGGTGGCCGTGAGGAATTGTCAATCAATCAACCTAATCAAGATGTCTTTGTATGATATTACATTAATGCACAGGATTTGAATCCATGCAGGGCACTGAACTGTTGTGAAATGTCAACGCGACCCACTGCGCCACCGTGTAAAACTGCGAAAAAACAGATATCGGTTGATAACATTAAAATACTTTCCCAGTTCACTAAATACAGTATAACATATGAGATTTTTGCAATTATTTTTTTTATTAAAACATTTAACAATTTAACGTTACGGTGTAAAATAACATATGAGTATTACTATATTTCTTAATGCATTGTAATCGTGCAATAACTGGTAATGTAATAACAAATGCTAAATAATAATCTTTTAATTGTGTCGCGGGAATAAATAAATATGTTGCAGGTTTACAATGAGGACGCACGTTACCGGTGAAGTCTAGCAATGTCTGAAGATTCCAATGCAATTACCTCCCATCATGACTGAAGTGTTTATTGATCATGAAAAATAGTACAGTGGAGAAGAAGAATGTTGTCTTCTCCAAAAGAGATTTCATTTTAGGATTAATTTTTTTTTGTAATACTGAGTTGCAGGGTGGTGCAGTGGTTGGCGTGCGTGTCACAGGACACCCAAAGACATATGTGGATTGTGAATCCAGGCATGTAGAACGGATTTCGCTGTTATGAACCAATTTTCCTCAACACTCTTAAAATCACTGGTTCTGAAATGGCACTGTACTTGGTTGTGTAGTAGATCCATTACTTGACAAAGAGCTTCAGGGAACAGTGTGTTGCATATATGAAATAGGTGCTTTGAGCTTTGACAAGGTTTATGGGCAAAGAGAAACATTGAACCTAGCAGCATAGTGACAGACCTGGAAAACCTGAACTTAGCCTATGTGATTTACCTGCAGCAGTCCTTTTAAAATGAGGATCCCACTGGTATTTCACAGATTTGTTATCGTTTATTGCTGGTCACTCATGGAGTTACGGATCTAAATAAGTAAAGGTTCTTTAAGAGTGTACCTGATTTTACGTTACATGGCCATAGCTTCATTATAAGTGGAGTTGTTGCAGACGGCAGTGACACGGGGTGTGACGCTCAGTTATAGGATTTTACAGCTCCCCCAGTTCACTGTTTTTTTAACAACTGCCTGCAAATTCAGACGTTTGAAATGACTGGAGTCCCTAAATTGGCTGGAGTTACATTCAGTGAAGCTTCCATCACAATTGCTGCCAAGTCAGACTTTGGCTTTCCCAATACACTGAATTAAAACGGATGGATTAATTACTATTGATTACAACAAACCACCTTATTTTCTTTGTTAATCTTTATTAATGAAAAACAACAGCTATCAAGACATAATTAATAACTAATGTTTAAAACACGTTTCCTCAGAGCGTAACTTTATAATAATAACGCCATATAACGACACTTTTCAATAAAGTGAGAATTTACAGTTAAACATAACATCGTCGTCGTTGGGGGGCGGCACTTCCGGC
Source organism: Erpetoichthys calabaricus (assembly GCF_900747795.2). Lineage (NCBI taxonomy): Eukaryota > Metazoa > Chordata > Cladistia > Polypteriformes > Polypteridae > Erpetoichthys > Erpetoichthys calabaricus. Next base: position 42,579,534 of record NC_041411.2, on the reverse strand, counting down.
AGCACTGAGCCCAAGGCAGAAAGCAGTTCTGGACTGGGTGCCAGTGCTTTATAGATTCTAGCCAAGCACTCATATTTACACGCTACTCTTTGGAGAAACAAGTCCCACTCTACTGAGCATGTTTACTCACAGTCCGTGTGCTAGGTTGATAGATTGGCAACGACTTTTTGTTTTATTTCAATTTCGCTTTGAGGAGAATAAAACATAGGCAAATTTGCGTTTGATTGACACGTACACGAATGTATGAATATGGTAATTTTCAATATCCTCTTAATATTGTCTATGGTCGCAAGGGGTCGGAGCAGGACCTATCAGCGTGGGGCGCAAGGAAGAAAATGGCAATAGACCAGGTCCTTTGCAGACACATCCACGAACTCAGATTAATACTGAGCCAATTTACAGTGGCCGATTTTCCCAACGCGCAGGTCTTAAGATATGAGAGAGGAAAACCAGGGTAACCCGAGAAAACCTCACGTACACACAGGGATAACTTGGGAACTCCATACTGATAGTGACTAGGCAGGGCTGTAAACTTAGCAGCGTCCATCTCTAGTCATTCATTTGTTCGTGCATTTTCCGAATCTTCTCATGCAATAGGTTGAGGTGATATCGACCTTATAAGGGTTCCGCAATGTAAATATCAAGAAGCAGAACATAAAAAGACAGCGTCAGCCTTCTCCAAGTGCAGAATAGGCAATCATTTTCTAACCTGCGTAGTCCTGAACAGGGTCGCGGGAGTCTGTTGGAGCCTATCCCAGTTAGCATATAGGTAAGGTATAAGGTAGCAAACCCTGGACTGAACGCCAGTCCATCGCTTGACAAACACACACGGGCCAATTAAAGTTCGCCAATTCGCCTAACCTGCATATCTTTGGACTGTTGGAGGAAACTGGAGCACCGGGAGGAATCTCACGCTGACACGGAGAGAAAATGTAAACTCCACTCGAAACCTGTTCTGGTTACTGCGCGTCGCCCATCAAATACAGAATAGTTTAGAATACTTGTAAAGAATCATGCAACATGACGTGCCACAGCCTCTGTGAACAAAATGCTTGACGTATGGATTGAGGCAAGCTATGAAAATTAAAACAACATCCTTGGGATATTATAGAAATAACAATAAATCATAATATCGCACATTGTAGAACTGCAGGAAATCGTACGCTTACCGTGGAAGTGACTGACAGGTGACTGAACTTTTCTATCCTCTGAAGTCCATGTTCTAAGCCAAAGCCTTTTCGTCAACTTCAACCGGTTGTTGGGAGCTGTGTTATCTGCAATCGCTGGGAAACCGAAGTGGCCAAAGCGTAATTAACAGAACAACAGACAGCAATTCCGCTATGTGCTCATAGTTGTGTGCTAGAGAGCGAGATGCCCGCGTTCAGACAAAAATATGTGTCAGCGCGGCTATAATGAAGTACACGTGATTAAATAAAGGTGCTGCTTTTATACTGACAGACAACTGCTGACCTTATCTTTTGAGACAATATTGACAGAAGGTCACACGAAAAGCCAAATCACCGTTCGGTACCCGTGTCTTAACGCACAGATCTTAGCGTGGTAAGCAACAGAAAGAACAAAATATTTAACTGCACACAGCCTCGTCCCACTTCTTATAAGGAACGGAATTTTAAGATCGCAACATTGCAGTGGTTTCCAGTCCGTTATTTATATTTAAGTTTGGCGTTCAGTCTCGGCTTGTGGCAACAAATGGTTTGCCCATCAGCTGAGTCTGACAGCAATGAAAGATTCATTGGCATTTTGCCGGTGAATTGAAAAGTCCTTTTCCGGACCGCGGATATTATATAGTGTGTGCGAATTGGTCCAATACAGTCGACCAGCATCATCTATTTTAATTTCTGATCTACGTCCTTCCTTATACTCTGGCATGTTGACCCCCACTACCAGTGATGGGCACCTGCATCTGTCCTATTACCAATTCAGACTCTCAAGTGTACCACCCTGGCCATATGCCCCTATGGACTCTCACCTGTATCCGTCCTCACGTCGTCTGTCACCTGAGTTCCCCCTGATGCTCTCCTTTGCTGTTCGCCAAGTGTGCTTTCCGGAGAGGACGACGCACTATAAATATGTGAGACGGGGACCCTGAGAGGAGCGCCCGAGCTCGTAATGTGGCAGTCGCGCCGTCCAACCAGCGTCGGGGGTGTGGAGGGATTCGAGCGATCTGGCAGAATCGGAGGCAAACAGACAGGGAGGCACAAGGGCGCAGGCATTCAGAACAGAGGTTGGCGCTCCAGGGGATCGCAGTCTGCATGGCAACGGAAGGCTATATAACATTGTATCGCTTCAAGTGCAAGTCTTACATTCCCATAATGTTCTGCGTTATGTCATCTTACATGTTTACAGAGCTTCGTTAATTACAGCTCAGAATGCAGATTTTAAAGCAATCCACTGCCCAGCATCTACTGTTGAATACGGAGTGTGTGCTCGAAAAGTATCAGACGATTGAATGGTCAGTTATTGTATAGTGTTCACCTATTCGAGTATATGTTCTATATTTCTCATTATGTAAATCAACTGTGCACTAGATGGCGATTGTTTAATCTTGCACGCATTGTAAAGTTTACTGTTTTTGGTGTTAACTACAAAAAGCGCTATAATAAAATAAAGGTGGCTTGACTTTTAAAAAAATATTGCGTAGGTTTCTGTTTCTGCTTATTACAAAGTGATGTTTTTTATCACATTTGTTGCTTTTATAAAGTTTTCTGTGACAATGATATTTGTGTAAGGCACAACAAAAAAATAAATCTGCGCCGTGTGGTTTCATAAATGTTTTTCACAACATCATATCCCGTCGAAAGCCGCAGAGGTCCGAAAGCATTAACTCACAGCCATCTGATTTGTAGTGGCCCTTTAAATTAAGCTGCCCTTCAGAGGAATGGGGTAGATATCACAACCGGACATCAGAGTAATGTATAAATTTCACTCACAGAGTGATCGGAATTTTGAGGCAGCAGTGCTGCGCCATAGACTGCCAGTTATGCATGGTATACAATAAGCATGATCTGCCTGTTCACTGCATGGTGTGGCTAATTCACGCCCTATCCTTGGCCCTGTGTTTAGAGAAACAGGCACCATTGTGTGCATTTGCTGTTATATGCATGTGTAACAACATGGGCAGAATCCTGCATAAATCCCAGTTTTAATATTTGCAGGTAATAATATATACGGGAATAGTTTAGAAATCCCAATTTCATCTGGGTGATTCTTGTCATTATGTTTGGTGTCAGTGACAGCCTCCAAGTCCTATTACTGCTCTAGATAAAATGATTGCCTCTTATCCAGCTGCTCTTGTACTTTTTTTCCTACTCTCTTAAAAATACATGGCACTTTACTGAGTTGTGTACTGTAGCTCCTTGCAGCCCCATTGATTGAGAAAAACCCATTTAATTTTTTTTGTGAAAGGTTCTTTACAACAGAACTGGTTCTTTGGGCTAATGTATGGAAAAATAAGAAATCTTTTATGTATAGCAGGCAACCTAGCAGTGCATTGACAGATCAAGAAAATCTGAACTTAGCTTGTGTAATTGTATGCAGCAAGAATCCATTGGTATTTCATAAATCTGTTGCCATCCATTCATGAGGATTTATAAACATCAGACACAGATTTTTATAAAGATTCTTTCTGTATCCTTCATATGGATGGTTCTTTTGGGAGCCAAAATGGTTCTTCTATAGCATCACCCTGAAGAATTCCATTGGCAGCTTTATTTTTAAGAGTGACAGTGACAGTTAATGCTTATAAATTTGTCTGTCTGGCAGAAGGGAAGAACCAATCCTGGACTGGTCGCCAATCTATTGCAAGTCACACTCACATGCCCACTTGTGTTTAAATGAGTTTAATGTCACTTGTGGCAGGAAAACCCAAATGCCCCTCCCCCCAATGAAAACCCTAAAAATGGCAAAGAAATTTGCGTCTTTATTAGATCAATGGTAACATTGGTGAAAATATTGAATAAAATCACAAAATCTGCTTTCTTTTACAAAACTATAAATGTCACTTTTAAACGTAGACTAAATACTGGTACTGTATGCATTTTCAAAGATTGCGGCCCAGAGTTGGTGTGTTTGAAATATATATTCGCATTCTGTTTTTATTGATGTGTATTCATGCAGGTAACGCAGATCTCCTTCAAGTGTACGTGTTAGATAGGGGATGGTAAACTCTCTTTTATTGGTGGTAAGCTACAAGTTTTAACCCTAATGGCATCTGAGTTGGGGGTTTTTAAGCAATTAAAATAATTTCAGCGGTATTCCACTACAGAAATCAACTGGAACTTGTGGGACCTGGCTGCTTGTTAAGGAGAGCAGGAGGCCTATAGGCACGCTGAACAGTGGGCAGTAAGATGTGATTATAGGATAAACTGATAGAACACCCAGGAAGAAAAAGAAAAAATGGAATTTGAATACTGCATATCAGATAGTGTACAAAGGAAGCACTTATGGAAGTATTCCACACCCATAAGAGCATACAGAAGGCTAAATGTAAAAGTTACTACAAAAATAACTACATAGGTGGGATACACAAACATGAATACATAAAGTACAAAATAAGCAAAAACAGCACAACAAAATATAATGCCTCTTTGTATGTTCCCAAACAGGTTTTGAACCCCTGTCTACCTTTTGAGGTGGTTTGCCCAGTTTCCTACTACAATAAAGCAAACAAACTAGATTCTGGCCTTTCTTCTTTCCCATCAGCTGAGAGTTCACTTTTTTCTTCTCCTATCTCTGCATTTATCTGGCCCCTGCTTTGAAGGGTCTTTAAACCCCTTCCAGAGGTCACTTCAGGTCAAGTAATAGAATCACTTTCTGAGTCGGGGTGACTTTTCATTTATTCCGAGGACACCAGGCTAATATCACATGTAATGACTCCACATTTAGCTGCACACTTGAGCTTTACACTGATCTTCACGGAGCAGGTTTCCAAGACAGCACATCAGATGCCCATACTATCTAAATGAGAGCAGGGCCCATATGTTCCTCTTTGAAGCCAATTGCCAACTCTGACTTTTCCCTCTTTGGATTTGCAAGTAGTGGGTCAGGCATTCCTACCAGTAGCTGGGTATCTTGCCCTGAAGTGTTCTAAAGGAGCATTACATGCATCCTTGTAGTCCATTTTCCTGCCTAACATATGCTAGCGACCCTGCCTTGTACTTGGACCTGCAACTAAGAGTTCCACTGCACTCTGTACACATATTAGTACTACTACTGCTATATAATATAATATAATATAATATAATATAATATAATATAATATAATATGGGCGGCACGGTGGCGCAGTGGGTAGCGCTGCTGCCTCGCAGTTGGGAGACCTGGGGACCTGGGTTCACTTCCCGGGTCCTCCCTGCGTGGAGTTTGCATGTTCTCCCCGTGTCTGCATGGGTTTCCTCCGGGTGCTCCGGTTTCCTCCCACAGTCCAAAGACATGCAGGTTAGGTGGATTGGTGATTCTAAATTGGCCCTAGTGTGTGCTTGGTGTGTGGGTGTGTTTGTGTGTGTCCTGCGGTGGGTTGGCACCCTGCCCGGGATTGGTTCCTGCCTTGTGCCCTGTGTTGGCTGGTATTGGCTCCAGCAGACCCCCGTGACCCTGTGTTCGGATTCAGCGGGTTGGAAAATGGATGGATGGATGGATAATATAATATAATATAATATAATTAATTGTATTATAAGGTCACTTAAGACATGCATAAAACAAAAAAAAAAAAAAACAACTAACCTCTACGACTGACTGCTTCACTGACTGGGACTGTCTTTTACCTTCAGTTTTCAACTTCAACCCAGTTTTGGGTTTTGCAAGAGCATCCTTTGTGTCCTAAAGGGATCATAGTTAGATAACAGATAACAAATGATAAATGTAGCAATCAGCTTGTTAGTAATCAATCAGAAAATGGCATTGCGTTAAGCTTTCACTTAAAAATATTTATATGCATAATAACCAACAGCAGTTTAATACAGTATAAGCTGCACAAAGAATTATACAACCTGGTAGGGTCCATGCAGTTTTTATATCAGCAAGATGCTCTAGGTGGTCCAGTCCCCTAGTTACAGATTTCCTTAATCGAAAATTGTAAAGAAAGATTTCTTACCAGAGAGAGAGAGAGGGATCTTTTCCAAGAGACCAGTAGCGATAAAGCAGCAAATGGCAATTTCCATTTAAGTAACCACAGCTCTTCTCAAAGTGTCCATTGTTGACACTGAGGTGAGCTATTTCCAAAAGTATCAAAAAAGCAGTAGCTGAACTACAAGCTCAGTTTTATCCAACAAAGTGGCAAGTGAACAGAGAGAAAAACTCTCTTTGAAAAGGGTCAAATAAAAGGCAGTTACCATCTCACCCAAATAAGTGCACACACCTGACTTTCTTTCTGCTAGCTGGGCACACAAGTTCTCAAAACACAGAATATTGCTAAATCATTACTTTCTAACTTAGAAAAATATTCTGAATTCTGATTTGCCTTTCAGGATTAAGCCTTTTACCTGAAGTCTGTCAGCTGAAAAGGTTAAAGTATCTCCTATAAATATAATATAATATAATATAATATAATATAATATAATATAATATAATATAATATAATATAATATAATATGGGCAGCACAGTGGTGCAGTGGGTAGCGCTGCTGCCTCGCAGTTGGGAGACCTGGGGACCCGGGTTTGCTTCCCGGGTCCTCCCTGCGTGGAGTTTGCATGTTCTCCCCGTGTCTGCGTGGGTTTCCTCCGGGCGCTCTGGTTTCCTCCCACAGTCCAAAGACATGCAGGTTAGGTGGATTGGCGATTCTAAATTGGCCCTAGTGTGTGCTTGGTGTTTGTGTGTGTCCTGCGGTGGGTTGGCACCCTGCCCGGGATTGTTTCCTGCCTTGTGCCCTGTGTTGGCTGGGATTGGCTCCAGCAGACCCCCGTGACCCTGTGTTCGGATTCAGCGGGTTGGAAAATGGATGGATGGATGGATAATATAATATAATATAATATAATATAATATAATATAATATAATATAATATAATATAATATAATATAATATATATGACAACAAATTGAGGATCTACCACATACTATAATGCCTGTGTTCACATTTTTATTGAATATTTCAGGTACATTTCTCAAAGTCTCATTTTCCTCTGGTTTGTTGGCCATCGCTTACCATTTAGGAGCCAAATGCTACCACTTTGCCATTTTGTACCCAATGATAAACCCAATGCTGAGAGAATGAGTCAGTGGTAAGATGATGAGTAATTTGGTTTTCTAACTCAGTGCCAAGAGACCTTTGCTGAACTTTTGGCCTTCCTCGTGTGTAGTCACTTTGTTTTTACTCTTAACCCATTGAAGTCAGCAGTCTTACAAGAATACTTCACATATCATTTGTGAACGCTTTGCCTCATTGTAGATATGCATATAATTATTTAGTATTCTAATCTGACAATAAAATAGTTTCACTGGGAGACTTTTGTTCACTTTGTATGAAACACATTTACAGAACAGGTAATGTGTGAGTGAGAAATCATTCCAAAATCATTGCCAAGGAACAATTTATTGGTCCACAATAGAGCAACAGCCATGGCCATCTTCATTTCAAAATCTCTGTGGAGTACAGCGATCATACCTCTACCATCATTGACTAATTTTTATTTCCAGTCTATCATTATTTTTTTCTTTTAAGGAAGCAAAGGGTTGCAGGTAGAGGACCCTGTTTGGAGTTAAGAAAGAGTGAAAAATCTGAACAAGTAGTGGGGATTCAAACTGATGTACATGCCTGGAACAAAGTGTATCACTAGGTGGCAGTAAGACCTCCAGGGCTGCTGTGTTAGCAAAAGCAACTTTGCTACTGGCACTAAAGGTGGCAATTGGATGTTAGGTGCCAGGCAATCTGGTTTAATTTAAGGGTTTCTGACCCTTTGACTATCAACAACAACAACAACAACAATATTTATTTATATAACAGACTTGCAAACAACAATGCAGCTCAAAGTTCTTTACAAGACATCACAGAGAAAGTTACAATTAAGATTAGGCAATAATATTAAAGAATAATTAACAAAAGAAAAATGCAAGGTCAGATGGCTGGAAGGACAGAAAAAAACAAACTCCAGTTAGGCTGAAAAAAAAAAAAAATCTGCAGGGGTTCCAAGGCCAACAGACCACCCAGCCCCCTCTGGGCATTCTATCTAAGATAAATGTTCTTAAATCCCTCCACTTAGTTTTCAGGCTTCACATGATAGGATTTGATGAAATTGGTCTTGTGGACAGCTGAGAAAACCGCCTTCATTCTGTCATTACAGGGGACTGCATGGTGCCTTGATCAGGTGGTGGTGGTGCAGATTGCAGACACTGAAGAACCGGAAAAGACAGAAGAGAACTAAAATGTAGTTATAAAAAAGCAATTTTTAAATAATTGGCTTTTAGCAGTTTTTACAATGTTCCACAGTATTAGCCTAGAGAATTTCTGTTGGTAAAGTATTCCAGATATTAGGCACATAACAGCAAAGTCCGCATCACTACTTCTTTTAAGCATGGCTTTTTGAATTTTAAGCCGACCTCCATTCGAAGATCTAAGGTTACAACTTGCAGTTTAGCAAGACAGGCATTCCAAAATATAGGACGGTGCAAGATTATTTAAGGCTTTATAAACCATTAGCAGTATACAGTGATCCCTCGCTATATCGCGCTTCGCCTTTCACGGCTTCACTCTATCAAAGATTTTATATGTAAGCATATTTAAATATATATCGCAGATTTTTTGCTGGTTCGCGGATTTCTGAAGACAATGGGTCTTTTAATTTCTGGTACATGCTTCCTCAGTTGGTTTGCCCAGTTGATTTCATACAAGGGACGCTATTGGCAGATGGCTGAGAAGCTACCCAACTTACTTTTCTCTCTCTCTCTCTTGCGCTGACTTTCTCTGATCCTGACGTAGGGGGTGTGAGCAGGGGGGCTGTTCGCACACCTAGACGATACAGACACTCGTCTAAAAATGCTGAAAGATTATCTTCACGTTGCTACCTTCTGTGCAGCTGCTTAGTGAAGCGACATGCTGCACGGTGCTTCGCATACTTAAAAGCTCGAAGGGCACGTATTAATTTTTGACTGTTTGTTTTTCTCTGTCTCTCTCTCTCTCTCTCTCTCTCTCTCTCCCTGCTCCTGACAGAGGGGGTGTGAGCTGCCGCCTTCAACAGCTTTGTACCGGTGGTGCTTTGCATACTTAAAAGCCAAACAGCCCTATTGATTTGTTTGCTTTCCTCTCTGTTTCTGACAGTCTGTGCTCCTGACGTGCACTCCTTTGAAGAGGAAGATATGTTTGCATTCTTTTAATTGTGAGACAGAACTGTCATTTTTGTCTTGTCATGGAGCACAGTTTAAACTTTTGAAAAAGAGACAAATGTTTGTTTGCAGTGTTTGAATAACGTTCCTGTCTCTCTACAACCTCCTGTGTTTCTGCGCAAATCTGTGGGCCAAGCATGACAATATAAAAATAACCATATAAACATATGGTTTCTACTTCGCGGATTTTCTTATTTCGCGGGTGGCTCTGGAACACAACCCCCAAGATGGAGTAGGGATTACTGTATTAAAGTCAACTAGCCAACCCGCGGCGTAGCATACGCTGCATAATTATGTTTAGATGGGTGAACACTTCCTGAACGACACAGTTGTCCAAATGGGGTGGGTTTGTGGATACCATTGTGAGTGAATGAAAAGATGGACCTCTGGAGAGAGCAACATACAATTGTCTGTGACTGAAAGTGAGATCGCCTGTGACGATAGAGGCCACGCTGGTGATAGTTACTTTGTCGGTAGGGATAAGTTTCAGCACTTGCGTTTTGCGGCATTTTGCGGATAAAAGGCAAATTATCCGCGACAAACAAACTGTTTTACACGCTGCATACCAACCCGTGGCGTAGTATACGCCGCATAATCACACCGCTTTTTTAATGTTTTTTAAGCAGAGGGAAAAAAATGAATATTTGCAAAATGAAAAGATAGACCTCTGGAGAGAGCAACATATAATTGTCCATGACTGAAAGCGGGATCGTCTGTGACGAAGAAGGCCACGCTGGTGAAAGTTCCTTCGTCGGTAGAGATAAGTGTCAGTACTTGTAGATTAATATGTAGCGAGTCTTCGTTGTTGATGCTTAATATAGCCTGCGTACTGAGATGTTCCGGAGTCACAGTTGAGAAACACTTTTTTAATGTCTTTTAAGCACAGGGGAACAAATGAACATGTGAAACATCCGTAATGTAATAAGCCACCAAGAAAAGTAACATTGCAACAATGCTATCTACGACCCGATCGCTGTAAACAGAAGTGAAAACAAAATTGAGCCCGGTGCATTCTTTAACTGCTTTGTGGCGCTGTAGTAGTGCTGCTGCTTTGCAGTAAGGAGACTGTGGAAGATTGTGGGTTTGCTTCCCGGTTCCTCCCTGTGTGGATAGCGCTTTGAATACTGAGAACACCGCTATATCAATGTAACAAAGTATTAACAAGAAATTGTCTTCGTGTAATAGTAAAAGGCAAATTATCCGCGACAAACAAACTGTTTTACACGCTGCATACCAACCCGCGGCGTAGTATACACCGCATAATCACGCCGCTTTTTAAATATTTTTTAAGCAGAGGGAAAAAAAATGAACATTTGCAAAATCCGTAACGCTGCTTTCAGTAAGTACAATACACACGCATTTAATTTGTCAGCCACTTTTTGCCAGCCGTCTTTTCTGGTTTGGGCTGCTTTTGCAGTGTTACCGCTTGTGCATATTAAATCTTGAAATCCATCGAGTAACTAATTAACTAACTAACACCCACCCACACACACAGCTTGTGTGAAAAAAATGCGCCCGTTCTTTCATCATTTTGTTGCAGCCTATCAAAGACTTGCTGATCATGTTTTCTAGACTCAATATACATTGGCTTTTCACTCAGCGTGGGGGCGTGCATTCATCTCGGATTATTACATCAAGGTAGACTAATCTGCTACACGGCTGCGTTTGAAAAACCAACTTATCCCAGATGAGTTTCACCGGCAGTAATGATTAGGAATCCGGTTGGAACAAAACCCTGCAGCCATAGGGGTTCACCAGGACCGAGTTTGGGAAACACTGCTGAACACAGACGAAACCGACTCAGGTGAGGAGTTGGGGCGGGCAAAGTAGTTGCAGCTATTGATTATTCAGTGTTGTTTGCCTGGGTATCTGATCTGCTCGATGGGATCAGAAATAAAAGGAAAACAATGTGAAGGCAATGTCACAGGTGATCCTGTGGTATAGCGGGTCCACAGCTCCCCTTCAAAAGGCCATTTTTAAATAATCATCGCACTCACAGTGTAGCGAGGGGCGTGGAAGTGTGGCTGAAACGGTTTCCGGGTGGAGTCGTGCTGTGGGCATTTCTCCCCTGTGCAGTGTGCGAGCGAGTGAGGAGAGAGAGAATGCAGGCTCGAAGGCAATGTGTTCCTGTGGTATAGCAGGTCCATAGCTCCCCACCAAAAGGCCATTTTTAATCAGGCGACTGACAGTAGTGGAGTCAGGCACAGAGAAGGTCAGCTGCTGAGAGAGCGTCTCGACTGTTGCAGGGCCTGCATCAGTGAAGCAGGTGAGACGCTAATGAAAAAGAGGCACAGGGCTTATTGGTTTTTAACGACTGCTTCCTTCATTGTGTTTTAACCTCAGTTTTAAAGGATTGTTTTAAGGATCCCATGGGATACCCCTCGCAAACTGTTTTAGACGCTGCATACAGCGATTCACATCCGTGAGAAACACGCCTCTATGAACAGTCAACGTGACTCAGAGGTGCATGTGGACTGTAGCACAGATGAACATAAATGACGGCGTGTTTTCTGAGGCGTCGCGTCTGAGTTGGTGGGCGTGGCTCTGAGAGTTGTCGTCGTATCCAGTGGTCTTAGAGTTGGTGAGCGTGGCTGTCTTGCGTGCTTTCCATGGGTGTCTACTTGTCGGCGGCTTAGTGAATTATATATATGAATTCTGAATGACACAGGTAACCAATGTAACAACACTAAAACTGGTGAGATGTGGTCAAATTTTCTTTTTCTAGTTAAGATTCTGGCTGCTGCATTCTGCACTAATTGCAACCAATTTATGTCTTTCTTAGATAGAGTGCATTGTAGTAATCTAGTTGACTAAAAACAAAAGCGTGAACTTATTATTCAGTGTCTTGTAATGTTATAAGATGTCTAACTTTTGCTATATTCCTTAAGTGAAAAAATGTTGTCCTAGTATTCTAGTTAATATGTAATTTAAAGTAAGTCAGAGTCAATGATTAGTCCCAAATTCTTTACCTCTACCTTGACATTCAAACCTAAGGGATCAAGTTTATTTCTAATGTATTCACTATTTCCATGTTTGCCAATCACTAAGATTTTATCCTCATTTAGTTTGAAAAAGTTAGTATTCATCCAATCGGAAATACTGGTAAGACATTAGCTCAGAGAGCCAAGGACATCAGGATCATCAGGTGCTATAAATAAATAAAGCTGTGTGTCTTCTGCATGGCTATGGTAGCTCACCTTGTGCTTTCAGATAATCTGACCTAATGGAAGTGTTTAGATTGAAAAGAGCAGCGGACCCAGAATAAATCTTTCTGCTATACCATATTTAATATTACGGGTCTCTGAAGTACAATCATCATAACTAACAAACAATTTTATACCTGTTCAATAAGGCTGAAACCAATTTAAGATGCTGCCAGAGAGACCCACCTATTGTCTAAGGAGATTTAAAAGAATACTGTGGTCTATGCTGTCAAATGCTGCACTGAAGTCTAAGAAAAATAAACAGATATACAGTCTCTGTCCACATAAACCCACAAATTATTTACTACTTTGACCAGTTTATGTACTGTGATTTGTTCTAAAACCAGACTTGAACTTATCAGGGATATAATGTTTATTCAAGTAATCATTCACCTAACAGAGAGAAGGAAAAAGGAGATAGTTGGCAAGGGGCAGAATGTCAACTGTATAAGTGTGTGTGGGGCAGCTTGTGGTTCTAAGTCAGGAGACCTGTGATCTTGTTGTTCTTTAAAGGGTGAGGTGTGGAAGGACTGGCCAGAGGCTAATTTTAATCCCCAACCTGTGTATACAAAGGTTTCTCTGTGTAGTCTGTTTTTTTATCCAATATTATATTTATATTTATTTTCGTGACTTACAAAAGAAGTCAACATGATTGAGTGAACATCAATCTGGATGATCTTTGGGAACAGGTGTTACAGGAAAAGGTTACAAAATTGATCATCACAAGTGTAGAATTCAGAACAAAATATAAGCGAGTTACAATCCCTAGATAATAATAATAATAATCATAATCATAATAATAACAATACTTTTTATTTATATGGCTCCTTTCCCATAGTAAAAACCTAACAGCTAATATCAGTAAGAGAGAAATTCACCAAGCAAAAGAGTCTTCAAATGCTTCTTAAACATTGATGGAGTCAGAAGTTCAAATGCCGGTGGTCTGCTCATTCCACCAGCTGAGAGCTACACATGAATGGATTCTGGACTGAGATTTAATATGATGCACAGATGGCATCATTCATTGGCTTACCTAAATAGTTGATACAAATGTGTTTACTTGCTTATGTGTTTTGTAATGAATTGCTGTCTTGACCACCATTGGATGCAGTTTTGCATTCAGTACTGGCAGGCATCTCATGACCACCTACTGTAAGTTATTCCTTGGAATGAAAGGTGTTTCCACACTACTTCAAGCACAAGCAGGTTCATTTTAGAATTTGGCCTTGGTCTGATTTAAGCCTAGTGCCCAATGCTACTTGAAAAGATTCTAGCCACTTTGACCCAGAACTAGTTCAAAGGAATTTGATGATGGACAAATAGATAGAGAAAATAAAGTTGAGGAAAACAGTTGAGGTTCTGTAATTCTTCCCCTAAATCACTCAGATGTTTCCCAGAACATTTGATAATATGCTATTGCCGTCATTGTAGTCTGGGTTTATGTGAAAGAGAAATATGAACCCTAAAGACATATAGAAGTGTTAAAGGAATGCTCCTCCCAAAAATAAAAATAATAGTTACTTACCTCATATACTATGTACTGACAGAAAAGAAAAAATGTTCATGTTTTAAATTGAATATTCACCTCTCATTCGTTGTTCAAGGGTCCTGTCATCCGATCCAAAAGGGCTATCCTATGAGCCTTTAGTTTCCTGTTTATGATATGTGCTGATTTTTCTGGAAATATATATTTAACAATATTATAGCCAAGGAAAACATGTGTTTTGTATGTTTTGAGCACAGGACTGGATAGCTGATATGTGCTTTATGCAACATAACTAACATGAGTTATTTTTTCCTTTTTTCTATGGACATATTTCTGTTGTACAGCATTGGTCACTATTGGATTGTATCATACTATATACACTTTTTTTCTCCCTATTCTGCATGAAACCACAAGATAAAATTTTTTCTCAGCCATCTTTAGAAAGTACATTAGGTAAGTAAATGTTAAAAAATATATAATTTTTGGGTGGAGTATTCCTTTAATGGTGAAGACTGTCAGGTCTGTCAGCTGTTTGAATGCACATTTGCACTTTTTAATATTTATTTTGAGTTTTTTTTTTTTCATTCTTTTAATGCTTCCACTGTGCCCTTTGAAAATGCTGAAGTAGACTGAGTTTTGACCCATTGACAAAAAGTGAAATGCAAGCTGGCAGCAAAGGTAAAGCATCAATACAACAGATGCATGACTAACCTTATGAAAAAATATCTTATAATGGCACCCAATGAATTTGTTAAAGGTGCAGTTGTGAATTTTAGTGTCAATTTCATGTAACTGCATTCACATTAAACTTCAGTTGTTTCGCTTATCGCTTGTGAAAAGAGCGCTGTATAGTGCCCGACCCGGCACAAACTTACACAGAGGCATGTGTAAAAACACAAGACTTTTATTTTCTTCACCTGTGGGGCACGTCTTCCCTGTGAACCCCACAGGCAATACACAGTCCTAAAAGCACTTAAACCACAACACACAACCCTTCTTCTGGCACCACCACTCCTCCCAGGCAACCTCGTCCTCTTCCTCCCAGTTCTGGCCCTGATTGGTGGTTGCCGGTCCTTTTTATAGCTTACCGGGAAGTGCTCCAGGTGCTTGATTACCTGTTCCTGATTGCACTTCCGGGCGGGGCTGTAGAGTTGTCCAGGCTGGCTCCAGGATCCATGCAGAACCCCCCGGCGGCCACCCCAGATCCCCACAGGGTTGTGGAGAACTCCATCTTCCATGAAACCCTGCTGGAAACTGAGGCACCATCGTCAGCCAGGGAGGCTGCCACCAAGCGTCCCGGGGGAGGTACTGAGGAGCCCATGGCTGCTCCCCTGGAACATAAGTAGAAGAGGCGTCTTGGCCGGGCATGGAACCTGGCCACCCGCCACACACTGCATATAAAAGCTCACTGCACACTGCTTCATTCTGCAAAGAATTTTTCTTACCTCCTTGTAAAATGTGTACCCACTAAAATCATGAAGAAGGTAAAGGCCAATATCCTATCAAGAGAACAGAACAGAGTAGCCCTTTAGGTTAGAAAGTAGAAATTAAATGAAGTAACTGTAAAAAAATACTGTTTGCTTAATAAAAGAAAAGAGGCTGCCAAGGCACAGCAAAACTATAGTTCTGCTGGATTCATGCAAACAATAAACACAGCTGGATGTCATATTTAACAATAAGATTTAAAGTGTAAACAAACGTTTAAGTTTTCAGTTAAACAATAATTGGGGAAACAAGAACTAAGACAAATAGACAAGCAATATTGTACTAATTATAGTAAACTCCTTGTGTTAAGCCAATTGAAAAGAGCTTCTATCTTGAAAGCCTAGGTCCCACAAAGGGAACGAATCTCTGAAATCCATAAAACCACTGAGGAGTCTAAAAGGTGGTGGGTCCAGTTTCTCCTCTAAGCTGTGGACACCGTAGTGGACACCCGTGGACACCTAGGAGATTCCTGTCTATCAAATCAAGGGAAAACTTATACAAATGACAGAGATGACCTTTGGCCACACCTTTTCAATCCAGTACGAAAGATCAGTCCTACAAGTTTTTTGGCAGGCAAAGTTGACTTGTCTCATTGTCCAGTAGGGAAGAACTTTCTGACAGACTTTACGTGTTTTTTTTTTTCCAGTAGATAGATTTATTTATTTACTTGTTCCTTGCATTCTAATTACAGTAACGTTCTTCTGCTTACTGCATCCTGTGTCTCATGTGGAAATGGTTGAGTGTTAATATTTAGCGAAGGACTGCTGAAGAGGTTCCCATACTTTCTTTCAAACTCAAAGAAGTCTTTCTGATTTTATCTATGGGAGACAATCTGTTATACAAATTCAGACACATATATAGTATTTATCAATTGTTTAGACATAGTTAGGTCCTAAATTGACCCTATTTTTTCCTATGAGACTCTTTATTACGTTAACCATAACAGAATGCTTCAAATCCCATTCTGTTTACACACTGTCAGGACTGACTGCTTTTATATTTCAACACTTCCCTGTTTCTTTTACATCTGTACCCCCAGGCATTTAGATAGAGTGCCAGAACAGGCAGCAAAAGACACATTTATTCATGTTTTATAGATAATATGCCCAAAATATAAGCAGAGCAAAATGTGATTGCTGGAAAAATAATATTCATATATCCTGCATAATAGGTTACCAGGTGGCTCTCTGTCTTTGTATGTTGGTTTGTCTCTGGTTCGACATGGTTCTTGGATGGTGAGGTAGAAACAGATAGCGTGACCATTTGCATGAATGAAGCAGCTGAGAGAGACAGAAAGAGATGACCTCTCCTAAGGATGGAAAATCACAGAGAGAAAGCAACATGCAAGCCTCCTGGACCAGTGGGTGTGTAGTTCCCAATGAGCTAGGTCAGGCAGACTCAGCACAATACCCGCTCATCCATCTGCTGGCCAGCACAGATTTTTTCATGTCCCTTCATCTCAGCATCTGGCCTCTATTCCATCCTTGGTCTTTCATCTTAGCCACCTGTATTCCCCCAGGCTAGATAGCCATTAAGTTCCCGCTTTGGAATTTCAGCTAAAGGCAAGACTCCTGCATGCAGAAGTCTTACATGAAAAATGTGCCTGAGCAAGAACTTTAAACATTTCAAAATTAAAATAAACTAGGGGGCTTTGCCCCCTGCTCGCTTCACTCGCCAACCCCCATGTTTGGTTTTCCGGATACGCACTTTTAAGATTTTTTTCCTTTGAATTGTTGCTATTTCATTAGTTTCACTTTTATTTCAGAACTTATGTAAAAACAATATTTGGAATCTTTCAGGTCCCAATATGCTGAATCTTTTAAATGAGGTCAGTGAGACATGTTTAATGACTTTGTACCATAATTCAGGATAGGTTTCTCTGTTTGAAATTTCAGCACAGACAAAGCGATCTACATCATCAGCAGTTAATAATTTTTTTTGCAAAGTAACCAATAAATTCATGTGAGGTAAACCCCGTTTTTGAAATTCTCTGACTTAAACTTCAAAGCTTTACAATATTTACATTCTTCTGACATATCTATCACCTGTGTCCATATATTCGATTTCTATTTGCCTTTTAGTTATTTCTCCCGTGTAATAATTTCTCTTTGTTTGTGCTAACATGATCTTTACTTTCTTTTTTTGACATTGTCGTCTTTTTCTGCTTTCATATTTTGTATCTTGCTCTGCATGTGTTTCACGCCTACGTTTTTTTTGAGTCTTTTGAATTCCAGTTTTCATTATCTCCAACCTGCTCTGCATGTGTGTGGCCCCCTTTTTTTAACCTCTTGTTATAATATGTTTGTTATAATATTAAGTTTAATGTCACTGTCTCTGTGCACACTGTTATGGATTCATTCATACAGGCAGACCAAGTATGGTACGCAGGGGCTCAGCATTTAGAATTGCCGAGCCAGGCACAGGACTAGATAGCCAAAGACAACTGGAGGATTGTATAGTCAGCCTAAAGACAGAATAGTATACTTCTGTCCTCTGTCAGCACAAAATCTTCTTTCCTTGTTGGGAGAATGAGAACTGCATGTAGGCATTGTGCTATTCCTGTATTTTTTGAAGGTGGGGTTTGAGTCCTTTCCTGTCCTTGTTTGGAGACCAGAAAGAGAGCCTGCACGTGGAACAACCAGTATATAAGGATGGATCTACTGCCAAACACTTTGAAGCTGTTGGGCGGAAGATTATGTCATCCGTTCGGAAAATCCTTTCAGCGTGGTGATGAAAGATGGCAGACTGCATAGATCAAGATCCCACCTTGACAGAGTCTGTCATAAGCTTCCCATCTGTAACCGCGTAAAATCGTCAGTAAAGAAAGCTAAAGTATATCCTTTTTTCTCTTATGTGATTTTTGTACCGCCGTAATCACTATGGGAGGGATATCGCCTTTTATATCATATTTCTATATTTTTCGGTTACTTAACATGCCGCAATTTCAAAAGAATACATTTCCGGAGAGCTACTGCCTCCAAAGGAAACAAAATTGGGGTAGTCGGCAGGATTGTGGCTAAATTAATAACCGTATATTATATATATATAATATACAATACTGTGCAAAAGTTTTAGGCAGGTGTGAAAAAATGCTGCAAACAAAGAATGCTTTCAAAAACGGAAGTGTTAATCATTTATTTTCATCAATCAACAAAATGCAGTGAATGAACAAAAGAGAAATGTAAATCAAATCAATATTTGGTGTGACCACCCTTTGCCTTCAAAACAGCATCAATTCTTCTAGGTACACTTGCACACAGTTTTTGAAGGAACTCGGCTGGTAGGTTGTTCCAAACATCTTGGAGAACTAACCACAGACCTTCTGTGGATGTAGGCTTCCTCACATCCTTCTGTCTCTTCATGTAATCCCAGACACACTCGATGATGCTGAGATCAGGGCTCTGTGGGGGCCATACCATCACTTCCAGGACTTCTTGTTCTTCTTTACGCTGAAGATAGTACTTAATGACTTTGGCTGTATGTTTGGGGTCGGTGTCCTGCTGCAGAATAAATTTGAGGCCAATCATACGCCTCCCTGATGGTATTCCATGATGGATAAGTATCTGCCTGTATTTCTCAGCATTGAGAACACCATTAATCCTGACCAAATCTCCAACTCCATTTGCAGAAATGCAGCCCCATACGTTCAAGGAACCTCCACCATGCTTCACTGTTGCCTGCAGACACTCATTATTGTACCACTCTCCAGCCCTTCGATGAACAAACTGCCTTCTGCTACAGCCAAATATTTCAAATTTTGACTCATCAGTCCAGAGCACCTGCTGCCATTTTTCTGCACCCCAGTTCCTATGTTTTCGTGTATACTTGAGTCACTTGGCCTTGTTTCCACGTCGGAGGTATGGCTTTTTGGCTGCAACTCTTCCATGAAGACCACTTCTGGCCAGACTTCTCCGGACAGTAGATGGGTGTACCTGGGTCCCACTGGTTTCTGCCAGTTCTGAGCTGATGGCACTGCTGGACATCTTCCGATTTCAAAGGGTGTTAAGCTTGATGTGTCTTTCATCTGCTGCACTAAGTTTCCATAGCCGACCACTGTGTCTACAATCCTCAACGTTGCCCGTTTCTTTGTGCTTCTTCAAAAGAGCTTGAACAGCACATCTTGAAACCCCAGTCTGCTTTGAAATCTTTGTCTGGGAGAGACTTTGCTGATGCAGTATAACTACCTTGTGTCTTGTTGCTGTGCTCAATTTTGCCATGACATGAAACTGTCTTCCACAACCTCACCTTGGTAGCAGAGTTTGGCTGTTCCTCACCCAGTTTTAAGCCTCCTACACAGCTGTTTCTGTTTCAGTTAATGACTGTGTTTCAACCTGCGTGTGACATTGATGATCATTAGCACCTGTTTGGTAGAATTGGTTGATCAAACACCTGACTAGAATCTTACAAAATCCCTAACTTTGTGCAAGTGTACCTATAAGAATTGATGCTGGTTTGAAGGCAAAAGGTAGTAACACCAAATATTGATTTGATTGAGATTTTTCTTTTGTTCGCTCACTTTGCATTTTGTAAATTGATAACAATAAACAATCATTATTTATATTTCTGAAAACATTCTTTGTTTACAGCATTTTATCACACCTGCCTAAAACTTTTGCACAGTACTGTATATATATAAAATATGCTTCTGATAATGACGAAATGGAAGGTCGGTCAGATGCTGAGTGCATCGGGATGGTTGCGCACACTGTCATGAACTCCCGTGACAGAGTTATACTGCCTTAAAATGCCTGACCCTAATTGGAATAGGGATATTAATTAATCCCGTCAAAATACAAGAGGCGGTCTTGTAATATAGGCCACAGTGCATGGGGCTTGAAAGAAAACCGACACCTATCGGCGACTCACGGTAGAGTGTGCTAACTACGGTATGCAAGTGGACTTTTAAGTTCAAAGCATAATTATAAATGTGGGAATAAACAACGAAACTAAACCGGACAAAAATAAATTGAAAACAACAGTTTTAAATTTATAGCACGAGACTGGTTGTCCAGAATAAAATGAAACGGCACCCTAATGGACAACACAGGTTATTTAGCTGCTGGATGAAGTCCAAAATCTGCCTGAAAAAAGTAAATGCCGTGTTGGGGAACACTGTTATTAAAATAAGTTGCATCATTTAGCCATTAGAAACAATACTTTGTAAAAGCAATAAAGAGCTGCGCGTTAAGATTTGATGCAGGCAGGCAGACATGCCGGCACTTACCTTGCCGTTTGATGAGTCAATCCTGCATCCAGCGGGTCTGGAAGTTGGTTACTTACAGATGAACGGTATAAATGCTGATAAAAATCCATAACGGCTCGAACGCACTCGTTAAAATAAATTGTAGAAATCTTTAATGGCATAATAGAAATCCAATGTACACGGTTTGTCCACGTGTTAAAACGCAGTCGGTGAGCGGTGCAACTGTTCTAATCACTCTGCCTTAAAGGTTAAAGGTTAAAGGTTTTGGCAACCCCCACCTACAGCATATTGTACTGCTAAAGAAACATGCCATGTGCTTAAAAACACAGAAATTATTGAAATCGCCTTTTAAATATAGCTTAAATTACGAACCTACGTTATAAGCTAATGTTTAAAAAGAAACTGTAATGCAAAGAGCAATAACTAAAAATTGGAAAAAGAATAAATACATTTGGTTTTAAAACTTGCAATGAGAAACATACCTCTTTTACCTTCCGGTGAGTACTGGCCATACTTTTTAAGAAGGGATTAATTGGATAAGTGTGAATTTAAAAATGAGAGAGTTTCTCACATGACAAAGACAGATAATTATCGATTTGTGTAATTGGGTTAAAGCAAATAGAATGTCTCCACTTTTGTTTATGGCTTGTAAACGTACAAAACATTTTTCCTTTCAAACCCTGATCAAGTTTAAAGGAAAAATGCTCTTTTAATAATACTAAATGAGAAGGGAGACAAGTTTTTGCGATAAGCAGAATGTGCCTGATTTTGCATGAATGGAAGTTGTGTATTTTAGGAACTATAAAGGAAGAGTATGGTGGCGCCGTGGTCAGCACACTTGATATGAAATAAAGGTTCGAGCATGCATTTTTTCCTTGTTAAGTCAGGATGTTCTTTGTGACCGCATAACTTTTGATGGGAATGCTTTCTTGTTGTGGAATTGTGCTGCATGATCTCCCGATGAGTGGATTTTCCTTGATTGTCGCTGAAACTAGGATCGCCACAGAAATTAGTGTTTCCTTGATTGTAGCTGAACCCGGTTTCGCTACGGACTTTTTCATGATCTGGAGACTAGCGCGTATGAAACTAAGGTAAGAAGTACTCCTAATTTAATGAAAGTGATACCAGCTTGCGGCCTGAGAAGTTGTTTGATTGTAATAATAAGCATGAAGGAAAAGACGTGTTTAAGTGCGTTGCACGGTGAAACCTTATAGATAAACAAAAAAGCACAACCTCGAGTGAGTTTATAGCATGCGTAAGAGAACTTTATTCTGTGAATGAAGTGCTATTGTAAAAGAGAACGTGAGTATGTGAATATGTGAAGATGTTTGAAAGAATGAAGCAATTGCCAAATACTGTATGTTGAAATGACTGAAACGAGTGAAGGCTGATTGTTTGTGAACAGTTGCTTTCTCCAGTGTGCTGAATGTTGTTTAAAGAACTTCTGTTTAGCCAAGTAATTTTGCTTGGGCATGAAGTGGGATTTAGAATCTAGCAAAGAAAATAAAAGAAGAATAAATTATTTTCATACAGAGTCTGGGGTGGCAGATGCGTGTTTATGTCATTTGTACGTCTGTGTGTGTCAGCTGACTAATCAATAATGTGAAGGAAAACTCTAAAAGATGGGAGACGTCCCATATAATACTATAATAATATAATAATAACATAATCGTTATAGTAATAGGGCATCATATTCAAATTTAATTGTACTAGTAATACATGTGAATATCTGCAAAGAAAAAAGTGATCATAAGAATATTTGTAATGCAAACTGGTGCTTAGGCAGTGAAGCCTGGAATGTCTTTGACGCTTACAAGCGGATGCAGTGTTTAAATAAAAACTGACCTATGCCCTTGCAAGGCAAAAAGACAGCCAGTCGCATATTCAGTTAAAGAGTTAAAACTTTAAACATTTTTAAAATCTAAATAAAGCATTATAAGCATAAAATGTAACTCAAACCTATAGATGTTCTTTTTTTCCTCCATATTCAGCAAGCCCTGTGAACAATGAAAAAAAAAAACAACTATTTTTTCTATAGAAGCTGCAAGAAATAGCTTAATAGCAAGTTTGGGCAGAGAAATTAGAAATAATCTTATCATAGGGTGGTGAATGTTTGATTATCAGTCATAAATTAATGAACAGCAGTTATTGGAATTATTTCCTTGCATGCTGATTAGTGCAAGTGTAAGGGTATAACATCATGTATAATAAAAATGTTTAAATGAAAAAATAAAAGTTAAATGTTCCTATTTTTAAACTAGACTGATTTCTTTCTCTAGTCTTCATATAAAAACAGTATAGAGGGTTTACATATTTTGATGTATAACAAATGATTATTATTATCACTTCAGTAATTACGAAATATATTAGAACTGAATACATGTTTTGATTTGTCTCTGTAAGTGATTAATTTTATGAAGATTTGTTATTATATCAATGTATTAAGGTTAATGCTCAGTTATAATGCACATAGTTAAATAGAATGTTCAGTTATACATTAGAACCATTAGTCTATATGAACTGTGCTATTGTAATATCTTAAAGACATTTAAAAGATTTGTCTCTTGATCAGATAAGCTACAGTTTGTTATATGGTATAGATATTATAAGATTTTTGTTCTATGGAAACACTCAAGTTCAAATATGTCACATCTTGTTATAATTTAAGACATCTGTAATGTATAACTGATGTAATGTGTTAATTTTGATTAGTGTATTATCCTACTGAAGAAATATTTCATTAGCCTAGTTTAAATGTAATAATTTACCGTATTTAATTTATCTCTGTTATTTATGATATGAGACTGAGAACTGCGGGTCTAGAATTGTCATTAATAGTGCTGCATTGTATTATACATATGATTGATAAATAATTGTTTTATGTTATGTATTTGCTATACCTTTCACCCTTCTTTAATTAGCCTAGTAAGTATTTTAGTTTTGGCCACTCAATTTAATGGTGCCAAGGTCTCTCCAAGCCAGTGGTAAAGTTTTATCAATGACGAGAAGGTGGTGTACTACAAATGAAGATTTAAAGAGACTGTACTGCGCACTAATGACTCTTGATCTGCTGCACATACCTGATAACAGCTGGTGAAGAAATGACTTGCTTTTCCAGAGTGGAAGAAGTGCAGAGTCAAAGAAAGATTGTAAGTCCAGCTGAGTAAATCTGAAGCCATGATATGGGCAGACATTTGTGCTGCAGAAAAACAAAGTTTTTATGGACTCTAACAGAAACAGGCTGTGAACATGCCACTGAAGTGAGATGACAGCTGTTGAAGGCTCCCATGAATGAATGCAGAATCCAAAGCAAGCCTAGAGGGAAGTGTTCCTCTGCTAAAAATGGACAGTCACCATATGTGCATCTCATGAGCTCTCTAATGGCAAAAGGACTGTTTAAGATTTCTATTCCAGTAAATGGCAAAGACTTTAGTTTCCTGAAGCAGTCACACGTTTGTACAGAAGAATCTGCAAAGCCACCAAGCAAAAGACTTTGTCTACAAACCACTGGGTTGGACAAGGCATGAATATAGACAGTTTAGGAATATACTTGAAAATGTTATAAGAGGGGCTCAAAGGTATGAGGATATAAATGATTTACCACCAATAATGTTAAATTGTAAACTGAAAGGGAATAGAACTTCCAATAGTGAAGTTGGGAAGGATATAAATAATGAACAATTATGCAATAATACTAGTTAAAAACAATCAATAATCATAGCAATAGATCTAGAATAGCATCTGAGTTATGTTACAACTATTATAACTCATAAAAGGGATCAGACACCCAAGGGTGGGGTACATATAGCAACATACTGAATTTAGAAATGTTACCAAAGAATAGTGAAATCTTTTAAGATGCTATATAGAATTATAATATCTGATGCTATGATACCACTGATGAGATATAATGATCACTATTTAGTAACACCATATTAAATGTAACTGTTTGCCCAAATGTACTGTAACTTGTCATTGTTAATATTTACGCTGGTATTAGATGAATGGTACAGAAGCTATAGTGGCACTACACCTCACATTTCCACAAATGATCTTGAAATGTCTACACTGTAAAGGGGGATTAAGTACCTTTTGCTTTGTGGATATGACTTTCAAGTATTTTTTTTTGTCACAGATCCAGTGACAAAGGATGGTTTGTTATAATATTAAGTTTAATGTCACTGTCTCTGTGCACACTGTTATGAATTCATTCATACAGGCAGACCAAGTATGGTATGCAGGGGCTCAGCATTTAGAATTGCCGAGCCAAGCACAGGACTAGATAGCCAAAGACAACTGGAGGATTGTATAGTCAGCCTAAAGACAGAATAGTATACTTCTGTCCTCTGTCAGCACAAAATCTTCTTTCCTTGTTGGGAGAATGAGAACTGCATGTAGGCATTGTGCTATTCCTGTATTTTTTGAAGGTGGGGTTTGAGTCCTTTCCTGTCCTTGTTTGGAGACCAGAAAGAGAGCCTGCACGTGGAGCAACCAGTATATAGGGATGGACCTACTGCCAATACACTTTGAAGCTGTTGGGCGGAAGATTATGTCATCCGTTCAGAAAATCCTTTAAGCGTGGTGACGAAAGATGGTAGCCTGCATAAATCAAGATCCCACCTTGATAGAGTCTGTCATAAGCTTCCCGTCTGTAACCGCGTAAAATTGTCAGTAAAGAAAGCTAAAGTATATCCTTTTTTTCTCTCATGTGATTTTTGTACCGCCGTAATCACTATGGGAGGGATATCGTCTTTTGTATCATATTTCTATATATTTCGGTTACTTAACATGCCGCAATTTCAAAAGAACACATTTCCGGAGAGCTAATGCCTCCAAAGGAAACACCTCTTTATGACGTTTTACTTTGTTTTCTACTCTGTCTTTTATTTCTGATCTCGCTTTGTCCTGCTTTTATTTCAATGACGCCTGGTCCGTGGTGATTATTTTCCCTTTTTTGATTATTAATTTCTGTTTGTTTGCGCTACTGCGATCTTTACTTTCTTTTTTTTATAGTTTCTAATTTTCCTGCTTTCATATTCTTTAACTTGCTCCACATTTGTATCGCGCATATGTTTTTTTTTTTTGAGCCTTTCGAATTCCACTGCTTTCATAATCTGCTCTGCATGTGTATAGCGCCAACGTTTGTGAACGTGTTTATGAAGTTGCGAAGGCGAAAAGACTTTGTTTTCCACTCTTTGCCTTTTATATCTGACCTCGATTTATCCTGCTATTTTTTCAATTACACCTGTTCTGATGATTAATTACCTTCTGTTTGCGCTAATGCGATCTTTATTACTGACGTAATAAAGTGTCGCAAAAGTTCTACTTGAAAAATCGCCGACTTCATAACCCCAAACACATGTGCATGTGTATTGCGCCATCGTTTGTTTGAGCCTTTCGAATTCCACTGCTTTCACAATCTCTTATCTGCCTTTTTTTCTCTCCATCGCTTTTGGGTCTCTTTTCTCTGTGCTGCTGTTTCATTTAGAACGTATTGTCCTTATACGCTTTATATGTGCTGAGAGCACAGGATCTGTGTGTGCTACGTGCATTTACATGTCTGAGTGTTTTGCTGGCGTGCTCTTATTTGATAAGAAGGGCGTGTCTTGCAAGATTCTCATGTTCCACGACCCCATGAGACGGCCCTGGGACAATCTCTAGGCACGAAGTCTCATGTATACAGTCCCCGCGAGACGCTCCGTGGCCAGTCTTTTTTGTCTCACGGGTCTTTTAAATGTCTAACGAGAACTTCCGAGAAGATCACATATCGTTGCCCTGCTTTTTTTTTCCAGGATTTTTTTTTTTATAATAGAGAGATAAGTATGGCACAAAACATATTTCATGAAGACAATTTACGAAAATATTTATCATCATATATGTTAGATAGTAGCAATTTGTTTTCTCTCCACTACTCCAATAAAGATTGATGGGAAAACAAACAGGCAACCTTTGTTTTACTTAATAGTAAACATCCCCCAGAACACTTCAGCAAATATTACAATGGCCTCCATATACTGCATCTGCAATTTTGAGCTCAGGCAGCAGCTAAACATTACACAGTGCATGAAACCAGAGAATAAGTCAGCATCCTGGTGCCTTAGAGTTCAGTGCCTAAGCCAGTACAGCATGCTGCCTATTTGCCCTGTAGAAATTGCTAATAGAAAGTTTGATAAAAATATAGTGGAGTATAGCAGATTGCACATACTAGAGAATACTAGAGAAGAAAAAAGTGGTCTGCACTGGTGAGACTTCATCATTGTATCTGTATGGCTCCTTGTGGTTAAGGTTGTATTTAAAAGTTCTTGTGCTGTCCTATTGCCTTTTATGATTTGGTATTATTTTGATTCCTCAAAGGCTACCAGTGATTATTTCTATCGTTAGGTCCACTTCCAGCATTGCTAGAGGCATGGTTTCCGAGATCGGGAACCATGTGTATTAGACGCAACAGGATAAATGGGTGGCTATGAGTGCAAGTCCTTATCCAATCTGCATATACCACATCTCTGAAGTGTTCATAGTTTATATTGGTGCTCTTTTCTCATGTGGACTTTCAGTTTTGACCCTCTTGTTTTTTTGTGTTGGGCTTTGCTTTTGTTTTTCTTTATATCTTTTTTTGTTGTGCATTGTTTTTTATGCACATCTCCTGGTTTTTGTTCAGCAGTGTATCTGCCATTTTGCTGACAGAATACTGGTTTGTGTCGACCCCCACTTTTTTCTATGCATTGTCCACAATACACACCATCTGTCCACAATACACATCTCTCCCTCATCGGCAGTTGTCTCAGTTTAAAGATTTGCACTGCGATGAACGTCCAGAGTCTTGAATCTGCTACACCTGGCTCAGAAGCAAGCTCCTTGCAGCATGAGCTAACAGGAGAGTTCCATTAGTCAACCATGCAGAGCCCGTCTCTAAAAACTATGAGTGAAGAGATTCCTGATGATGTCAGCTGATCTCTCTCTGTGTCGCCCTCACTTTTTTCTATGCATCGTCGACACTACACTCCACCTGTCCACAGTGCATATCCCTCCCTTGCTGCCAGCTGTCTCAGTTTGAAGATCTGTGCTGTGGTGAATTGCCTGTCTGACTAAAACAACTCTCCATTTAGCTCATCCTGCAAGGAATGTTTTAGGTTTGAGACTCAACAGCGGCAGCTCACCACAGTGCAAATATTCGAATTGAGATGCCTTGTGACGCGAGTCCACAGCAAAACTATTGTCAATTTCTGGGATTCATTGACTAGTAATATTTGAATGGGTTTGAGTGTGATTGATTGACTACTGTCATTCCAAAAACAACCTGAGAGACTAATTATATTATTGATTAATTGTTTGATTAATAACATTCATAAGGCAATTTCAGAAATGGATGCATTAATTGATTGATTAACAATATTTAATGGAAAATTTGAGTATTTATTGTTTGAGTGATAATACATTTCAGTGACAGTTTCCAAGATTTGTTAACTGGTAATAGTTCAAGGACTGAGAGATTATTATTTTAAGTAATTAATTTATTGGTATATCAGTTAGTCAACTGATTAATTGGTTAAATCTATTCTAATAACAATTTGTGAGGCAGATAATATTGTAATTACAATTACAATTTCATATACTGATTTTTAAATGGATCAATTGATGCATAGCATTCCAATAGCAATTTGTGACACAGATTGTGTGATTGATTGATAATATTGTAATGACAATTTTGACATATTGATGTATTGATTGATTGATGGTAATTTAATGACTTTTTAAAAGTGAATTGAAAAAAATTGTAATTGCATTTTCAGATTTTTTTTTGACCAAATGTACTATCCATATACAATAACCATTTTTAAAACCTGTTTATCCTGAGCAGGTTTACAGGTATGTTATAGTTCAATCCAGAAAGCATTAGCCACAAGGCAGGAACAATTCCTGGACAAGGTACCAGTCCATTGCAGGGTGAACACACTCCTACACACACTAGGGCCAATTTAGCAATGTCAGTGTGCCTTACCTGCATGTCTTTGGACTATGGGAGGAAAACTGGAACATCCAGATGAGACCCATGTGGACACAGGGAGAACCAAAATGTACTACAACACCCGATCTGTCCTTTCAATGCTCCCTCTACAGGGCCTGAGTAAGATAGTACATGACCCTCTAGTTTCATCTGACCAATTATTTAGAGTGGACATGATGGAAATTGATAGGGCTTTGTTGTATGGCCACAATTTTGAGTGCTTCCAATCTTATTTTTAGGTGGCGTCAATAATGTTACTGCTGTAACCATATTAAACCGGAGCATATTAGTTATACCACAGTCTAAAAAGCAGATTGTGTGACCTGGGCACAATTGGTATCCAATTTGAAACATCTTGCAACCTTTGGCCTTCATGTTCAGATGTAATCACGGATTACACCAACAATTCAATGTACTGTTTTTTCACCTGCACCATGCCCTCCATGACTTCACTCTATTAGGCTGTTTACCTCAAGCACTAAATAGAAATCTGTAAATAAACATAAGAATGGCTAATATGTGCCTTCTGGTGTAAACTGTCATTTTCCAATAGTTGCTCTGAGGCACGTCTACCCTAATCAATGAGTAAGCTTAATTCTTATGCTTTTGGCTACCGGAGGAAAAAAAGTACATTAAATGTACACTTTAATTGGTCAAGTACTGGTTTCGTTAAAGCTTTCCAACTGAATATCATATTTCCATGGCAACATTTAATTATGAGAGTTTAACACAGGCTCTGCCAGCTTGTGATTCAAGTGCCGATTCATTTATTTTAGTCTTCAAAATAGTTATTTGCCGTCATGTCTCCATAATTAAGTTATTCGAAGCCTGGTGCACGTGTGCTTGATCCACCCCTTGAGCCTAGACACTTGCGTGCACAGAGTGCCAGGATAGAGAACATTAACTGCCACCATCAGTACTGCTTTTATGACTCTTTATGTCTCTTCTCAAGTGAAGGTGAAGAGTTTTGGGCAGTATAAGAAAAGTCAGGTCAACTTATTTGTTTCCTTAGCAGTCAAGTATTTGATTGTGATGCCTGGGTTACCGCAGCTGGCATTACCACCATAAGCATCAATAGTCATGAACTGAGATGGACTAGGGCCAATGAGGACACGCAACAGGGTAGGTGCAAAATTCCTTCTGGGAAGCACAGTCAGTCTTTAGCTTGCTTTTACCCCCTTGCCATCCCCTGGATGGTTCAGAAGGACCCCGTGAGTCCTGCTTCTTTCTCCCATCGACGTCCCTCAACATCTGTGAGACCTCTCAGAGTGGTTGGTCACTACTGCTCCTCTGTAGCGTTTAGCAGGAGCGACCCTGCCCTTGGAGCACCACAAGCAATCTTCTCCAACCACAAAGTCTCCCTACACTACAGCAGGTCTGCCTTGAACCTAATAATTCTTGTTTCTCTCTTCTTTGATTTTTACCTGTTAACATTCTCTATTGCACTTCCCATTTCAGTTTTCTTCATCACTTGATTTTTTTTCCTCCCTTTCTGATTTCTCCTTATACTGTTTATATGCCCATGGGTGTCCAAATTACAACCTGTGGAGCACCAACGTGGAACAGCTGAATTGATCATGTTTACACAGTTCACTGACACACAGAGCCACAGCCACATTCACCAACCGAGCCAGACATTTACTGATTTTATTACCAAAATCTGCACTGCAATGGGGCCCAAAAATCCAGCACCACATTGGTGTGATACATTCAGTCAGCTCTATGGTGTTTTTTTTCCAGAAGCTTCTGCTTATTTTATTTTTCGTAGTGCAGATGAGTAAAATATGGAGACCAGGCCACATGCTACATTATGGGCACAAAGATTGCCTATCGTGTAAAGACCGGTGTGTCCAGCAGAACTCCAATACAAGTGTCCTCATCTAAAACCATGGTAGGTCTGGCACTCAGCCAGTTTCCCTTGTCACCTGCAGGAACCCCAATGTGCCTTGCTCTGTCTCCCGTCTGACGCTACCATATGGCAATCTCAATGTGGAAACCCACCTGGAGATGTAGATCATTCATGCTCACTGTTTGCTCAGCAGTAGCGACCTTGCCTCTCAAACGTTGGCCAAGCACTCCTGTTTGATCCAAACCTGACAGTCTGTCATCCTGTAGCACCAGCTTTGCCTTGATCCTTTTTCTTTACTTTAGATAGATAGATAGATAGATAGATACTTTATTAATCCCAAGGGGAAATTCACATACTCCAGCAGCACCATACTGATACAAAAAACAATATTAAATTAAAGATTGATAATTATGCAGGTAAAAACAGACAATAACTTTGTATAATGTTAACGTTTTCCCCCCCGGTGGAATTGAAGAGTCGCTTAGTTTGGGGGAGGAACGATCTTCTCAGTCTGTCAGTGGAGCAGGACAGTGACAGCAGTCTGTTGCTGAAGCTGCTCTTCTGTCTGGAGATGACACTGTTTAGTGGATGCAGTGGATTCTCCATAATTGATAGGAGCGTGCTTAGCGCCCGTCGCTCTGCCATAGATGTCAAACTGTCCAGCTCCATGCCAACAATAGAGCCTGCCTTCCTCACCAGTTTGTCCAGGCGTGAGGCATCTTTCTTCTTAATGCTGCCTCCCCAGCACACCACCGCGTAGAAGAGAGTGCTCGCCACAACCGTCTGATAGAACATCTGCAGCATCTTATTGCAGATGTTGAAGGACTCCAGTCTTCTAAGGAAGTATAACCGGCTCTGTCCTTTCTTACACAGAGCATCAGTATTGGCAGTCCAGTCTAATTTATCATCCAGCTGCACTCCCAGGTATTTATAGGTCTGCACCATCTGCACACAGTCACCTCTGATGATCATGGGGTCCATGAGGGGCCTGGGCCTCCTACAATCCACCACCAGCTCCTTGGTTTTGCTGGTGTTCAGGTGTAGGTGGTTTGAGTCGCACCATTTACTTTGATTCTTTCTGTCTAACTTTCATTCTTCTATTTTCATTCTCTCTTTTTGATCTTCCGGCTCATGGTCTTTTTTTATACAAAATAGGGATGCAATTATGCTGGCACTGATTACAACCCCCAGAGCACAGATGAGGCAATCGACCTATCTGCATACATCTGCATATGAATGCACGATCAGTCGATTACCTCATCAACACTCCGTCCACACTACCACACACACCTGCACTCCTCTTGAAGCCTAAGTGCTCTTTTATTTATTAATTTATTT